>NC_143579.1:79830654-80163683 GCF_048544385.1 Mastigoproctus giganteus
TACAGGCCTAAATGAGGCAATGCCGAGAATTAGAAAGAATGCAGAGAATATAAAAACAACTTTCATAGCAGGAACAACTCAAAGGGTAACAAAATCAATTTGATCAAAACACAAAGAACTGGAAGGGATGGAACGTCTGTTTGGATAGAACAGGGGGTCCCCAACCTACGGCCTGTGGGCTGGATCCAGCCCACCAGATGATTTCATCCAGCCCACGAGACGATTTCATCCGCCTCGTCGAAATTTATTCTATAGAAATCTTTTTTGGAAAAGATTTCTTTTCCAAAAAAGAAATCTCGCATTTTAATCGGCCATGTTAATAAATATTTTGATTCCAAAATCAACGAAAGACCTATGCAATTTCATTGTGTTATTCACCAGCAATCGTGCGGTAAATTTTTGTCTTCGAACACAATCATGTCGACTATAATTAGCATTGTGAATTTTATACACAAAAATGGCCTGAACCATCATCAGTTTAAAATTTTCTTGGAGCAAATCGAAATCGAATATGGCGATTTTTTGCACCATACGGAGGCATGACGGTTGAGTTGCAGTAATGTGTTAAAAAGATTTTTTCAACTCAGAACCGAAATAGACATAATCATGAAAGAAAAATTAAAACTGGTCCGACAACTAACAGACTCTAAATGGTTATAGGAACTTACACTTTTAACAGATATTTGTGAACATTTGAATACACTGAATAAAAACTCCAAAGTCACGATCAACTTGTAAATGACTTGTACTACAATATTAAAGCATTTCAGACAAAATAAGAATTATTTAAAAATCAAATTGAACAAAATAATTTTTCCCATTTTTTGTGTTGTGAAAGTTTATATAATAATATGCCCAATTGTGATTTTTCTACCGACAATTTTGTCCGAAATCTTGAATTATTGATGGAAACATTTGTTGAGTTCGAAAACAATAGAAACTTATTTGCATTATTTCAGAATCCATTTGCTGTAAATGTTTCACAAATAGGTAAAGATCAACAATTAGAAATCATAGATCTTTAAAGTAACGATAACTTGAAAACATTATTGAAAAATGAAACATTAATTAACTTTTATAAAACTTTGACAGAAAACTAATTTCCAGAATTAAAAAAAATTAGCAAGAAGAATAATTTCTATTTTTGGTAGCACTCACCTATGTGAATAAATATATTAAAAAATGAAATATATAAAATCACAGCATCGATCAAAAATGACAGATGAACATTTGCAAGACTTTTTAAGATTAGAAACTTCTACAATTAAACCTAATATTTCAATTATTGCTAAATCAAAACAATTACAAACATCTCATTGATTTGCTATTTCTGTAATATCAAATGTGATTATAACAATAAAAATTGTGATTTTGATATGACTATGGCTTTATTTACAATAAATATCATGTGTTTATAATTTTTTATAATTTTTCTATCTTGTACACCCCGTTTGACCTGGTGAAGTCGCTAAAATTGCGTTTTTGGTTTACAGTGCTTTTAGTCGTCAAAATTGCACCGACTCCGGCCCGCCATTTGTTATGAATTTGCTACGTGGCCCTCCGATGAAAAAGGTTGGGGACCCCTGGGATAGAAGATCAAACAAAGAACAAGTCTGCTTACGACAGAAGCAAAAGCATTAGCAATATTTTTTTTTTATGTAATAGTTGTAATAAAATACTTACGTATTTTATTACAATTTATTTATTGTGTTTGGTAATGTTTTCATTACAAATGTGTGGGCGCCTCCATAGCCAGGTGGGAAGGAGCAGCAGTGCGTAACACACGCTTCTTGATTAGACTGGGGTTCGATCCCATCACCACCAAATACGGAGGATGCGGAAAGGTCAGGGAATGACCACCTATATTCCCAGAGCAATATGGCCTTAGTTGCTAATGCTCCTAAAAAACTAAATAACAAACAAATGTGTGTTCAATCTTGGGTGGTCGGTCGGCACCTAACCCTTTTTTTCCCATAGGGCCTGTTATTTATATTTCACGATTTTGCATTGCATGAGAGTTTCTAGAAACAAACTATCGTACTATACGAAGACTGACTGCATTTATTAATTATTCTTAATACATTATTCTACTTGATTATATTATTTTAGTGTTGTTTTGAATGCTTTGATGTAAAATGGCATGCATGATTATGCTTACCACAGTAATTGTGAACTTGTTGTTAATGGACTTTCATAGCTCATGCAACTTGATTTTTTGTTTTTAAATAATAAAGTTCATTTTGTACAGTACCTATTATATATTTGTTTCTTTAGCCCCTATGCCAGTAAATGAAGTTAAAAATATAAGTGGTGACAACAAAAGTTCTAAATGAAAGGAATATGAATTCTTAAATGAATGTTTTAACAATCTGTCAGAAAGTTGAAATGATAAAGAAAGGTGACAAAATAATTTCAATATAAGAACTCTGACATTTACAATGTTGATTCTTTGATTATATTAAAAAGTCATAAGACACACTTCTTGCTTTGTATACAGAAATTGATTTTATTAAAGAAACTGAAAAACAACACAAAATGCATGAAGCCAAGTCAAATAATTTAGATAAAGTTCTCTATGAGAGGTTTTAATCATCACATTGAAGGCATTCCATTTCCAATACCCCCCACTTTATAAAAGAGCAAAACAAATCCATGAACAATTATAAATCAGTGAGGCATTCTATTACTATAAAAGTTGACTGTGCTATAAATTTAAACTGTTGAGAAATACAGTATGTAGCGATGAACAAATCTTTCTTAAACACTCAGGTAGCAGAGATGTATATTTCAGAATTTACTAGCTTAGTTTAAATGGGACACTTAATACCATAACAGATTATTATTATTAGCCATATGGTGCAAGGAAGCCTGAGGCTTATGCTGCACCAGCCAAAAAAAATTTGAGTACCCTGAGAGAGAGAGACAGAGAGAGAAAGAAAGTAGAAAGGAATCACCAAAAAAGAGAAGAATGATGATATCCAGCTCAGGACCCCTAGTGTGCCAAGCCCATACTCACAAGATGTGAGCCCCTGGAATAATATACAATACAGCAGGCCCCCCGTTATAACGCGGTTCGCTTTACACTGATTCGCTATAACGCTGTTCATATATTATAACCCGTATCTGACTATAACGCTGTCACAGATCACTATAACGCTCTTTTACAGATTGCATTTTTGGCATATTTAACGAAATCGTTTCATTTGATGGAGTCGATAGCTTGAAAATGATAGCAAAACAGCATTAAAACGTTTCCCACGCCGACTTGAGAAATTTTCACACACTCAGTGAAATTTTCTCGCACACTAATTTAATTGCAGTACAGTGACTTGTTACGTAGTTCTGAGATCAACATTTTAAAAAATGATCAAGTACATTGCTTGTAATATTTGCGTTATATGCATTTATCTGAAGTCTAGTCATCACTCAGTACAGTATTAGACATTGTGCGTAACGCACAGTTTACTTGAACATTGTATCATAATTAATGCAACCAATGCAGTTACATTTTCGAAGAGTTAATAATGGCCGATAAGAATGAAAAAGCAACAACGTCTGGGTGCAGTACGAAGACTATAAATGTAAGAAAAAGACTGAATTTGAAAATTAAATTAGACATTTTGAAGCAAATCGATTCCGGTCAAAGACAAGTGGATGTGTGCCATAATTTAGGACTTGCAAGTTTAACTGTAAGAACAATTATAAAAAAAAAATAAAGAATTAATTTTAGCAGCGGGAAAGATAGCTGTTCCACTGCAAGCAACTAGGGCTAGGCCGGCTATTAGGATTGAAATAGAAAGACTAACTAATTTTATTGAAGATAATATCCAATGCAGAATTCAGTTAAGTTAAATATTATAAAAAAAGAGAGAGAGAGAGAGATTAGCCAATATAATGATCTGAAGAAAACACACCTAAAAAAAAGTGGAACCATTTAAAACTAGTAAGAGCTGGTTGAATAGATTTAAAATCCAGGGAGAAGCCGCAAGTGCAGATCAAGGAGCCGAAACTTTCAAAAAAAGAACTTGTTAAAATTATTGAAGAGGGGTATTATGTGTTATACTTCTCAACAAGTTTTTAACATGGATGAAGCAGGACTTTTGTGGAAACGAATGCCTAAAAGAAGTTTCATATTGAAAGAAGAAAAAAACATCCAGGTTTCAAAGTGGTGAAGGATCGGTTGACTTTATTGTTGGATGGTAACGCTGCGGGGAATTTAAAATTAATACCCTTTTTAGTTTATTTGGAAGAGGACCAAAGTTCAACCCAAAATCGACACATTTTTCAAGATTAAATTTATCAATTAAATTAAATCAATTTAGATCAATTAAATTCATGATTTTAATTGGAATTTTAAGTTTAATTTTGATACGTAAGTAGTTATCCCATAATTATATACGTATGTAATGCAGAATATTTTATATGTACAAATATTTGAATATTAAATATTTTGACGGACATTTGTGCATCTTTTCACTACCGTTTATTATTGATTAGGAAATATCCTATGGTACTGACCGCAACTCACAAATACATATATTACCTTATGGGAATGCGGCGCTCGCTTAACGTGGATTCACTTACCGCTCTGTTTTTCTGGAACGAATTATCAGCATTAAGCGGGAGTCACCTGTACAATGAAATTGCTTTGATTTGACTGTCTCCCCCTCTCCATACTCTTGCTAGGTAAAACCAAACTAGAGTTTCTAGAGTAGAGGAAAGACTACGAGTCTCACTTGCAGCAGTTCTGTTAGCTGAAGTGTTAATTGCTTACTTGTGATAGGTAAGAGACATATTTTCTTGATCTAGAACAGTGTTTTTTAATCTGTGGTCCATGGTCCACTGGTAGTGTCTCTGAACATTTAGCAAGTGGTCTGTGTAATGAGCATGAATCAGTAAACTGACTAAAAAAAAGAGAGAGAGAGAGAGAGAGAGACTAGTATCATTTATTTTTTTATAGCAAACATGCTTCCTTAGTCTGTAATCTGTCTGAATCCTTGTTAATAATTCTTCCATATAAAAATTATACAGATTATTTTTATAAAACCAAAGGCATAAAAGATATTGATGGTCTGTAGTATCAGAAATATTAGGAATCATTATTCTAGAAGAAGTGAAGGTTTTACCCTTAATTTATACAGTAAAAGTAATAAGAAAACACAGATTACTCAAGAAGTATTTATAGAGTGGTTTAAAATTATTTTGTTGTGGAAATGCAGCACTGTTATAAAGCAGAACTGCCTGAGAATTTTAAGATTGTACTTGACAGTTGCTTAGCTCTCCCTAATGATTATTATTAGTCAAAAATATTTTTGCAACCTAGTTGTCAATAAACTGCACTTTCTTCATCCATCCTATTGATCTGGGTCTAATTCATAGTAAAATACTGCAGTTAATATCTCCTCAGTCACCTGATCTCAATCCAGTTGAACACCTGTGTGATGAGGTGAAACATCTCTCTCTCTCTCTCTCTCTTTTTTTTTTTTTTTTTTTTTTTTTTTTTTTGATTCTATAGTGCCCATTATGAGATTAATGAATTTAGAAAAATATGCACTATTGTGTGTATTGTGGAATGTGGGATTCAATGGGTAAATTCATTCTCCAAAATACAAGGCACAACTTTTGGTTATTTTCCATGTTTGATGACAGAGGTGGATATAGATCTTGAAGTTTTTAGGCTTTCTACTGTAAGTTAACATGCTGTAGAACTCCTAAAGAATGCAAAGGAAATAATTTGCTAATTAGCAATGCCATTAGCAAATTATTTCTTTATTATCATATTCCATCCATTCTGAAGAAAATGGATGGAATGCAAGAAACGTTTGGCGTATCTGTCTAAATTTAAGTGGATAAATTAAAGTTTCGGAGATATTAAAGTTACCTCATAAACTGCATACTAATATTCAGAGAGCATTATGGAAGAGATGACAAGATGTAAAAAAAAAAAAAAATGAAATTGAAATACTCTTGATGCTTCATACTTCAGTCCTCCTTACTACTAGATAAAGTTCATCAAATGTCTCAGAAACCTGAGTTTATTTTCATAAACTAAGTTTATCTTCAAATTATAACAGCAGCAGCAGCAATAATTTATCACTGCATGTTATGACTAAAAATCACCTTATTAATACTGATCACGCTAAGCTGCTAATCAAATTCCATTCCAGCAGATTTCTTCAAACATCCAAAATACTAGCAATAAAAATTCTTTTCAACTAGCTTACTGTTAATATACCCTGTTAACTTTTAAAATATTTAGCCATGCTGTGTTCTGGGATGTTTAAATGCCAAAATGATTTTACATTCTTCTTATACTTGTTTTCCCGAACTCTCCCAAAATCTCTGCAAGATTTTTCTTTAGCCTCAGGCATAATTTTTTCTATTTTCTAATTGCTTCTTTAATTTCTCAGATCCACTGCAAAGTTCAAAATTTTCTGTTTTTCCAGACCTTTAATTCCCCACATCTCTCTCTCTCTCTCTCTTTGGACTTTTGCTAAAGCTTCAAACTTTTGTCATGTTTTCATCGTAAGAAGATTTCTATACTTAATGGTGGTCAGAAAATCTGAGGGCTTTTGCTCATTTTAACACTTCTTTATATTTATTTTTAAAAAATAAATTTATGCTTTACTAAAAAGTTCAATCCCAGCATGGTATAACATGCTGCATTGTAAGTTAAAACAGTCATACTTTTTTGAGTGGTAATTAAGATAAAATATTAGCAACGAAGCTACTTCACTTCTATTTTATTATTTTACAGAATGGAAATATGCATTTATACAAATTTCAATAAATAATGAAAACTAATGCCTAGTGTCAAGTAAGACTATACAAGGTTGTCTTCTAGTTTGTCCCTCGTGCTAGAATGCTTTCTTCATCCAGGTTTACAGACAGTGTGGATAAATGTCCTATCCTTTATTATTATTAAATGCCTGTTTTACTGAATGCTTTCTTGAAACAAATTTTTCAATTATGCACAACTTGCTCAAGGAATTGTCATAAATTTCTCTTGATTATCTAAAATGATTATACAATGTAAAAGATCTGCACAATTTGAAAAAAAGTAACAAATTTCACTACAGTTATAGTTCCTTCACTTTACTTAACATTTTAAGAATAGCTTTAATTTTTGGCTACTTCCTTAAGCTGACCAGTGAATTCATTTCTGAGTTGTTCCTTAAACATATTAATATTTTATACTAATCCAAACTAGTTACTTTGACATTTAGTTTGTGAGTTTCTCAGATCTGTACTGAGAGCATTCAGGGTCCACCACATGCACAGCCTTACGTGTGGCAGAAACTGAATTTAACTTCTTCCTTATATCTTCCTTCAACTCATATCTGAGTTGATGAAGCTTCTCTATTGATCTGGAGACATTAAGTTCTTGAATAATTCCTAATAGCTGATCATAAAACAAGTGAACCCTTTCCTTCTCATGTTGAATGAAATTATTTATTCACAAAATATTTATCAATCAGATTTGCAGTTAGACTATATCAAGTAGAAGGAGCAGCTGCTATTTTCTTATATGGATTTCACCAGCCAGGTATGCATCATCAATCTTTGATATGTATTAGCAAACAAATCTGGGAATTGTTTTCTTGAATAGACAAAACACATAACAAAACTGCATGAGCCAGGGTACTATAGGAACTTGCATGCTACAGCCTGAGTAGCTGATGCAACAAAAAAATATTCCCACACACCACAACTACAACAAGAAAGGAGAAAAGTGTAATGGCTCATCCATGGAGGCCAAGATTACTTGTCTAATTAATATCCATTCTGCTGGACGAATAGAGAAATATTTCTGTGAACACATATCATAAATTGGCAGAAGGTGTTCCATGAAGGCAAGATGTATTGCAGGCCAAAGGTGGACCTATGCCTTATTAAAATCTTATCTATAAATGGTTGCTGTCTTTTTTTCTTTTTGTCTCAATATTTGGTAATAGTGCATTTCTACGATAGAATGAGCCTGTACTTAGTTAAGTTTAATCACATGACACGTCATATAATATACTATTTTCATAAATTGGATTTTCATCTTATTTTCACAATACAAAATGTTATCTTTATCTAAAATGTTATTTATATATATAAAAAAAACATTTCCATGTAAAATAGAAATAAAAAAATATTAAAGCCACTTCCCAATGACTTTTGAGTGAATACCCATATAAATAAATAAATAAATAAATAAATAAATTTTCTGTTTATACTCCGGGACAACCAAATGGTCAGAGGAGTTCACAAGATAGACAGAATACAACAAACAGCACCGTATTCAGTAGTCACGGATTTGAACCCCGGTCACTCAAGGCACGTGTACTTATGCACCCGCGTGCCAGAGTGTTTCAATCGTATATTCAAAACTTACATGGTAATATTTATCTAAAATATAAAGCAAGTTCAAAATATGAATGCATATTATTAGAAAGGTGTCACCTACAACACACATGATCATTAATTCTAAGAGTGATTCTGTTTTCATTTAAATGAATTCATACCTCTTAGAAACTTACATAAATAGAATATGTGAATATACATCTTTTACACAACATACAAAGGAAACACCATAGAGAATAAGAAACAATCATAATTATTATAAAGCAAGTGGTACTGAACAAACCTTTGAAGGTGTTCGATTCCATACTGTCACATGATGACCAGAATTAATGAGATTTTTAACAATCCCTCGTCCCATAATTCCCAAACCTAAGAAGCCAAATTTTAGGCCAGTAGATTTTATATTCACTTGTTTTTGCACATCTGTTACACGTTCGATCACTGGGGGTGGTGTCACCTATGAATCATGTAGGGGAAATGTTGAATGAAAGTTTTTATATAATTCAGATCAATAAAATTTCACTTTATCACATAATTCCACCTAAAAACTAAATAAATAAAAATTAAATAACATTTTCTGGACCATAAGGCACTTTTTTCTCTAGAAAATGGTGCCTAAACTTTTCCTACATCTTATGGTACAAAAGTAAATTAGTTACAGTAATATCTTTATCACTGTCTATGCTTAACATGCTCCTGGATTTTATGTTGAAAATGTGACATTAAGAAGAATTATTTGATTTTCTTACTGATCACCTTGTTAAAGAGTTGGCATTGTAGTTAGGGTTGAGTGTTTTTGCACCATATCAGGTAGTATTCAACTACTTAAGAAATGTCTTTATTTGACAGTTGGAATGTTCTTAATTCTAATGGTTAGCTGATTGTTTGCTTATGTTACAGCATAGTGTAAATATTTAACATTTTATCTGACTATAATTTAAAATTTATTCATTGGGACTAAGCCTACAAACCACCACGAAAATATGTTTAAGCAAATTCAAAAATCATTAATATATTGGGCATTATTAGCTAGAGGTTAAGAGAGAGGAGAGGGATAATAGCGCCACCTCGCTGAAGATTAAAAAAAAAAAAAAAAAAAAATTAAATAGTGCAAAACTAATTGAACAATACTTATGTATATACAGGGTGTTTCAAAAATAATGGTCAATAATTTAAAGGCAAAAAGTACAAACTAAAATAAGCAAAAAAGCCCCAGTGAACACCAGGCCGCAAATGAACCGTTTTCGAGATAATGCACTTTTTTTTTTTTTTTGTTAAGATCCGCCACTGACTATGGGAGCACTAGTTTAGCAAAAAGCTGTGAATCCTTTGCTAAGGGTGGTTTATTAAACATAAGATAATACATTTTTAATTTTGGTTTCAACACCACAGGATTTTACAGATGTTACATGTTACAGGATGTTCTTTCTAACACCCTTTCCTCAACATCAGGTTTTATGCTTCTGGACCAACTGGCTTGTACTCCATGTGTGAAATGCCCATGTTCTCTAAGGCATTGATGTACCCTGATGAATGTGTGCCTGTTGGGCTGCCTTCAGCAGGGAAAAGCTTCTTGGTACCAACATGCAGTCTCGAGTGCACTGCCGTTGGCTTTACCATACATGAAGTGCATGTCCACATACTTTGTTGCTGTAACCTCTTTCCATGTTGACTATCCTTTGACAAGTACTAGTATTTCTGCTACATCTCAGAGCATTGAGAGAGGGGAAACAGAGAGAATGAGCATAACTTAACCTAAACAAACAATTCAGTGGTGGATCCCAACTCTGTACAGTTCACCTTGTCAGTGGTGGATCCCAACTAGAAATGTCCAATATCTCGAAAACAATTCACTTAAGGACCCCTGTTTACTAGGTTTTTTTTTTGCATATTGTAGTCTGTACAGTTCACCTTTAAATTATTGACTATCATTTTGGAAACACCCTGTATATTCTGGACTTCATTCCGGCTTGTTTTTGGATTACTTCAGTTGTAGTCGAACCAATGGATAAAGCTGAAGTACTGTGGTGCAGAAAGCAAGGGGAAACTACTGCACTATGCTTCCCAAGAATAATCACAATGGCTAGTAACAATGAGAGAGATGGTCCTGAGTCCCCAGCATCCTTTAAACAGGGGTGCTAAGAATCCCCAAAAAATTTCATTAGGAAAAATAGGAACGTGGGAATGTTAGAACCTCATATGAAGCTGGGAAACTGGCAAATGTGGCTAGGTCTACTGCTGGACTGGCAGATCAGCTGAGGATCTTTTTCATCTTGCCCAAGACAGAGAGAAGTACAGTGTGGTGATTTCCAACCTCCAAAAGGAGACAGCATCAAAAGAAGAAGAATATCTTTATCATTAACCATGACTACAGATAGTATGGTTGAAGCATCCAGGTGGTGTCTAAAAAAAAAAAAAACAAACTCTTTTATCATATGACTGGTTTAAATTACACACAAAGGGAACCAAAAAGGATGGCTAAATTGAACACAGATTTAGCAGTAACTGTAAAAGGTCTTAGTCAACTGCAAACCATCAGTATGCAGTCACAAGACATCTCAATTAACACTTGAAAAAAGAAAAAAAACCTTCAAAAGTATATTTATGTATGAGGAGTGGACCAAATGGATGGAGGCACCAAATCATGATTTGATACCAGTAAAACAATGGAGGTAACCAACCATTTCCCAGATGTGCAAATGATTGAAAAATTAATGAGAATTAGTAAAACACAAGGCTCTTGCCTCTCTTCAATAAACATAGAATCAAATACCCTTGATGATGATGATGATGATGTTACATCCTTTGAAGAAAGTGAAAGTTCAGATCATAACATCAGTTATGATGAGTGTGAAAATAGCAACAATGAGTTATTAGCATTATACAATGAATAAAAGCTTCATTTTACATTGACATTTTGTTTCTATAAGTACTTGTAAATTTGTTTCAAACACATACACACACATATATACACAAAAAAAAATTTTTTTCCCCAAAACTTACCTTAAATGTAGGCATGTCTTTTGACCTGGTGTATCTTACCATCCAGAAAATATAGTGAATAAATAAACAAAACTTTCACAAACATGTAAAATTACATCAAATTATTACAGAATTGTTATGGTAGTAAGAATACAATGATTTGTAGCATTACTACCATAAAAATTTCTAATTAGTAGAGGCATATGATGCAAGAAAGCAAGCTTATGTAGCGTAAGCCAAAAAAAAAAACTTCCTATTTGGGCCATCCATTCACTCCAAATGTTTGTCTAGTTCTGACTTGAACTTATTTAAGTTGTTGAACTCCACTACAACCGAAGGAAGTTTGTTCCAACTATCAACCACCCACTGGCTAAAGGCAAATTTCTGAACATCTATTCTACAATTGCCTTTCCTTAATTTGAATTTATGTCCCCTCAGATGAGTAATCTGAGCAAGAGGAAGAATCCAATCAGCATTGAGCTTGCTCAAACCATTCAAGGCCTTATACCCTCAATCAGATCACCTTGCAGGTGCCTAATTTCCAGATGCTGCAATTTGCAGAAATTAAGCCTTTCTTGGTAACAGCATCCCTTTATTCCACTCACGAATCTCATTGTCCTTCTCTGTACTCGTTCTAGCAACTCTACATCCTTCCTAAAATGAGGCCTCCAGACCTGTATGCAGTACTAAAAGTGTGGCCTGACCATTGCCTTATACATGGGGACTATCATCATATTATCCCTGATAAAAAAAATTCCTTCATATCATTGACAGGACACCGTGAGTTACTCTTGCAGCCTTGTCTACACTGTTCAGGAAACTTCATATCTGACTGAACAATTATCCCCAGGTCCTTTTCATTCTCCACAACCCTGAGTGTAGTACCACCCAGTTGGTATGTTACTCTGGGGTTACTGCTACCCATATGCAGTACTTTGCATTTGTCAATGTTAAACTTCAGTTGCCACTGCTCAACTTTTCTAGATCCTGCTGCAGTAGTGTGCAATCCTTACTGTCATTAACAAGCCAACCAATCTTCATATCGTTTGCAAACTTGGACATTAAGCCTGATTTACTTTCATCAATATCGTTGATAAATACAGAAAACAACAATGGGCCTAATGCCGACCCTTGGGGGACTTCACTAATAACACTAGTTCATGAAGAGCAGTGTCCACTGATTACAACTCTCTGTCTTGTCCCACTCAACCATCCCTTTAACCCTAGAGGAACTTCCCCTTAATGCCATACTGTTCCAACTTGGGTTTTTTTTTTTTGGTAGTTGTTGGCGCATCAGCTTCTGTGGCCATAATGCACCTCCCAAGGTTTTTGCAGTACTTTGATCCAAGCCCGAGGAGGGATTTGAACCTGCGACCTTTGGGTTGCCAGGCAGGCACTTTACCCACCCGGCTAGCCCGGTCGGCTGTTCCAACTTGTACAGTACTCTTCCATGGGCAAGAGTATCAAAAGCTTTCCTAAAATCCAAGTACAGGTCGACCGTCACTAATCCGGCAGCGTTGGGACCTGTGGCGTGCTGGATTAGTGAGTTTGCCGGATCACTGGTGGTTATTTTAGCACATAAATTTTACCCAACAGCTAACCACCTCCTGCTACCTTTAACACATTGACTGCCAGCTAGTTTAAGAAAAAAATTCCCCAGGGGCCAAAAAATATTTAGGAAATAATTTGATTAGTAATTCTAAAATAAATATTGTAATGTCAGTGTTTCGTTTAAAATATATAAAAAAAAGTAATTTTTTTTATGTCACATATATGTGGCCACATATGTTGGTTACTTTATTTCTTGAGAAGCCATGTCGGCCACATACGTGTGACGCTATTACGGCATACATATGAAGGTCGTTTGGGATTAGTTTATTGCAAGCGCTGCAATAAAATAAACTCTCAAACATCGCAATAAGTTTGTTAGTATTGTTAGAGATTTTGTGAAAACAAGTTCATTAGCACACTGTATAATCCATCATATTGTGTTGTGTTTTTCTGCTAGTTTGTACAAGTGTGCTGTAAAAAAAAAAAAAAAAAAGAAAGAAAAACTAAAGAGAAACGGCTAAAAGAAAATTGCTAAGATAAGAGGACCTGAGAGAAATTGCTGGAATTTACAATTAAGCAGAGTTAAACTTCTCACTGACACACAGCTGTCGAGTTTTTCAGTTCAACTTTATCTATTATGGATAATGTACAGTGTTTGCGCTTTACACTACGAAAGGCACTTCCTTTATGCATCGGAACCATGGCTGTGGCTAAATGTGAGCAGATTATAATAACAAATGCAGAAAAACAAGTGGGAATGGCTTGCTAGTATTTACGTGTTCGCACCAACAGCTGCCACCACCAAAACAGTAGCGGCAGGTCGGTGAGCCGACCCAGGAAATTACGTCTGAATTAGCAGTGGAACCGGATTACTGGTGGCCAGATTAGTGATGGTAAACCTGTACATGATATCAAAATTATTTTTTGCATCCAGTTCCTTCGTGACCACATCATAGTATCTGATCAAACTGGTCAGACAAGACTTCCCTTAACAAACCCATGCTGTGTCTGAACTATAACTGCACCCTTGTCTAGATGATCAGATGATCCTGCAGTGCTTCTTTAACCAGTGACTCCATTATTTTCCCCAGAACAGAAGTTAAACTAACAGGTCTGTAATTACTCGTGTCACATTTTAATCCCCCTTTGTGAATTGGGGATACATTTGCACATCTCCAGTACATGTGAACCTACCCCGAGTCTAAGGGTGCCTTCATAATCATGGCTAAGGGCCTGCTTACTTCATTTTCTGCCTCCTTGAATATAACTGGATTGATCCCATCCACCCCAGATACCTTCTTTATGTTTAACTTCAACAATTTCTTCTCCACTTTGCTTATTACAAAACCATTTAACTCACTATTACTGATAAGCTTCTGGCTCCATTTCCCTACAGAATTCCTCATGTGTGAATGTACATGCAAAATACTCATTCAGTTTGTCAGCTACCTCAGGAGGTTCATCAACAATTGAACCATCGATGTCAAGTGAACCAATCTGATCCATCCCCTTCTTTCTAGAGTTTACATAAGTAAAGAACTCTTTACTGTTTTTCTTTGCATCCTTTGCCAAAGATTTCTTGTGACCTGTCTTTTCTTGCCTAAACTCCTCTGTGACTTGATTACAGACTATCTTATATCTACCATAGGCATCTGTGTCTCCTGATAACTTTTCTCTAAATAATAACGATTCAGCTTCTAATGTAGTTTAAACATGAGAGAACCTTAGTTTATCTTAGTTTCACTGTTGTTTTACCTTCTTTGCATCTCTGAAGACCCTGAATGCCAAAATATTAGGGTGCCTTTTAGTGTTAATATCAATTCTTTATAAAGTTTATTTCAAAATTAAACAGCATCTTAATGAAGAAAGTGCTCTTATTATAATAATGACTAATTTGTTTGTGATCAGAATATTCTCCAGGTTGAACCAATAACGGTACATTTCACTGAAGCTATGGATGTTTTAAATTATTTATTGTGCTGTATGTATACACTGCAGCCGAAAGAAGTTCTCCTCAAATGATACAAACCAGCAGAGAGAGAGAGAGAGAGAGAGAGAGAGAGAGAGAGAGAGAGAGAGAGAGAGAGAGAGAGAGAGAAAGTAGAAAGGAATCACCAAGAAAGAGAAAAATGATGATATCCAGCTCAGGACCCAGGGTGTGCCAAGCCCATACTCACCAGACGTGAGCCCCTGGGGTTTATATGTCACACAAACCAAAAAAACTACTTAAAAAAGGGTGGGAGGGGTAAATTTATAATATTAACAAAATTAAATCAATAGAATACACGGGGACTGTATGATACTTTCAACTTTGATGAAGAAAAAATAAAAAATTAAGATAATTAAAGAGGATGCACAAATTTCTTTATTATATTTTGATGACTGGTACACAAGTAATGTATCCTAATTTTTTTACTTTCGAATGTGGCACCATAGATCATTTTGCATCACTGAGTGCTTACTAGAGGTCTCTAGTTTCACCATACTGAGTGGCACTCCGATCAGTTTCATGAGTGCACACATGGATTTTACAGATATACAGATATGGATGTTACAGATATACATATCAATCAAAGAGTGGTGATTGAATTTCTTACCAAGGAAGAAGTGATGCCTATCGAAATCCATACGCATCTCAAAAATATTTATGGTGACAATATTGTAGATGTGAGTACACTTAGACATTGGGTAAGACACTTTAAGAGTGGAGAAAGTGACATTGTTGACAAGCCCCGAAGAGGCCGGCCAGTAATATCAGTCACAACAGACAACAAGAGTCGGATTGATGTGCTGATCAAAGAGGACCGCCACATCAGAACACGTGAGTTGTGCAATGCAGTAGGTATAGGGAAACCTGCTGTGATAACTATCATAAAGGAACTAGGCTACAACAAGGTTTGTATCCGGTGGGTCTCAAAAATGCTGACATGTGAGCACAAAGAGCCTGGAAGGTCATCTGTACAGAACTTCTCCAAAACTGCAAGAGTGAAGTCATGGTGACAGCGTTTTGGAACAAACATGGGGGGGGGGCTTGTTTGTTGACTTCTTGGAGTGTGGCACCACAATCAACTCAGATCGATATGTAGAAATGTTGAAAAAGTTGAATGCTCGCATCCATAGAGTCTGACTGGACAAAAACCTTAATGAGGTTCTTCTTCATGACAACACATGATTTCACACCAGTCTGCGTACAATGGAGGCCACTGGAAAACTGGGGGTGTACTGTTCTTCCTCACCCCTCTCATAGCCCGGACCTTCTGTGGAACCCATTTTGCAGATGATGATCAGCACGAGCACAATGTTCGCGAAGCCCTTTGGAGCAAGAATAAGGACTTTTACAGGATTGGAATACAGCATATCCCAATCCTGTAAAAGGCATATTGGTGTTCCAGCCTATTCTGCCATCTCTGAAATATCAGGAAGTACATAGAAAATGATGGTGACTTTGTGGAAAAATAGCAGTGTTTATTAATGATTGAAGATTAATTGATGTAAAAGGCATAGTTACAAGAATTAAATTTTCTGAGGAAAAAATAGGAGGCATTACTTTCATACCACTCCTCATATGTTTCTGTGATAACACGATAAAATAACATATGCATTACAAAAAGACAGTGGAAAGTTGTTTTTAGTGGTAGCTGTGGTTCTCTGGTGCATTATGATACTAGGCAATACTGCATGAGTGTTATGTCTGTATGATCTGTATACAAATCATCATGTGCTCACATGATGATTTGTATATTGTGCAAGCTGAAAAACCAACAATAGCTCATGAAGTGGGAGAGTCAACTCCTTCTGTCTGAGATTGGCTAACTGATAGTGTCCTGAATGAAGTGGCCTTTAAGAATTCCACTAATCTCTAACAGGATTCATAAGGCGATTCCATGACAAATGGCATAATTGCTATCTATATATGGTGAAACAGAATTGAGTTTTTGGAAATAACCATTTTTATGCAGTATGAATTAACTTTCTGCATAATGATGAATGGGGGGGACAGCACAGCAATTATTTTCTGTGCCGTTCCACCCAAATGAGATGACAATAAGCCCAAAGATCTTGCTGGCCACAAGTTCTTAGAAAACCTGGAGTTAAAGAACACTTCTAACGTCCTGATTGTTCAGTATATAGTTTCCTCAACATGTTGATAGGAGCAGTTCTGTTCACAAACTTCCAAAAGGAAATTAGTTGTACTACTGATTCTGTATTTTTAACACTTCCCCTGATAACAAAAGAATTAAAAAGAAACTAATGAGAAATACTACAGCAGATTCTCATTTACAAATCAACTCAGATGAAACTAAGTGTATGAAACAAAAAAAAATGGTATCTGAGAAGTTCATGCACACATACACCACTTCAAATGAAAATTATGAAATCTATAGAAAGAAGTTCTAAATTAAAATCATCTGAAATGATCCTGTCTGAGTTTGAAACTTTTTTTTTTTTTTTTGCAATAATATGGGGATATATATTTCTTATGAGATATGGAGGAATTTTTTATTTTTAAAGCTACTGCCAATATTCTTGGACCTAAATCCTAAACTTAAAGTAACTCCACAGATAGTGACAAATCTACTGGGAGTGTCACTCTACCACTGGAGGCACTACCTATGAGGTGTCAAAAAGTTTGGGGGATGAACTAATATTTAAAAAACTAAGCTTACTGGCTATTTGAATACATCTCCACTGGGGATAAAGCAGAAGTACCAAGTATTTAGTGCCAAGCAGAAGTATTTTATTCGGTGTAAACACCAAATAAAATACTTCTACTTGGCACTAAAACCCAATTCGAAGAACACTGAGAGGATTCTGGAAATGAAAGTAGTTCCTGTGCACATGCTGAATAACTTTTTGTGGTCAATTAAAATCTGTGATTTTTTAAGGGCACTTTAAGCTTTGGAAACAAAAAACAAATAACACAAAACTAAATCCAATTAGTATGGCAGATAGTGGACCACACTGATGACGTGCTTCACAAGAAATTCATGAATGGAAAGCAGTGAGTGTATAGCGGCATTGTCACAATGCAAGTATCAATTCTCTGAAGCTCACTTTTCTGGCTATTTTCTCTGAACAGCATTGCACAATTGCTGTAGAACTGTTTTCTGATATTCCTGGTTCAATGCTTGACCACAAAATACAAACTGATAGTGAACAATGCTCTCAGTCAAGAAATATGATAATCATGATCTTCGCATTTGATCAAGACTGTCTGTCTTTTCTGGGCTTAGGAGAAGTTGAATCTTCCACTGGGAGGACTGGGCCTTTGTTTCCAGCTCATAGCCCCATACTCACAATTCATCACCAGTAATTATGGCAGAAACAAAGTAGTCAAGAAAAGTAGGTCGGCAGCACAATAATGAAGAACTGTCCAATCTCCATAACCATTGGTAATGACACAAAGTATAAACTTGGCTGAAATGTCACTGCCAGATTTTCCATTAAAATTGATCAGCATGTCCCACAAGAAATACTGATTTCACTAGCAGTTTCATGGACAGTTAAATGTTGAACACTCCTGATCTGATCAGAAACACAAGTGATTGAATCATCAGTTTTTGGAGCTTAAGAAGGACAAAGATCATCTTCGATTGAAAAACAGCAATCTTTAAACTTAGTGAACCAGTTAAAAGTCCTTGAATGGCACATAACATCTCTGAAAGCTGTTTTCAACGTTTTGTGGAGTTTTGTTGCACTTTTGCCAAATTTGAAATAAAAGTTGCTGCTTAGCAAAATCACTCATTATAAAATGTGATAAAACGCATGAAATAACTTTTATTTAACATATGCCTATTCAAGATAACTGAAGATAACTGGCTGCAGTTTTTTTTTTTTTTTTTTTTTTTTTTTTTTGTAGTTGTTGGTGCATCGGCTTCTGTGGCCATAGTGCACCTCCCAAGGTTTTTGCAGTACTTTGATCCAAGCCCGAGGCGGATTCGAACCCGCAACCTTTGGGTTGCCAGGCAGGCACTTTACCCACCTGGCTAGCCTGGTTGGCAACTGGCTGCAGTGGTGAAACTATAAATTCTGGGTCCCCCCCCCCCAAGACTGATGAACAACTCCCCAAGTGATCTTTAACAACCATACCAAACAAGTCATTGGTCCCATGACTACTTGAGTCCTCCTGTAGCGGCTGACCTCGCAAGATAGTAATTTCAACACTGAATGGCAGATTCATCTATGAGTCATTATATTGCAAGTAGTCGTGATTCACTAAGGGAGCACAATTTCAAGATACAGAGTCCACAAACTTTTTTTGATAACATGTTGTATGTACACTGAATGACAGAATTTGTGGGATACCTGGTTCCTGGGCAATGCGATGCTGTTGCAATGTGACAGCTAATGGTCGTCAATTGTGTTACATTACTTATAAAGTAATTTTTTGTACACAACAGCACATGATATCCTTTCTTCAACTAGAGGTTATACTTAGGACAGCAACAACTGCTAAAGAGTAACTCAGTCAAAAATATACATTGAAAGTACAGAATTCATAGGATACCTGGTTCCTGGGCAATGTGACGCTGTCACTTCCCCCTCTTGCTAGTGGACAAACCCACTGCTTAGCAGATATATAGATATGTTGGATCACTGCATTCACGCAGACAGTAATTTGATATCAGTAAGGATAAACGTCATGAGTTAACTGGCATTGAAAGAGAGATGATAATGGGTGCCCGACATATGGGTCACTCTATTGTGGAAGTAGCACAGAAATTGCACTATCCTCATTTGACGGTATCAAGAGTGTATCGGAAATACACCATTTCCAGAATAACATCTCATTGTGTACAGCGCTGTGGGAGGAGAAAGGTGGTGGATGAATGTGGCCGTTGACGCCTGTCTCGCATTGTTTCAGCCAACTGGAGAGTGACAGTGGCACAAATCACAGCCGCCTTCAATGAGGGAGATGTGAGAAACATCTCCACCAAGACCATCAGACAATCATTAACCGCAATAGGCTACGGAAGCCACCGACCCACCAGAGTCCCTTTGCTACCACCACAACACAGGACTCTACGTCTCAACTGGGTGAAAGAACATCGGCACTGGACCTTGGATGATTGCAGACATGTCTCCTGGTCTGATGAGTCCCATTTTCAGTTATTTCAAGTGGATGAGAGGGTGCATATCTGGCGGAAACCGCACGAAGGTGGACTGGGGGGGGGGGTTCAACTGACACACGTTGGGACCTCTGGTACATCTAGACCAGGGGTCGCCAAATTTTTAGGGAAGAGGGCCACATATGAATTTTTGAAATATTTGGCGGGCCAGAGAAAAATTTTAATTACTGAAAACTACATTCTCTGCATAACATTAAAGTTATGCAGAGAAACAAATTTTATACCTACCTATATCTATAGATTCAAAAATAAATCGATGGATATGTAATATAAAATATACCAGTTAGTTTATATCAAATTTTAATTACTTATTTACTGTACTAATCACAAAAATACACTTAGTAATACAATAAAATTATAATTAACGCGATAGATGTTGGCTCCATGGAGCCAAAGGTGGTTCCATGAATAATGTCATGTGTGAAATGAAAAAATGCAATTTAAGCTTAATAAAATCAATTTTATTTTATTCGGTATTTTCATTTACAATCAACAATAAAGGTTTATGGTAACTAAAGTAGGATACATAGTTGAAACAATTCCAACTATTAACATTGTGACTGAAGACCAAGTCGATACAGGATTGACCACGTGTAGTAGATTTTGTAGGATCTGATGCGAGTTTAAGATCGAATGTTGATTCCATGAAGTTGAGGAAGGGAGCATTTTCAGGTTTCTTAATGTCAATGTTGAAATCATCCACTAAAATTATTGGGATATTTTGAAAGTTGAATTTCCTTACAACTTTAGGTATGTCCTCAAACTTTGGCATATAAATCGCTAGATTGGACATTAAGAAAACTTTAATCTGCTCCGACGTTGAATTAGCTGAGATGTAGAATGTTACAAGCAAAGTCTTCTGAACATTTATTTCAACTTCAGCTGCACAAATGTTGCCATAATTATCTGTACCAGTCATTTGCCGTAGTGAGTCTGCATCCACAGTAATGAGAATATGTGGTGTATATATCGTTGATTTAACTTTATTGTATATCGCAACACCATCGGATTGCACAGAAGGTCTTTTGATTCGAGTGATACATTTGTATCCATGAACATCAACATTTTCATTGTTTTCAAGCCATGTTTTGTTTAATGCCAAGATATTTGATTCCATGAGAAGTGGATCCATCGCACTATCTTCGCTACGAAGTTTCAAACTCTGTGTATTCAACAATACCATTCTGAAACTCAACGAAGCAACCTGATCCCAAAATTGTAATGCGGTTTTAGAGAGTGTTTCCAAATGATGGTTATTCAAATGTTTCAATTCAGTTTGAAGATCTTGCATCGTAGGTGTGTTACAACCTCGAGCATGGTAGAATGTAAAGTCGCCTTTCTGATTTCTGATGTACAGGCCATCGAAATTTCGGGGTGGAAATTTCTTTGAAAGTTCCACCCTGAGATTTATGAACCGTCATGGCACAAGCTTCAACCAAAGGAAATTGGATTCTTTTGCATTTAATCATTTTTCTTTTGAAAGATACTGTGGGGGAACGTCTCGTAATCAAAGTCCAGCCAGATTTTAATATGCCACGATGCGACAATATGTGCAGGCGAGACTTGAGACGACTCTTAGTTCCAACATTCTTGCTTTCAAAATGTAACCACAATCTTTTGATTTCTGTTTCTTCCATTTCAACATGCTGTAAAGTTCAGATCGCTCCATTGACCAAGCCATCTTCAACATCGATGTTTGTAGTGATCATGTAAGGTTTTCCAGTCGATAGATGAAATACGTATGGCAAACCTCCGGTCTTTGCTATGCTCATTTGATGGAGTTTTTTTCGCATACTAGTCAACTATTCATGACTCTTGTAACCAGTGAAGTGATCGTCAACTGTACAATCAAGCATTATATTGAACAAGTTGTTACGATGAAACAAACGAACAGCATTTGGTACTTGTTCCATGACGAAGTCTCGTGTTCTAAATTGGCTTTTGATTAACTTCTTTTCTTCAATGTCTAACGTTTCACCATTTCCGATTTTAGTTAATATTCCAGGGAACGTAACATCACTTGAACAAGTGGAAGAAACTAAGAGACTGCCACAAAATTGCACCACCAATGGAATTCTTATGAGGCTTGAATATTTGCCTTGCATTCACTGGCAGAAACTGATGCAAATCTCCACAAAATATGATATCTAAACCACCAAACTCTCGATCGAGTTCTCTGGTGACCTCTTGCAGTCTGGTGTTGATTGTATGCAAAATGTCAGCTCCGATCATGCTAACTTCATCGATGAATACTGCTTGAACGTTTTAAAATGCATTGCTACAGAGGTGCAAAGTTTCTTGAGCAAGACCACCATGTATTTGCGTCATACCAACTTTGAACGGCGAATGAACTGTAGTACCACTGATTGCTATGGCTGCCTTCCCCATTGACGCACAGGCAATGAATGTGTTGTTAAGTGAGTTGTGCACTTGACTTAAGCGATTGTAAGTTTCCATCATAATTTTCAAGGTAAACGTCTTGCCACAGCCTGTTGGACCAGTAAAGAATATTTGAAGCAGTGTTGTGTTAGCTCGTTCTTCATAACATCAAGAATAAACTCGCATTGTTCTCTATTAGTCATTTAAACCAACTTGCAGTAATTGTTGCTGGTCATGACATTATCTTGCCGATGTACCACAGCAGATAGTGAGTTTGCCAAAATCATTTCAATATCATCATTGCAGCTCCGTTGAACAAGAGGTTTTTTTTTTTAACCATATTTAGCCGATTTATTAACCAATTGTTATATCAAATTATTTTCTGTAAGTAGCTAGTCAGGATCCTTAGTTTATTCTGAATTGAGACAGCGAGATTTGGAAGTTAATCGATACTTAAGTGTCCGTAGATTTACTGTTCGTAAATTGCCACCATTGTTACGCGATACAAAATATCTCGAACTAGATAGAATAAGCTTAGTATAGTATAGTACAACGGTGGGCAAATGCGGCTCTCAGAATCAGAGCCGCATGCGGCTCTTCGTTGAGTTAAGTGCGGCTCCCATTGAAAATTTAAATCCGTTTTTTATTATTATTTCAGAAATTTTTTCAGTGAATCTTGTTAAATTATAAAAATATAACTAAGTAACTAATATTTTGTTATACGGATTTTATGTTGTGTTTATTTTATTTTTTGTCTAGATATCTTGCTATTTTTATTTTGATTATAAATAAATCCGTGCGCATTTACACTGCTGGCGCCATCAGTGGACTTGTGCATAAAAAGTTACGAGTGTAATTTTTCCGCGCCGTAAATTAATTTAATTATTTTGTTTCAATTTCAGACTTTGGAATTAAAGTTATTTAAATTTTTTGATAACATGACCTCAGAAAATATCAAAAAACGAAAATACGAACAAGAAAATAGAATCTTTCAAGAAGAGTGGGTAGAAAATTTTGCTTTTATTGACAATAATGGAAAGTCGTTGTGTCTTATTTGTAAAGTTACAATTGCAAACTACAAAGTAAGCAATTTACGTCGACATTACGAAGTAAGTCATCCCCACTTTTCAACACAATATCCATTAAATTCAAAATTGCGAACAGAGAAACTTAAGTCCTTGCAATCTGGTCTTCATAAGCAACAAGGACTCTTGTCTTCTTTTAGTCGCGAAGATGACAGAGCAAACGAAGCTAGTTTTTTGATAGCTTGGAATATTGCTCGTGCCAAACGTCCATATGGAGAAGGAGAATTTATTAAAAGAAACTTGGAAGAAGTGGTTAAAGTTTTGGATCCAGATAATACAAAACTGCATAAATTGATCGCACAGGTTCCTATGTCACGCCGTACAACTGAGCGTCGTATTGGTGCAATTAGTAAAAATGTTGAAAATAGTTTGATGTGTGATTTGAAAAATTGTACAGCATTTAGTTTAGCTCTCGACGAGTCTACAGACATTCAGGATGTTCCACAATTGGCCATTTTTGTCCGCTATGTATCTGCAGACGTAAATGTGAAGGAAGAAATGTTAGACCTAGTAGCTCTTATCGAAACAACTCGCGGTATCGATGTTAGAAATGCGCTTGATGAAGTAATGAATAGGTTTGAATTGCCTCGTGATAAACTTGTAAGTGTTGCGACTGACGGAGCGCCTGCAATGGTAGGGAAAAACCAAGGTCTCATTGGTCTTTTAAACAGCGATCCTAAAATTCCACGTTTCTTACCTCTTCACTGCATAATTCACCGCGAGCATCTCATAGCGAAGTACTTCAAATACGAAAATGTGTGGAAGATTGTTTTGCAGATTTTGAATTTAATTAGAACAAATGCCAAAACACATCGTCAATTTAAGAACTTTTTAGAAGAGTTGGGAGGGAATGACGAAACAGATGAATTGCCCAGTGATTTATCCCTATGGTGTGTTGTAAGATGGCTGTCAACTTACAATGTTTTGGGCCGTTTTGTGGAACTCCTAAATCTTATCATAACATTTACAAAAGAAAAAGGTAAAAAATACCCAGAATTAGAAAATGAAACTTGGCTTTCTGACTTAATGTTCCTTACAGACATTATAGAACATTTGCAAACACTTAATTTGGCTTTACAAGGAAAGGAAAAAAAATATTATTGATTTGTCACAAACTGTATTTAGTTTTGAAGCTAAACTTCGACTTTTTGTGTACGATCTTAAGAACAAAATATTTAATCATTTTCCACGAGTAAAAGCAAATATAATTAATATCAAAGAAGAAAAGTTAGACGAATACAAAGAAAAATTGGAAGAATTGCAAGCACATTTCGAACATAGGTTTGAAGATTTGAAAAGTTTGAAATCTACATTTGCATATTTTGTGAACCCATTTATTTGTGATATTATTGAAGATGGATTTCCAATTTCTGAAATAATATTTGTTGAAAAAGCGGCTGGGCAATTGGAGTTATTAGAGATGAAAGAGGATCAGGCAAATGCAGCACAAATCTACTAATGTAATTGAATTTTGGAAACTCATGCCAGAATCAAAATATCCACATTTAAAGAAAGCTGCTTGCCGTCTAATTTCAATTTTTGGTACAACATATTGCTGTGAATCTTTGTACTCCACAATTAAGTTCGTGAAGTCGAAATATCGTTCACAGTTGACCAATCATCATCTCGCTGAATTGCTGCGAACGGCTTTAACAAATTTTACACCAAATTTCAAAGATTTGACCAAAGGTCTTCGTTAAATGTTATACTTTTTATTAATGCATTTTTATTATTAAAATTTTGAAATAATTATTTTGTATTTTCTTTCTCTTAATTATATTTTCTTATATATGTATACTTTACATAGCACTTAAGGCTTGTGTAGAATATGTAATCATATTAATTAAATTAAATTAAATTTGTGTATTTAATACTATGTAACTATGGTGTGGCTCTTTATAATATATGAAAAACCGGAATGCGGCTCTCATTGACCTCATGCGTGCCCACCCCTGGTATAGTACATAATATAATATTGTCAATTAATCAGTAAATCTATTAATCTTGTTGAACTTCATTGTCGATTAAATTGTACTTTTAACTATATACCTATAACGACTTAGATTACGTAACATAAATAATTAGCAAAAATAAATAATTAATACTTAACTTGATACGGAAGTTATATAAAGGGATTTCATAGATAACACTCGATACTGAAACATAAATAGAACGTTATAACTGTGTTGGGATACAAATTTAGGATTTTAATTTTGCACTGAAATTAAAATTTTATTGAAATTAAATTGAAATCATGACTCAGACCAGAGCAGCAAAGCAAAAGGCTCAAGCTAATGGAAATGCTGTGGCTCAGTGAAGAACTGAGGACAGTTGCCCTCGGAATCACAGCCTTTTAAAATGCACTATTCGCTTGATGTTTGTGGACCAGTCAGGTACGGGACATGATACTGCCATGGGGGATGTCTTTGTATGCGCGATGCAAGGAGTGTAAGGAAATCAGGCAACAACGCGGGGTTGTTATAGGGCCTATATGAGAGCTTGAAGGACAGGGTGGATGCCCTGGAAGGATTAAAAGTGAGGGGCCCATGAAGCTCTCAGCCGCCCACACCAACGCCAGAGCTTGCACTTGGGCATCGTGCAACACAGCGGCAACCCCCAAGGCAGAATGCGCTGGTCCCAAAGGAACTAGTAGTTGTTGTTGGTGACTCTATTGTCAGGGAAACGGGAAACATGCTTTGTAAAAAGGACAGGTGGAACAGGACCAGGGTATGTCTGACACGGGCAAAGGTTGATGACGTTGTAGAGCAGATATCATCTTTTAAGGGCACATAAGGTGATATAGCTGTACATGTTGGCACTAATGATATTAAGAGTAGGAGACTGGCGGAATTACTTAACAAGTACAGGTCACTGTTGAAAAAAAGCCGTGAATTAGGGTTGAATTTGAAAGTGTCTGCAATTCTGCCCAGACACGATAGGAGGGAGTATATGATGAGAGCCCTGTCAATCAATTCGGCCCTGGAAAGATTGTGCAAGGCTCAAGAGGTATAATTTTTTTCAGCCTTGTCTGTACTTGTTAACAGGAGAGACTGCTTCTACAGGAATGGGATACACTTAAATAGAAAGGGTGCAAGAATGTTTGCTGATGCTATCGAGGCAGTGTTAGGTGGGCCGGAAAACTGCTAAATTGGGGGGATACAAGGACTAATAGATTAACAGTAGCCACTGGCAGAGGTGAATGAAAGCCACTGTTGTCTGATTTTGGCTTACAAAAGTGAAATTCTTTGGTTTTCAGTTCCAGAAGTTTAAACTGATAAAACTGAATAAGGTTACACATAAATAAATGTAAAAGATAGTACTATAGTAAAAAAGAAGTAACAACAAGTATTATTATTTTTTTTACTATTTTATTTTTTTTATAAATGAGATTTAAAAAAAATCTCATTTAGTTTTTGAACTAAATGAGATCAACTAAATGAGAACCAAAATTGGAATCAAAATAAAAACAAATTAATATTTAGAAGCATTTCTTCACAAAGTTTTCATTTTTATGAATTTTCAAAATTTCATGAAGATATTTGCCTCATTGAGCTGGGCACTAGTACAGAACTTACCCACTTGGGACCAGACATGTTTAGAGAACCCCTCGGGTGTACACAAGAATAATATGTATATATGTATATGTATGTACTCCAGAAAAGATTAAAAATGCGGTGCACGTATCGCATAACATGATACATAAGGATGAAATAGCTCAATGCAGCTAGGTAGCAAGCAATGACAGATGAAATTAGCTTTGAAAGTGAAGGTAGTGGAATAATTTTGAACTAATGACAAGCCATATTTTGAAGTAATTAAAACATTACTATAATCATATTAATTTCAATATATAACTTTCCTTTACTATCAGAAGCTAAAGTGGAACTACCAAACTATTTGGTTATTAGCTTTCTTTTTTAAATTTGCAGAAGAAAAAGCTAAAGATCTACTTGCTTGTTACTATTAACTAAAACTGAAAAAAAAATTATATGAAAAAAAAAAAAAAAAAACAATATTTATTAAATTAATAAAACAATAAATACATCAATATCTGTACAAAGGTCATGACAGGATTAAGTTGATTGTGCTGCTTGTATTACTAATACTTGTATTACTAATTTTGGAGCCCAAAGTTCAAAAGGGAGCTTCAAAAATGCTTAGTTCCATATGATGAAATTCACAAAGATTTACCAAGCAAAGCAAACAAACCCATATTACTGATCTTTTAAAGAGAGTGGAAGATACACAAAATCTATAATGGCATATTTTTGTTAGTTTTGTTAACGAAAAAGTGTATTTTTGTTAGCTTTTGAAATGTAACCCTCCCCTCTTTGTACTTTTTCTTAGTCCCGTATAACACAGTTTCGCACAACATGACACTTTATAGGAACCTAACTACGGTGTTATATGAGGGTTACCTGTATTAGCAATGGCCACACGGTGCAAGAAAACATATGGCGTATGCTGCACCAGCCAAAAAAAAATAAAATAAAATCTTCTTCTTCTTCTTTAATGCTGCCGAATGGCGTTTGCGACTTCGTTTTGATATTGTTCTCTGTCTAGCGCTGCGTGTAGAATTTGTGCTGTTGTCATGTGAAGCCAGGTGTTGATGTTATCTAGCCATGCCATTTTCGGTCTGCCTGGGCGTTTCTTGCCTTCGATCTTTCCCTCCAGGATGAGTGGTAGTAGGTGATATTTTTGTTGGTTCCTAGCGATGTGACCTAGGTATTTGCATTTCCTGCTGATGATGGTTTTGAGCAGGTCCCGTTCCGTGTGCATGTCCTGCAGGACCTGTGCGTTGGTTATCTTGGCTGTCCACGGAATTTTCAGCATTCTTCGGTAGAGCCACATTTCGAAGGCCTGGAGCTTTTTTGTAGTGGCTGATGTTAGAGTCCAGGTTTCTACACCGTAGAGCAGTATTGGCCAGATGTAGCATTTCAATGTGCGTAATTTGAGCACGATGTTCAAGCTTCTGTCGGTGAGGAGGGTTCTCCATTTGGTGAATGCCTGCCTGGCTTGTTCAATTCTGCTTTTGATTTCGGCCTCATGGTTCAGCTGGTCATCAATGAGCACTCCGAGATACTTGAAGCGGTGTATTTGCTCTAATTTTTCGTTGTTTAGTTTGATCGTGATTTTGCTTGCAGTCCTGCTGACCTTCATCACCTTTGTTTTCTTTTTGTTGATTCGTAGCCCCCATGCTTGGCTTTCTATGTCCACTTCGTTCAAGATGGTCTGTAAATCTTGTTCTGAATCCGCTATTAGTGCTGTGTCATCGGCATATCTTAAGTTATTGATGTAGTGTCCGTTAACTTTTATGCCGATGTTCTTGTCAGCCAGTGTTTGGTCGAAGATCATTTCCGAATAGATGTTAAAAAGAATGGGAGATAATGGACAGCCTTGCCGGACGCCTTTTTTTATTGGAATTGGGTCTGTCAGATCGTTGTCATAGCGAAGCCGGGCTGTTTGATTCCAGTAGAGAGTTGTAATAAAGTTGATATCATTGTTTTCAAGCCCAAGTTTTCTCAGTCGGTCAATTAGGCG
The DNA here is from genome assembly GCF_048544385.1 of Mastigoproctus giganteus. NCBI lineage: Eukaryota > Metazoa > Arthropoda > Arachnida > Uropygi > Thelyphonidae > Mastigoproctus > Mastigoproctus giganteus. Next base: position 79,859,672 of record NC_143579.1, read on the forward strand.
GTCGTGGTCTACTGAATCGAAGGCTTTCTCGTAGTCAATAAAACATATATACACGTCTTTTTGATGTTCATAGCACCTTTGTAGCAATATTTGTAAACAGAAAATTGCTTCTCTGGTGCCTAGTCCCCTGCAGAATCCGAACTGTGTGTTTCCTAGTGCACTTTCGCACTTACATCTTATCCTTTGCTGAATCACCTTGAGGAAGACTTTTAGCACCTGGCTCATTAGACTGATCAGCCTGAAGTCTTCGCATTTCCGGCTGGTAGCCTTTTTTGGTAGGGCCACAAAGATGGATTGGAGCCATTCGGATGGAATGTCGTTGTTGTTGTAGATTTGATTGAACCATTTCGTTAGTTGTTGGATGTTGCTGTAGTCTAGTTGTTTCAGCAGTTCCACATGAATCTGATCAGGTCCACAGGCCTTGCCTGGCTTTGTTATTCGGATGGCATGTTCCACTTCAGATGTTAATATGTGGAGATTGTCTTCCTGTGTTTGTTGTTGCGTTTCTGCCGGTTTTCTGTTGGTGCCGAACAGATTGTATATATAGCTCTTCCAGGTGTCGAGTTTGGCTTGTTTGCTTAGTATAGGTTGATTGTTGTCCGTATATAAACTTGGGATAGGAGCCGGTTTGTAGATGTTTCCAGCTTCTTTAAGCTTCTTGTGCAGGTTATAGTTGTCATTTTTCTTGATTAGGTCTTCGATTTCTGCACACTGATCTTCCATCCATTTTTCCTTCGCCTTCCGGATTTCCTGTTTGATCTTTTGTTGTATTTCTTTGTATTTTTCCCGGTTGTTGTTGTTTTTGAATATTCTCCGTTCATCCATTAGGTCTAGTATGTGCTGGGTCATCCACCGTTGTTTCTTTTTCGACGCCTGATGTCCTAGCAGGGTTTCTGCTGTTTCATTGATGCACTGTTTGAGTGAACGCCCGAATGCTTGCACGTCTGTTGTTACTGCTTCGATCGATCGGATTGTAGTGTTGAGATGAAGCTGTACTTGTCGTCTGTTGGCGGTGTTCTTCAGTTTCTCCAGGTCGATTCTTTTTGTTGTGCTTGTGCGTTTGACTGCTCGTAATTTGAGACGTAGTGTTGCTGTTACTGGGTTATGGTCTGATGATATGTCAGCTCCGGGGTAAGTTTTTGCATTGAGGACACTTGACTTATATCTGATGTTGATTAAGATGTAGTCAATTTGATTCCTGACGATATTGTTGTCAGAGTCTTGTGGTGAGGTCCAGGTGTATAGTCGTCGAGGTGGTAGTTTGAACCAAGGTAGTTTGAACAAAATAAAATAACAAAAGAATAAATAAAAAATAATAATAAAAAGAAAATTTTAAAAAAATAATAATTGATAAGAGAAAAGGAAATAGAAAACCTATGCATTTCCCTCCTCCCATAGGTAATTATCCAGCTGTCCTTTGAATTTCCCCAAACTGTCAGCCTCTACCACCCATGTAGGTAACTTATTCCAGTAATTTATAACTTGCTGACTAAAATAAAACTTCCTACAATACAATCAAAACATCCCCCCCCCCCCATAACTTGAAATTATGGCTCCTAGTTCTAGAATCATTTATAATGAAAATTTCATCCTTGTTCATTTTATTTATGCCTCTCAGAGCCTTAAACACTCAATCAAGTAAGGTGCCTAATTTCCAAGCTCTGCAACCCACATAATTGAAGTCTTTCCTCATATGAATGTCCTTTTGCCAACCTCACCAGGCAAGTTAGCATTAGAATTAGCATTAGTTGAGGCATATAATGCAAGAAAGCAACCTTATTGAGCATCAGCCAAAAAATAAAAAATAAAAAAATAAAATAAGATAAACCCTTCCTATTTCACCCATCCAGTCACTACAAATGTCTAGTTCAGCGTTAAATTTATTTAAGCTATCAACTTCCACAACAACAAATGGAAGTCTGTTCCATCAATCAACTACCTGCTGGCTAAAGGCAAACCTCCACACATCTATTCTATAACTGTCTTTCCTCAATTTGAATCCATGCCCCCTCGGGTTCTAAATCCGAGCAAGCAGAAGTATCCCATTAAGATTGAGCCTGCTCAAACCATTCAAGGCTTTGTACGCCTCAATCAGATCACCTCGCAGGTGCCTAGTCTCCAGATGCTGAAACTTACAGAATTTAGCTTCTCCTGGTAAGAGAACCCTTTTGTTCCTCTCACCAATCTTGTTGCCCTTCTCTATACTCGTTCTAGCAACTCTACACATCTTTCTAAAATGAGTCCTCCACAGTACACACCTGTAACACAAGGGAATCCCTTTCCAGTCACTATAACAGTTCCAAAGAACTGTTACAGTGATAAATTGTTAAATCTTAAATTTTAAAGATGCAATAAATTTGCGTTTAAAACTGTTCTAGCAAAAGGCTATTGCTTTTTCCTTCAGTTTTTACAAATAATTGCCTTCCAGTTCAAGAATACAATGTATAACCATTTTTATGTTGTGGTATAAATAAAGGTTGGTAAGTTAAAGAGGACATTAAAAAAGAGCATATCCTTCGGTAATATAGCATTTCTTGCTCATTTTATTAGTATCTAAACACCATACATAATACAATTGTGTGTCTGAACACAAGGATGACATTTTTCATACAAGGTTAATTTTAGGCCTCATTTTAGGAAGGATGTAGAGTTTCTAGAACGAGTACAAAGGGCAACAAGATTGGTGAGAGGAACAAAGGGTGCTCTTACCAAGAAAGGCTTAAGTTCTGAAAATTGCAGCAACTGGAGAGTAGGCACCTGCGAGGTGATCTGATTGAAGTGTATAAGGCCTTGAATGGGTTGAACAAGCTGAACGCTGATGGGATTCTTCTTCTTGCTCAGACTAAGAATCTGAGGGGGCACGGTTTCAAATTGAGGAAAGAAAGTTGTAGAACAGATGTGCGGAAATTTGCCTTTAGCCAGCAGTTAGTTGATTGGTGGAACAGGCTTCCATCTTTTGTTGTGGAAGCTAATAGCCTAAATAAATTTAAGGCTGAGCTGGACAGGCATTTGGATCAAATGGAGGGATGAAATGGGAGGGGTTTTTTTTTTTGGCTGATGCTGCATAAGCTTGCTTTCTTGCATCGTATGCCTCTACTAATGCTAATTTTTTCTCTCTTCATCCCCACAATTTCCAGATTCATTTACAGATATTATGGGAATGACCTTAAAGCACTCCATATTTTTACATTAAGTCCCAATATTAATTGCAATAGGGGGACATGTATGCATCCTATGATGGAAGCTGTGCTTCTATAGCATAATGACTACTAGTGAGCTCCAAATGTAGTCTTTAGTGCATGGGTTAACGCCATATGACAGGAGTGTAAATTTGAAATACAGGTAGGAATATTTTAAAATGTAAGAAAGAAATGTATTCATTGGGAGTTAAGACTGTGTGAATCAGCATGAAAATATGTTTATGGTAAGGAAACGTTGTGTGCTTTATGGTTTGGGAGAAAATTATTTTAAAATATATTCGACATCATTAGTTGGAAATACTGGACGTTAATTAGACATCAAATTAGGAAAAAGAGGGATAATAGCATCACCTTATGAATAAATTCATTGACTGAAGATATAATAACTACTTGTGTGAATCTAATGAATAATATATATCCATTTATATACATACACGACCTCTGGAAACCAGGCAAAAACCAGTTTTAATCAGCCTTCTGCACTAAGCAGGGCTCTGCTGTAGTCACCTTTCCTCTTCAAGAGGATCTCGTGTGATGCATGATAATTAAAGCCAGCTCCTTTCAAAATCAGCCAAGTGGTAGGCAATGGCATACCATCACATTATCTGATGCCACAGAGACCATAACAAAACCAACTCCAAAAACTGTTGTTAAAGGAAGACGTGCAACTAGGTGGAAGGATGGAATCAGTGAACTTTTGGGCATGACATTTTGCAATGCCACTCATATAGCACATGATCAATGCAGTTGAAGGAATTTGTTGGTGGCCACAACAACTCCTCAGGGAACTATGTGACTGGAAGAAGAAGATATTACATATCCAGATTCTGACTAGCCCACATCTCTCCATTATCTGCTCTACCATTTTTTAATTGAATGTGGTTTTATTGCGCTAACTTTTTAATGCAATCTGTTTACCCTTTACCAAGTGCTGTTTTCACCATCATTTACAAAAACACACACTTCATTTTAAAAGATGCTCCATGTTTTTATTGCTTTCATAGTGAATATTTTATTCTGGGTTCTATCACTTTTAATTTATCTCTGTGCACAGATCTTGATATATTTACTCTTTCGTTAATTTACTAAGATATTTTATTTTTAATTTTTGCAAAATTTTTGTTAGTAGTAACAAGATTACACAGTGATAAAAATCCTTACCCTGATGAGTGGATACTATGGTTGGAAGAACCTATTACAATGCACAATATGAGCAACTTTCACCATGCAGTGATAATTAAAAGTCTTTGTTTCAGACATTGATAATTTTTTGCCAAGTGATTGGTGTGCAAATTAACCAGAAAAAAATATTTTGAAAAATGCAATTAAAAATACTTACAGATCTTGGAACATACACTGGTCTCAGAATTGAAGTTGACTGCTTATTTGATGGTGTACTCGTATGAAATAATGGTGATCCAATAGGTTTTGAAGACAGATTTGGAAAGCTCAAGCTACTTAATGATGGTAACCCCGAAGAAGTCCACGAAGAAGAAGAAGACAGTGACTCCATTGTACGTGCACGTTTATTAGATACAGAACTTTCTGAGGAGGTACGTTTTCTCACATTTGCTAGCTTAACATGTAAAGTTTCCTTCTGAAAAAAAAAAAAAAAAAAAATTCATTCTGATAATTAAATAAAACAAATTATGTAATTAGTCCTGATCATAAAAAATAAAAGAAACATTTGCAAGCACTTTTGATTCTGTTTTGGCATTTAGGAGCCCCATTTAATAAAGAATAATGTTAAACTTTTGCACATCGAAGCTGAATTAGCATTAGCATTAGTAGTCACATATGATGCAAGAATGAAGCTTATACAGCATCACCCAAAAAAAAAAAAAAAACACTTCCCATTTTACCTATCCATTACCTCTACCAAACGTTTGTCTAGTTCTTCCTTCAATTTATTTAAGCTATCAACTTCCACAATGACAGATGGAAGTCGGTTCCAGCAATCAACCACTGACTGGTCAAAGGCAATTTCCACACATCTATTTTGCAACCGTCTTTCCACATTTCCTCAATTTGAATTTATGTCCCCTCAAGTGCAAAATCTGACAGGAGGAAGAATCCCACCATCATTAAACTTTCTCAATCCATTTAAACCCTTAAACACAAACATTCTCAGACAGTTTTTAAATTCTGTACAGTGGGACCAACTGATGATGTTACCAACAGCAAATTATAAGTGAGAAGCATTCAAGGAATTAATAGTGGAAGCTACTAAACGTTTCATACCTATTAAGAAATATTGTTCAAGATTTAGGCCTAAATGGTTGTCAAATAAACTAATGAGACTCGTAGCAGAGAAGAAAAAGCATGGGATGCATATAAATTATCAGGCGACACAGAAGCCTATGATATATATAAGCTAGTCTGTAATCAAGTCACAAAGGAGGTTAGGCAGGCGAAGGCAGATTACGAGAAATCTTTGGCAAAGGATGCTAAGAAAAACAGCAAGGATTTCTTTACTTATACAAACTCGAAAAGGGGATGAATCTGATTGGTCCACTTGATATTGATGGTTCGACCGTTAATGATCCTGCTCAGATAGCAAACAAACTGAATGAGTATTTTGCATCTACATTCACACATGAGGAGTTATTAAGGTTTGAAAATGACACAAGGTTATCAAATTGTAACAGGGTGCTTAATGATTTTGTAATAACTGAGAACAAAGTGGAGGAGAAATTGTTGAAGTTAAACATAGGAAAGGCATCTGGGATGGTGGGATCTATCCAATTATATTAAAAGAGGCGGCAAAGGAAGTAAGCAAACCCTTAGCCATAATTATGAGAGCATCCTTGGCTCAGGGGAGGTCCCCACGGACTGGAGATATGCAAATGTGTCCCCAATTCACAAAGAGGATCGAAGGGTGACATGAGTAATTACAGACCAGTTAGTTTAACTTCTGTTCTGGGTAAAATAATGGAGTCACTGCAGGATCATCTAGACAAGACTGCAGCAATAATTCAGACACAGCATGGGTTTGTTATGGGAAGATTTGAAGAAAAGATTGTCTGAAAGATTTGATTGGTTATTATGATGTGGTTACAAAGGAACAGGATGCAAAAAATTTTGATATCATATACTTGGATTTCAGAAAAGCTTTTGATACTGTTGTGCATGGAAGACTACTGTACAAATTGGAGCAGAATGGTATTAAGGGTAAGTTGCTACAATGGATAAAAGGATGGTTGAGTGGGAGAAGAAAGAGGGTGGTAATCAATGGGTGCTGCTCTTCATGGACTAATGTTATTAATGGAGTGCCACAGGGTTCGGTGTTTGGTCCACTGTTGTTTTGTATATTTATCAATGATATTGATGAAGGAATATCAGGCTTAGTATCGAAGTTTGCAGATGATACAAAGGTTGGCAGGGTTGTGAATGGCAGTAATGGCAGTGTGTTACTGCAACAGGATCTATAAAATTTGGGCAGATGGGCTGAGAAGTGGCAACTGAAGTTTAACATTGACAAATGCAAAGTACTTGTAAGCTCCGCTCCTTCTCCCTTTTTCTGGCACGCCAATTGTAGGTGACCACTTTTCTTATTTAGTTCCTTTCTTATGTTAATTTTAGGGAGAATGCCTACTTTAATTTTAATAGGTAACTCTTGTTATCCTTTTGGGCCACTGACTGCTTCAGAAAATTTCAGGATTACTATTATTCTTAGCTAGAATCTGAGTGAGGCAATTAACAACACACAGGATAAATTTAAAATGTTTAATTATAGAAACTGACTTACATACATACAAAGATTTATCAACAAAACTTTTCATATTACGGAAGTTTCCCTCTGGGAAAAACAATTACAACAAATCCATTCAGTATATCTCTTTACTAAATGGAATAAGAGCTCCTTTACAGAAGTTTCCCTCTGGGAAAAACAATTACAATAAATCCATACAGTATATCTCTTCTCTAATCTAACTAATAGTTCCTTTACAACCTTCAACTTGTTATTCCAGCTATTTCTTAGGCTAGACAAATTAATCGTACTTAGGATTTCAGAATGCCTTTTCTTTCCATTTAGGATGACTAGAAACAATAATACAAAACAGTACTTACGATAAGTTTTACTTTTCAGTGTTTTATAACCAGCTCTTTGACCTTCCCGCACTTTCTTTAACAGCTTTCACATCTAATATCCGGCTTTTAATTTTGAACTTCCCTTCGACTCAACTCGACTCCTCTTGGCTGCTTTTAACCTAGTTGACTCCAAATAACCCTTTCCCTTTGGCTGGAAAATTCTCCTTTCTGAAATCCAGCAAAATCTCGCTGCTTCCTGACTAACTTCTATCTCCAATAATTCCATGACTACGCTTACTAAGACAAGACTACCTCTCCAGAACTACCTCCTCCTTTAACACTACCTGTATCACTAACTCAACCTCTAACACTACCTGTATCACTAACTCCACCTCTAACACTACTCCTCCTTTAACACTACCTGTATTACTCTCTCTGTATCACACTAACTTAACGCTACTGAAACCCGTCCTTATATATCCACTGTTTCCCGGCATACCCTGAAATTTTGACTGACCTCCCCTCTGTTAAGTTGAAATGTTCACCGTAATTTCGCGTATCATGGTCTTGCCCGTAAATTTCCATAGTGACTTATAACTATTCTTACTGTGTGTATAAGCGTTCGTTCCCCGAGTGTGTTTTTTTTTTTTTTTTTTTTAAATAAGCCTTAAGCTTACATACTGCATATGGGTAGAAGTAACCCCCAGAGAAATGTACCAATGTGTGGTACTACACTTAAGGAGGTAGAAAATGAAAAAGACCTGGGAGTAATTGTGCAGTCAGATATGAAGTTTTCTGAGCAATGCAGACAGGCTGCCAGGGCAGGTCATGGGGTGTTGTCAATGATATACAGGAATTTTGTCAGCAGGGAAAAGGAGGCAATGGTCAGGCCACGCCTTGAGTACTGCGTGCAGGTCTGGAGGCTTAATTTTAGGAAGGATGTAGATTTGCTTGAGCGTGTACAGAGAAGAGCAACAGATTGGTGAAGGGAATGAAGGGATCCTCTTATCAGGAGAGGCTTAAGTTATGCATATTGCAGTGGCTGGAGACTAGGCACTTGTGCGGTGATCTGATTGAGGTATACAAGGCCTTGAATGGGTTGAGCACAGGAGCGGGAGTGCAGTAGCACACGCTCTTTGAGTAGACCGGGGTTCAAGCCCCTGACTGCTGAATACGGTCGACCTGCCAACCCGCACTGGACCAGCGTGGCAGATTATGGTCCATTTTCCCTCAGCATGAATTGTTGAGGAGGCTTCCATCCTGCAGTGGGTTGATAATGGCTGCACTTTACTTTTTAACTTTTACACTGAATTCTGGTGGGATTCTTCCACTTGTTCAGATTACGAACCTAAGGGAGCATAAATTGAAATGGAGGAAGGACAGATGTAGAATAGATGTGCAGAAATTTGCCTTTAGCCAGCGGGTGGTTAATTGCTGGAACAAACTTCCATCTGTCGTTCTGGAAGTTGATAGGTTAAATAAATTTAAGGAGGAACTGGACAAATATTTAGAGGGGATTGTTTTGTAATTTTTTTTTGGCTGATGCTGCATAAGCTCATACACATGCTTTCTTGCATCACATGCCACTACCTACACCTCAATCAGATCATCCTCTAGGTGCCTAGTCTCCAGAAGCAGCAATTTGCAGAATTAAAGCCTTTCTTGGTGGAGCATTCTTTTGTTCCAATCTTGTTGATAAAGAGATAATCACCCCCTTATCCCTGCTAGAAAAATTCCTGTATATCATTGACAAAACTCCAGTAGCTGCCCTGGCTGCCTGTGTGCACTGCTCAGAGAACTTCATATCTGACAGCACAATTACCACCAGGTATTTTTCGTTTTCCAATTTCCCCCAGTGTATTACTGCTGATAATATACTAATACAGATAGTATATTACCATGGGGTTACTGTTACCCATACGCAGTACTTTGCATTTGTCAATGTTAAACTTCAGTTGTCACTTCTCAGCCTATCTGCCTAACTTTTCTAGATCCTGTTGCAATAGCATACTGTCAATACTGTCATTAACAACCCTGCCAACCTTTCTATTATTTGCAAATTTAAGCCTGATATACCTTCATCAATATCGTTGATAAATACAGAAAACAATAATGGGCCAAACACTGAAACCTAGGGGACTCCACTAACAACATTAGTCCACGAAGAGCAGTGTCCATTGATTATCACTATGGTTTCTCCCACTCAACCATCCCTTTATCCAAAAAGCAGAAACTTGCCCTTAATGCCACACTGCTCCATAATAATTTGCACGGCAGTCTTATATGCAACAGTATCAAAAGCTTCCCTAAAATCCAAGTACAGTCAGTCCTCATGTAACATGTATTTACACTACACGAATTCCATCAAACACGATTTATAAATAGGGGAAGGATGTCATATATAACACAAACCAAATTCACTTATGCACGATTCGCCTGTGTTTACAAGAAATGGCAGTCAAATGTGGAAATCATCCCAACTGAACGCAACACAATAGAAATGAAGACAAGATTCTTAAAATTTATTTATGTTTTTTATATGATTGAAGATTTCAGTGAAGGTGAAACACATTTCACCCTAATAATGTAAAAAACCAACTGAATTCCAGCTATCGGTATTATCGTAAATGTAATTAGATCGAGTTTACCATCTGTTGTTTTGTATATTTATCAATGATATTGATGAAGGTTTATCAAGTTTAATGTCAAAGTTTGCAAATTATACAAAATAATGGCAGTGTGTTACTGCAATAGGATCTAGAAAATTTGAGCAAATGGAGCTTACAACTGACAAATGCAAAGTATTGCATATGGGTAGAAATAACCCCAGAGAAACCTACCAACTGTGTGGCTGTTGTTGTTGTTTTTGGTTTTTAGGAGCATTAGTGTGTGTGTGTGTGTGTGTGTGTGTTATGGAGGTTTAATGGCGCATAAGCTGCTGAGGCTATAGTGCGCCTTGGAGCATTAGCAACTAAGGCCATATTGCTCCGGGGATATGCAGTGGTCATTCCCTGACCTTTCCGCATCCTCCGTATTTGGTGGTCACAGGCTCGAACCCCGGTCTAAATCAAGAAGCATGTGCTGCACATTGCTGCTCCTGCCCACCTGGCTATGGAGGTGCCTCCAACTGTGTGGCTACACTTAGGGTGGTAGAAAATGAAAAAGATCTGGGAGTAATTGTGCAGTCAGATATGAAGTTTTCTGAGCAACGCAGACAGGCTGCCAGAGCTGGTCATGGGGTATTGTCAATGATAAATAGGAATTCTGCTAGTAGATAATCACCTCCTTTGGGAAAAGGATGTGATTGTTCCTTTGTATTAGGTTTGGTTATTTTTTTTTAGGAGCATTAGCAACTAAGGCCATATTTCTCCGGCAATATGCGGTGGTCATTCCCTGACCTTTCCACATCCTCCGTATTTGGTGGTGACGGGCTCGAACCCCAGTCTAATCAAGAAGCGTGTGCTACGCACTGCTGCTCCTTTCCACCTGGCTAAGGAGGCACCCCCTTTGTATTAGGCAACAACTTGAGTAATGCGTACAGTTCTGGAGGCCTCATTTTAGGAAGGATATAGATTTGCTTGAGCATGTACAGAGAAGGGCAACAAGATTAGTGAGGGGAACAAAGGAGTCCTCTTACCAAGAAAGGCTTAAATTCTGCAAATTGCAGGGGCTGGAGACTAAGCACCTGCAAGGCAATCTGATTGAGGTGTATAAGGCCTTAAATGGGTTGAGAATGCTGAATTCTGATGGAATTCTTCCGCTTGCTCAGATTACGAACCTGAGGGGTACATAAATTCAAACTAGGAAAGACAGTTGTAGAATAGATGTGTGGAAATTTGCTTTTAGCCAGCAGGTAGTTAATCCGTGGAAGAAACTTCCATCTGTCATTATGGAAGTTGATAGCTTAAATAAATTCAAGGAGGAACTGGACAAACTTTTAGAGGGAATGGATGTGTAAAATTGTTTTTTTTCTTCTTTTTTTTGGGGCGATACTACATAAGCTCATATGCTTGCTTTTTTGCATTACATTCCTCCATTGCTACTACTACTATTATTACTAACCATTTATAACTGATTCCACTAGTAGGAACAACCAATAAACCGGAAACTGCAAATACTTTTTTTTATGGTAGTGTCTTCCAGAAATGTGCTTTAGTAAAATGTGAGCATGTGAGGCAATAATATTGTATTTCTGCCTTTACTTGTTATTTATTCAGTTGCTACATGTACGCTGCTTTGTTTACGTGTATCAAGCATGCCTCCTCATTTGTTCTTTTTATACTGTAATTCTGCTTTATTCCCTAAAAATGAGTAAAATACTTGAAAAAAAGTGTGATAAGAAGTGTTCTCGTGAAGATACTTCAGTCACAGAGAAAAAAGAAACTTGTTCAAAGGAAGAACAAGTTTGCTTATGATAGAAGCAAAAGCATTAGCAATATTTTATTATGTAATAATCATATAATTGTAATCAAATACGTATTTTGTTATTACACAAATAATTACATATTTTATTATGATTATTTATTGTCAGGGTCAGCACCTAACCCTATTTTTCCCATAGGGCTTGTTATTTATATTGCACGAGGGTTTCTAGAAACACAACTACCGTGTTATACAAGTAGTGACTGTATATGATATTAAAATTATTTTTTGCAACCAGTCCTTTGTGACTACATCATAGTATCCAATCAAATTGGTCAGTGAAGATTTCTGCTTAACAAACTGATGCTGTTTCTGAACTATAACTGCAGTTTGTCTATACAATCCTGCATTACTTCTTTAAACAGTGACACCATTATTTTCCCTGGAACAGAAGTTAATTTAACAGGAATGTAATTACTCGTGTCACCCTTTGATCCCCCTTTGTGAATTGAAAATACATTCGCACATCTCCAGTCTGTGGGGACCTCACCTGAATCCAAGGATATTCTAATAAATATGGCTAAAGGTTTGCTTACTTCCTTTAATATAACTGGATAAATCCCATCTACCACAGGTGCCTTTTTATGTTCAATTTCTCCCCACTTTGCTCTCAGTTATTACAATATCATTTAGCTCACTACTAGTGTTTGACAAGCTTTTGGCCTCCACTTACCTACAGACTTCCTCATGTGTGAATGTAGATGCAAAATACTCACTCAGTTTGTCAGCTACCTCAGCAGGTTCGTCAACAATCAAACCGTCGATATCGTGGACCAATCTGATTCAACCCAGTCCTTCTAGAGGTTACACAAGTAAAGAAGTCTTTGCTGTTTTTCTTTGCAAGCTTTGCCAAAGATTTCTCATAATCTGCCTTTGCTTGCCTAACCTCCTTTGTGACTTGATTACAGACTAGCTTATATTTACCACAGGCTTCTGTGTTGCCTGATAATTTATGTGCATTCCACACATTTTTCTTCTCTGCTATGAGTCTCATTAATTCATCTGACATCCATTTAGGCCTAAACCTTGAACAGTATTTCTTATTTGGTATGAAAAGCCTAGTAGCTTCCATGTTTAATTCCTTGAATGCTTCCCATTTAGAATTTGCTGTTGGCAACACCATCAGTTGATTCCACTGTATAGAATTTAAAACTGTTGAGACCACTATAATCACCTTTACAAAAGCAAAAATCCTTCCCTTTATCCCCAATGCAGCGATATCTTTCAATATATCCCACATCAATACAATATAATCACTGCCACCTATAAACCAGTTAAGAATCATTCTTTTAAAATTATGTTATGGATAAGACTTGCAAAAACCACTCATGACAAGTGAGTAACGTCTGGTTAACTACAAGATTTGCAGCTTCACATATCACTAATTTGAAAATTAAAAAAGTAATATTAATAAAATATTTTGTGCCTCTGTACTGAAGCTTTTGATAGAAAATGCAAGCTAGATGATGACAGGAAAATAGATATAATAAACTTCTATTACAATTACATATAACTACTATAAAATCTGCTTCCATGTGTGTAGCTGTGTTTTTTTTTTTTTTTTGAGTGAAGCATCATAGCACTACATACGAAAGAATTATAATTCACTTTTTCATGAAAAATCACCTGAGAAGGCATAAATTCAAATTGAGGAAAGACAGATGTAGGATAGACGTGCGGAAATTTGCCTTTAGCCAGCGGGTGGTTGGTTGGTGGAACAGACTGCCATCCCTTGTGGTGGAGGTTGATAGCCTAAATAAGTTTAAGGCTCAGCTGGACAGGTATTTTGAACGAACAGAGGGGTGAAGTGGAAGTGGGTTTTTTTTTTTTTTTTTTTTTGGCTGATGCTGCATAAGCTTGCTTTCTTGCATCAAATGCCTCTACTAATGCTAATGCTAATGAGAGAAAAGGGGCTAAATATTCATGAGATCACCTTACATTACTATAATAATATAAATGCATAAAAACATTTAGTAGCTCACCATCAATGGTGCACTAAGATACAACACAAGTTAAATATATAAACTACCCTTAAAAAGCATCCAGACATCCCTGTTTTCATAAGTCTATTGGGCAATCTTAGATAAACAAGTGACTAACATCGGTATTATATGAAAGGTGTGTGAGACACAGAATTTTGGTTGTTCTCATGTTAAGGGAAGGATGTAACATGGTTGTTCAAAATGAATAATTTAAAAGTAACAGTAAACAATGTGATTTGTTTAAGTTTGGTTTTGTTCGGTCAGTTTAGATTTTAATGGCATAGCATTGTCAAGCCTATAATGTATCAAGCACAAAGTTTTTTTTCTTAATTAGAGGAAGACTACCAAATCAAAACACAAGTTGAAATTAAGAAAAATTGTCACAAAGTTTGCCGAAGCATGTATGGCTCAGATAGATAATTAAAAGTGGCAAACGATTCACAACAGTCACTGATGAAATATAGATAATTAATGAGTAAAAGATGAATAGTTAGAAGGGTTCCAAATTCACATGAAGGAGGAACAGTAGCCCTCAACAAAAAGGAATGTGCAAGGTAATTATGTTCAATACAAAGTCATGCCAGAATGACCTCTCCTTTAGATATCATGTGTTGACTAAACCACCAAGTTGCAATTTCAGGTTTAATTTTACATAATTAAACACACACACACACACATATTGTCAGAATGCCTGACGATGTGTGTGTGTACAACAAAGATGAAGTATGATTGGAATATGGGGTGCATTCAAATCTCCAAATCAATTTCTCATAAAATACACAAGATATAGAAATGAAATAACAAGTGATTTTTCAACATAGCTTCTTAGACCAAACATCTTTTTTTTTTTTTTTTTTTTTGGTAGTTGTTGGCGCATCGGCTTCTGTGGCCATAATGCACCTCCCAAGGTTTTTGCGGTACTTTGATCCAAGCCCGAGGCGGGATTCGAACCCGCGACCTTTGGGTTGCCAGGCAGGCACTTTACCCACCTGGCTAGCCCGGTCAGCACCAAACATCTATTCCAAGCCCTGATGGCAGCTGTGAAGGTTTGTTTGGAGGTATGTTTAGCTCACTGATGAATAGCTGCTTGTCAACTAAGAAAAGTTCTGTCATGAAAAGCACCCTTTGCTGAAACAACCAAAAGTCACTGGGTGCACAGTTAGGCAAGTATGGAGGATGTGAGATAACCTCAATCTTGTTTTCTGTAAAAAGGTTTTGAACCATACCAGCAATAGTGGAACAAAGCGATGTCCTGATATGATTGAATATAACTCAGTATGTGTAGACATTTCTTCTCAAATGCTGGGTGAAACCTTTTCTGTGGAATCCTTTCATATGAGTTCCCTGTCACCATAGTGCCCTTGGGAACGCAATGTGTCAAAATGACTCCATAATTATCTCAGAAAACAGCATCCTTCATTTTCCCTGAACTTGCCACAACATGGAACTTTCAAGGCAGCAGTGACTCAGTGCTTCTATTGGGCAGACTGATGCTTAGTTTGAGGACTGGACAGTTCACTCAATATCTCATCTGTTATTACAATTGAAGAGAAGGATGCTCTCCATGGCAGAACTTTTCTAGCTGAAATGTAGCAGCTTTAGCCACTCTCCAGTGGGATAAACACATGTTCAAACCTTTGCAGTTGCATTCATAGCTTGGAAGAAATGCAGGTAAATTTGGAGTCCTTATAATTTGAAAGTACATAGTATAGTCAGCATGAGAGAATAAAAGACTCTGATAGTGTTTGCTCAGAGGCTCTGGGATTTGGCTGCCTCATCGTCAAATCAATTCCCTTGATTCCAATATAGCTCAAAATTCAGCAAAAGAAAATGTCCATCCAGAGAATTAGGGGATTTTCAAATGCTCTATTCCCAAAAAGGGAGGTTATTAAGAGTAAAAATAGATGCATGTATACTTGCATATACACTAAACTAATGCTAGGAGCATAATAAATAAATTTGATGAATTTGAATAATTATGAAGTCATAAAATGAAGATGTTGCAGAATTATCAGAGACATGGTGTGACTCAGATATAAGGATGCAGAATGTGAATTTAGGGAGTACAATGTGTATAGAAAGGACAGACAGGTCAGAAGGGTGGTTGTCTTGGTTAAGAAGCATATAAAATTCAAGCAGAGCATCCAGTAGCCAATGCAATGTTGAGTCAATTTGGAGTGATATAAGCAGTGAGAAAACAAAACTGAGGGTAGGAGTGTGTAATAGGCCTAATTGACTGTAATGAGTATAAGGAACAGCTGTACAGACATACAGAGTGGGAAAATAAATCAAAATGTCTTATAATGGGAGATTTGAACTTTCCAAATAATGACTAGATCATGTCAGTTGGACTCACATATTAGGAAGATTTCAGAAAAGCTTGTTGATGCTGTCGCACATAAAATACTTCCATACAAATTAGAGCACTCTGGTATTGAGGAACAGTTACTGCTATGAATAAAGGGATGGTTAAGTGGAAGAAGCCAGACAGTGTTATCAATGGACACTGCTCTTCTTGGATTAACTGTTATTAGTGGAGTCCCCAGGGTTCGGTGTTGGCCATTTGTTTTCAATATTTATTGATTAGCATTAGTAGATGCATATGATGCAAGAAAGCAGGCTTACATAGCATCAGCCAAAAAAAAGAAACACACCTCTCATGTCGCCCATTCATTCACTCCAAATGTTTGTCTAATTCCGCCTTGAACTTATTTAAGTTGTTGACCTACACTACAACAGATGGAAGTTTGTTCCAACTATCAACCTCCCACTGGCTAAAGGCAAATTTCCACCCATCTATTCTACAATTGTCTTTCCTCAATTTGAATTTATAAGTAATCTGAGCAAGAGGAAGAATCCCATGAGCTTGTTCAAACCACTCAAGGCCTTATACACCTCAATTAGATCACCTCGCAGGTGCCTAGTCTCCAGAAACTGCAATTTGCATAACTCGAGCCTTTCTTGGTAACACCAACCTTTTGTTCCACTCACCAATCTCATTGCCCTTCTCTGTACTCGTTCCAGCAGCTCTACATCTTTCCAAAAATGAGGCCTCCAGACCTGTACGCAGTACTCATGGTGTGGCCTGACCACTGCCTTATACAAAGGGATTATCACCACCTTATCCCTACTGGCAAAATTCCTGTATATCATTGACAAGACACCATGAGCTACTCTTGCAGCCTGTCTGCACTGCTCAGAAAACTTCATATTTGGCTGCACAATTACAGCCAGGCCCTTTTCATTCTCCACTGCTCTGAGTGTAGTACCCCCAAGTTGGTATGTTACTCTGGGGTTACTGCTATCCATACGCAGTACTTTGCATTTGTCAAAGTACTGCGTATGGATAGCAATAACCATACGCA
Organism: Mastigoproctus giganteus; assembly: GCF_048544385.1. Lineage (NCBI taxonomy): Eukaryota > Metazoa > Arthropoda > Arachnida > Uropygi > Thelyphonidae > Mastigoproctus > Mastigoproctus giganteus. Next base: position 79,876,673 of record NC_143579.1, read on the forward strand.
GTACTTTACATTCGTCAATGTTAAACTTCAGTTGCCACCTCTCAGCATGTCTGCTCAACTTTTACAGATATTGTTGCAGTAGTGTACTGCCATTAAGAACTCTACCAACCTTTGTATCGTTTGCAAACATGGCCATTAAGTCTGATATACCTTCATCAATATCAATGATAAATACTGAAAACAACAATTGGCCCAACATTGAACTTGGAGGAACTCCACTAATAACATTAGTCCAAAACGAACAGTGTCCATTGATAACCACTATCTGTCTTCTCCCACTTAACCATCCTTTTACCCATTGTAGCAACTTGCCCTTGATGCCATACTACTCCAATTTGTACAGTAGTCTCCCGTGTGCAACAGTATCGAAAACTTTCCTGAAATACAAGTATATGATATCATAATTATTTTTTGCATCCAGTTCCTTTGTGACCACATTATAATATCCAATCAAATTTGTCAGACAAAACTTCCCCTTAACAAACTCATGCTGTGTCTGAACTATAACTGTAGTCGTGTACAGATGATCCTGCATTGCTTCCTCAACCAGTGACTCCATTATTTTCCCTGGAACAGAAGTTAGACCAGTGTTTCTCAACCTTTTTGTTGTTGCAGCACACTTTTAAAGACACTAAAATTTTGCGACACACTTTTAAAGATGCTAACATTTTATGGCACACTACAATCACTATTATACTCATATATATATATATAAATACAGGTCGACCATCACTAATCCAGCCACCGGTAATCCAGTCAAAATTTCTGCAAACATAATTTCAAATTTCCCGGGTCGGCGCATCGACCTGCCGCTACTGTTTTGGTGGCAGCATCAGCTGTTGGTGCGAACTCGTAAACACTAGCAAGCCATTCCCACTTGTTTTTCTGGATTTATTATTATAACCTGCTCACATTTAGCCCCAGCCATGGTTCCAATGCATAAAGGAAGTGCCTCTCGTGGTGCAAAGTGCAAACACCATACATTGTCCATAGTAGATAAAGTTGAAATTCCGAAAAAACTCAACAGTGGTGTGTCTGTGAGAAGTTTAACTCTGCTTAATTGTAAATTCCAGCAATTTCTCTCAGTTCCTTATTTTAGTAATTTTCTTTTAGCCATTCCGTTTTAGATTTTTTTTTTTTTTTTTTTTTTTTTAGAACACACTTATACAAATTTGCAGAAAACAGAACACAATATGATGGATAATACAGTGCGCTAACGAACTTCTTTTCACACAATCTCTAACAATACTGACAAACTTATTGCGACGTTCGAGAGTTCATTTTATTGTGATTAGTTTTATTGCAGCACTCACCATGCATGCAATAAACTAATCAGAAATGACCTTCATACGTATGCCGTAATGGCATTACATGTATGTGGCCGACACGGCTTCTCGAGAAATAAAGTAACCAACATATGTGGCCACGTTGGTCACATATATGCAACATAAAAAAAGACTTTTTTTTTTTTAATATATTTTAAGCAAAAAAATGACAACACTGACATTACAATATTGATTTTAGAATTACTAATCAAATTATTTCCTAAATATTTTTTGGCCCCTGGGGGAATTTTTTTCTTAAACTAGCTTGGCAGTCAACATGTTAAAGGTAGAAGGAGGTGGTTAGCTGTTGGGTAAAATGTATGTACTAAAATAACCACTGGTGATCCGGCAAACTCATTAATTTGGCACCCCACAGGTCCCAATGCTGCCAGATTAGTTATGGTTGACCTGTATTTATAAATGTCAAAACTTGCTAATATTATCACAATTTAAGCGATAATATTGGCTTATTATCGTTTAAATATTAGTGAATTTTTTGCTTAAATAAATAAGCGATAAATAAGCTAATATTTATTGCTTATTTATTATCACTTTTAAATTTAAGTGAATTTCCAGCAACTGGTCACTACGGATCTCAACCAATTCTTCTTCTTCTTGCAGATTAAGTTCTAACATGGGAAGGTTTCTTGTTGCAAATGTTTTTTGTTATCTAGGGATGGAAAGTAATGCTCAATTTTTGTCTTTAACAGCTCTAATGTTTCACTTATTACATTAATTATTTTAGTATCATTCATTTAAATTATAATATATCTAAATTTCCACTCTTATGCTATGTGGAGTTTTTAATATATTTTATTTAGGTGTTACCTAATCTAATATACATTGAGTAACATTTCAGGTATCTTGCCGATACCCGTCATCAGACATTGCTGTTGGGAGACAAAGAATAACTTTTATATATATAGGTTAAAAGCTAGAATCTTAGTTAAAAATCGTATTGAGTAAGGTGGAAGATTCGAAGATTATATTAAACAATAGAAAGGTTTTAGATTACCTGAATGCAAATAATGCAGGCATAAGGCACATCAGTACGTATGATTTCAAAATTCTGTTTACAAGTATTTCACATGATAATTTAAAAATGGTTTTGAATGATTATTATAATTCATATAATAGTGTGATTCCATGTGATAAGTTATTTGTTATTTGTTATTTGGTTTTTTAGGAGCATTAGCAACTAAGGCCATATTGCTCTGGGATATGCGGTGGTCATTCCCTGACCTTTCCGCATCCTCCGTATTTGGTGGTGACGGGCTCGAACCCCGGTCTAATCAAGAAGCGTGTGCTACGCACTGCTGCTCCTTCCCACCTGGCTACGGAGGCACCACGTGTGATAAGTTATACTGGGATAATTTAATAGACTTATGTTTATTTAATTGTTTCATTGTTAATGGTAGTGCCGTATATATATATAGACAGCATACGGGTTTAGCTATAGGAGCGTGTAGTTCATGTATTGTGGCCAATACATGAACTGCACAGTCCAATACAATATATTTGCATCACTATGAAAGTAAGATTAATAACAGTACTATGCTTTATAGATATACTGATGACCTTATTGCTATTAATGAGCCAAATTTTTTGCAAGAAATGGCCATTTTTTATCCTAGGGATTTGGAGCTTGAATGTTCGAATAAAGAGAGTTTTCTGGCAGCCACATTTCTAGATATTGATATTATGTCTGATAAAGTAGTTACTAAAGTATATGATAAATGTAGAGATTTTAATTTTGAGACAGTCAATCTCACACATTGGCATTCAAACATATCCCGCAGAATTCATAGCAATATAATTCTATCGCGAGGATTAAGATTAATTAGAGAATGTAATAGTCCCAATAAAATTGTAGTTTCTCTGACAGAATTTATTAACAAGCTGAGTAAAAATAGTTTCCCTCTTAAATTCATATATAAGTACTTATGTAGAGCTATTTACATAGCTATAAAACTATGGCATAATAATATTTGCCCTCATACTATAGTTAGGAATTTGGGGATTTACTAAATTGATGTCTTATTATGAGCTTATGTATATGTGTAAATATTAGGTACTTCCCTTAGAGCTGTTGATCTGTGTCTTATGCTCTGAAAAAGTTGTACCCATGGTTGTTCTATGGAAAGGAATAAATTTTTTTTTGTCCAGAGGTCGCTTATGTCGCTTGCCGTTGCCAATGCTTTTAATTGGAGGATACCTTTTCCGTAATTTCATATGACAGTAGAGGGAGCTTTGAACTTTCTTTCACCTCATGCAACAGCTTGGGTCTATCCACATTTTGTTTGTTCTGCTCCGATGTATCGGTAAAATTTTGCTTTGTTCAGAGGTTGTACTAGAATAAACAGTATCTTTATTCTAGTGTCGTAAAATCCACAGGTAACAAAAATTATTTTCACAATATCAATGTGTGTCTGATGGATCTTTCCAGTAAAGAATATCATTCATTTCATCATCATCATCAGCCATTTTCAATCCACTGCAGGATGAAGGCCTCTCCAGCAACTTTCCAGTTCCTTCTGTTTTGAGCACTGGCCATCCATTTACTACCCAAAAACTCATGAATTTCATCTATCCATCTCCGCCTTTGTCTTCCAGGTTTTCTTCTAGCTCCTCTTGGGTACCATTCTGTTATTTTCTTAGTCCATCTGTCATCATGTCTTCAAGCTGTGTCCTGCCCAAGACCATTTTAGTTCTTTTGTTTTGATAAGAATGTCCTGTACTTGAGTTTGCTGCCTAATCCATGTGTTTCTCTTCTTATCTAACAGTCTGATTCCCAATATAATTCGTTCCATTCTTCGCTGTGTAGTTCTCAGCTTCTCTTCCATTCTTTTGGTGAGTGCCCAAGTTTCACTTCCATAAGTCATGGTGGGGAGTATACATTGGTTCATTATTTTATGTTTCAGACAAACTGGGATATTGCTCTTCAGTATGTGACTATATTTCCTGAATGCTATCCATCCAAAATTTATTCTTCTCTTGACTTCCACCATTTATCATTATTACAGCTAATAACTTGTCCCAGATAAGTATATGACTCCACCTTTTCAATTACTGCTCCTTCAATCATTATTTCCCTTTCCGTGGCATACTTGTTCATCATTACTTTTGTTTTAGCCATATTCATCTTTAGTCCAAAATCCTTACTAACTGTGCATAACTGATTAAGATTTTCCTCTAATTCTTTGGGATTGTGGCTTATAACCACAATGTCATCTGCAAATCATAAATGGTTTAGTACTCTCCGTTCACATTGACTCCTTTCTGTGGCCAGTCTAATCTTCTGAAAGCTTCCTCAAGGGCAGCAGTAAACAGCTTCGGAGATATTGTGTCTCCTTGTCGAACTCCTTTCTCGATTTTAAATTTCCTACTGTCTTTGTCTAGTCTAATAAAGGAGGTAGCACTCTCATATATTTTCTTCAAAATCATAATATATGGGCTATCTATGCCTTGTCTTTCCAGTGCCCGAAACATTGCCTTATGCTGTATGGAGTCAAATGCCTTTTCATAATCCACAAATGCCAGGCATAATGGTGTTTTATATTCATTTGCTTTCTCCATTAGCTGTGATATTACGTGAAGGTGATCCATAGTTGAGAATCCTGTCCTAAAGCCAGCTTGCTCTTTCGGTTGATTCTCATCAAGTATTCTTTTTAATCTGTTAGTAATGACCCTTGTGAACAACTTGTAGATGTGGGATAACAAGCTAATTGGTCTATAATTTCCAATTTCTGATTTATCTCCTTTCTTATGCAGCAAAACTATGATTGCATTATTCCACTGCTTAGGTGTCACACCTTTTCTAATGCACTTTGTGAAGAGCCTTGTCAGTTTTTGTGTTATGTCTCTTCCTCCCAATTTTAACAACTCTACAGTAACTTCATCTTCCCCAGGGGCTTTCTGATTCTTCATTTTCTTCAATGCATGTTCTACCTCATCAGGAAGAATATCGGGTATGTCGTATGTGTTGCTACTTTGCAATCCATCTTCCCCACTGCTGGTATCATTCCCTCGCTCCTTGTATAATTCTCTATAGTAGTCTTCTGCTATTTGAATTATGCCTTCTCTGCTGTTTATAAGTACACCATCGCTATTCTTCAGTTTCAGTATCATTTGTCTTTCTGTATTACTGCTCATGGCTGCTGATTTAAATCCTTTGTTTTCCCTTAATGCTTGTTCTACTTTTCTTGTGTTAAATCTTCTTATGTCCTCTCTGGGTCTCTTTCTAATGGCTTTGCATAACTCAGTATACTCAATTTTCTCCCTGTCAGTGTTTTTCTTGCACTTCATTTGTCGTCTTCGGTTCATCATGACAAGTGTTTCTTGACTAATTTTTTCTTCTTTGGATTTCTGTTTCCCTTTAGGTTTCTTGGGTTTTATCACTTTCAGAAAGTTGTAATATTCCTCGTCATTCATTTAAGAGTATCTAAATCTGGTCCTGTGGTTAGCATGCACAGCATGCTAACCACAGTTTGAGGTAAGGATATTACAAATCTGAGTCCATATGCTATCTTCGCCTATTGAGAACTGTAGTACCAAAGATCTGATTCCCTATACATATAAATACCATTGGCTCTAGATTATCTACAGAACAAATGGAAATTTATTTATTTATTTATTTATTACAGGAAAGATGTCATAATGTGAAAAAATAAATTTTAAGGTTTCAGAACGCCAGATGAATCTTAAGAAATTATTTTTTTAATTGATTAAAATTACATTTCAGAAAAAATCTATTAGTTAACAAAATTCTTAACAAAAAAGATTAAAATTTAAACTAAACAACAAACAGTCCCAACAAATTTATATCACTGATATGATCAATTTTAAATGATAAATAAATCACTGAAATACAAAATTAAGGTTACATTAGCTATTTCTATGTATCAAGTTTTTAACTTACACAAATTAAGCCTTCTAAATATTTAATATGTTGTATTAGAAATTATATTAATATCAGATTCATTGGAGGTGGAACAGACATTAAGGATTAGCTTCATACAGGTATGTAAAAGTCATTTTGTAGTAATCACAAATCTCACTTTATCAAGCTTGCCTATGCTGCTAAAGATATTATCCTATAGCTTCACGCAGTCTTACCTGTTTCATTTTTCTCTTTTTCTCTTTATCTATACCTTTTTTCCTTCTAGTCTGACTGCTATTTGTAATCTAAAAAACAAAGGGTAAACTTATTACAATCTTATATTCTAAACAAATACACATAAGTAAAACTGTATATTTTGTCATAAGTTATCAGATTAATTTCAGCACAACAAAAAAAAATTTCTTTGGCAAACCATGAATGACATTCAGATGTGTTTTCAGTGTAAAACACTTATCATTGCAACTTAAACTGCTTAAATGACAAAATTAAAGGAAGATATAATATCCCAACCATCACGTGCAATTAAGAAGTTAACAGCCCAGATTCTGCAAATTACACAATTGAAGGTCAGTCTTGATTCTATGATATAAGACTACCCTGTGTCACATTCATATTTGTATTTTTCTGTACTTATATTTTTCTTTACCCATTTCTTCTTTTTACTATAAAATCTGAAGAAATAGGTAGGTGTATAGTGAGATATAAAACTGGGAGCTTGTCAGGGACTCAAGCATGTCATGAACCTGAAAGGAAAATCTAAAATTGTTGATTTTTATGTCACAAATTGAATTACTTAGGCCACCTTAAAATGACCAATATCTGGAAAGAAAGTTTCTGTCAGAGCTTACACTTCATTTGTGTGAAAACAAAATGGCTGCCAATACTCAGCAATGTGGGAACATATGTGAGTGTTTGAATAATGTCCATGAAATATGAAGCAATTCAAAAAGATATTCTGATGGTTGTTTGTTGTTGTAAATGAAGCACAGAAGAAGCAATCCTTGAGTTTTAGAGAAAAAAAAGATAGCATTTTCCTTAGAGGGAAGGGAAATTAAATTTTTAGCAGAATTAAATTGCATGTCTTAATTTGTTACATTGCAGTTTTTGCTGAAACTAAAATAAAACATGAACAAGATATTTAGTAATGTTTTTTTACAGGAATGGGTAGCTGCCTATGAATATATCTAGTTATTTCTCTGAATTAAATTTTTATCTGAAGCTAGTTAAGATAATTATTGAATGTGAAAATTCTACTTCAGGCTATGAAGATTAAAGTGGCAATACTCACTCTTTTCAAAAATAAATTCAAATAAAGGTAACAACAAACCTAAATACATATGAAGCCAGTAGAATTAAGATTATGCTAGAGAAGGTAACGTCATCAGTTTTGCCTCCTCATAAGCAAAGTGTAAATGAAGTTGAAGATGAAAATGAAGTTGAATGAAGTGAACTAAGAAATTTGATAGCTCACTAAAAGTATTATTAATCTGTCAAGAACAGTTACTAGAAAATTTGTTTTACAAAAATGTCTTCGGAAACACTAAGCTGATAAAGTTGTAAAAAAAAAAGTCATATTTTCAGAAAGATTAAATGTTCGCATTTAAATTCTGAATATTCTTTCTCGTGTCTTTTCCTTGATTGAATATTGATAAGTCAAATGAGTCCTTGAATCTATTGGAAACTCATTCACACATATATAAATAATATGGGATATAGGGTGAAATGGATACAACAGCTTCCTTTTATATTACAAAACCTTGGTGACTAATGTTATCAATCTTATGTTAAAGGCATACTGTTGGTATATCTACTCAAAATAATTTCATTTCTCAAAAGAACACCAAAGCTTACTGAGATAATCTTGTTTCTTTTGCAGTTAACATTTTCAAAGTTTGTTGGGGATTTTTTGATCCAAAATGTCACAAAGTAATAAATAATGTAATACTATTAAATAAAATAGAATGAACAATAAAGGATTTTGTCTGCCAGGGTCTTATTTTGTCAGGAACTACAAGGCAGTGAAATCCAAAAAAAAAAAACAAGGAATATGGCATTTCAATAACCTTTAAAGCTGCCAAAGGGCTGGTTCCCATGTGATGCAAACCAGTATCAAACAAAGTGCTTACAAATTAAAGAGTAAAGCCGAAAGAAAGCAGTGGAAGAACTTTATACAATTATATCATGCAACAGACACTGCTCTTCATGCACTAATGTTATTAGTGGAGTACCAGTTTCGGTGATGGGGCCATTCTTATTTTCTGTATTTATTAATGATATTTATGAGGGTATATCAGGCTTAATATCTAAGTTTGCAGATGACACAAAGGTTGGCAGTGTGGTTAATGACAGTAATGAAAGTATGCTGTTGCAACAACATCTAGAAAAATTAGGCAGATGGGCTGAGAAATGGCAGTTGAAGTTTAATATTAACAAATGCAAGGTACTACAAATGGGCAGCAGTAATCCCAGAATAATGCATGAACTGTGTGGTACTCCACTCAGGACAGTGGGAAAGAAAAAGGACCTGGGGTAATTGTGCAGTCTGATATAAAAGTTCTCTGAAAAGCTCAATGATATATGGAAATTTTGCTAACAGGGATAAGGAAGTGCTTATCCCATTATAATGCAATGGCCAGACCACAATCTGAATAGTGCATACAGGTCTAGAGGCTTCATTTTAGAAAGGATGTAGAACTGCTGGAATGGGTACAGAGGTAAAAAAAATGGTGAGGGGAACAAAGAGGTGCTCTTATCAAGAAAGGTTTTAGTTCTGCAAATTGCATCATCTGGAGACTAAGAACCTGCATGGTTTTTTTTTTTTTTTTTAGGAGCATTAGTAACTAAGGCCATATTTCTCTGGGGATATGTGGTGGTCATTCCCTGACCTTTCCGCATCCTCTGTATTTGGTGGTCACGGGCTTGAACCCCGGTCTAATCAAGAAGCGTGTGCTACGCACTGCTGCTCCTGGCCACCTGGCTATGGAGGTGCCACCTGCATGGTGATCTGATTGATGCATTTATGGCTTTAAACGGATTAAGCAAACTCAATGCTGATGTGATTCTTCCTCTTGCTCAGACTATGGCACATGAGGGGATATAAATTCAAACTGAGGAAGGATGGTTGCAGAATAGGTGTGTGTAAGTTTGCCTTTCACCAACAGTAATTGATTGCCAAAACAAGCTGCCATCCATTGTTGTGAAAGTGGATATTCTGAATAAACTCAAGGAAGGACCACATGAAGTACAAGTGGGAACTGATATGTAAGTTGGGAATTTTTTTTCTGACTTCTTTTATTGCCACTCTCAATATTATTGGAGAGATCCCATCTACCATAAGTGCATTTTTTACGTTCAGATTCAACAATTTCTCTTCCACTTTCTTCTCAGTTATCACAAAATCATTTAACTTTTTGTAATTTGATATATTCCCATTCCCTAAAAAATTCCATATCTGTGAATGTAGCAGCAAACTGCTGTTAGCAACATGAGCAGGACCATCAACCATTATATTCATACCATTCATATCTAGCAGACTAACATTATTCATTCCTTTCTGTCTAGTGTTTACATAAATAAAGAAATCTTTGCCACTTTTCTTTGTACAGTAAAATTTTGTTAATACAAACTCGGTTTATACAAAGATACTCATTTATATGAAGTACATAACATTCTCCTGTGAAAGGATAGGTTTTTCTATGTAAGTATATTCATTTTCACCCTGTGAGAAATAAATATTGTTATTTTGTACGTTTAATACAAATCTTAGCACAGCTGATCTGATTATTGCCCCTATTATTGTCTCTGACCACCCAGTTCCCTGCTTCCTGAAGGATGGCACTGACTTGTTAGAAATTATTTTTGTGTAAACAAAACCAGTTTATAGTGGCTACAACTATAAAATATTTAAGGGCAAAGGCCTCAATGCTACGAGGTAGTAGTAGTAGTAGTAGTAGTAGTGGCACATGATGCAAGAAAGCAAGTGTAGGAGCTTATGCAGCATCAGCCAAAAAAAAAAAAAAAAAAAAAAAAATCATCACACCATTCCCTCCAAATGCCTGTCCAGTTCCTCCTTAAATTTATTTAACCTATCAACTTCCACAACGACAGATGGAAGTTTGTTCCAGCAATTAACCACCCGCTGGCTAAAGGCAAATTTCCGCACATCTATTCTACATCTGTCCTTTCTTAATTTGAACTTATGTCCCCGTAGGTTCGTAATCTGAACAAGTGGAAGGATCCCATCAGAATTCAGCGTGCTCAACCCATTCAAGGCCTTATAGACCTCAATCAGATCACCGCGCAGGTGCCTAGTCTCCAGCCACTGCAATTTGCAGAACTTAAGCCTCTCTTGGTAAGAGAATCCCTTCATTCCCCTCACCAATCGTGTTGCTCTTCTCTGTACACGCTCAAGCAAATCTACATCCTTCCTAAAATGAGGCCTCCAGACCTGTACGCAGTACTCAAGGCGTGGCCTGACCATTGCCTTATACAGAGGGACAATCACCTCCTTTTCCCTGCTAGCAAAATTCCTATATATCATTGACAAAACCCCATGACCTGCCCTAGCAGCCTGTCTGCATTGCTCAGAAAACTTCATATCTGACTGCACAATTACTCCCAGGTCTTTTTCATTTTCTACCACCTTAAGTGTAGTACCACACAGTTGGTACGTTTCTCTGGGGTTACTTCTACCCATATGCAGTACTTTGCATTTGTCAAGGTTGAACTTCAGTTGCCACTTCTTAGCCCATCTGCCCAAATTATCTAGATCCTGTTGCAGTAGCACACTGCCATTACTGTCATTAACAACCCTGCCAACCTTTGTGTCATCTGCAAACTTGGACATTAAGCCTGATATACCTTCATCAATATCATTGATAAATACACAAAACAACAGTGGACCCAACACCGAACCCTGTGGGACTCCACTAATAACATTAGTCCATGAAGAGCAGCACCCATTGATTACCACCCTCTGTCTTCTCCCACTTAACCATCCTTTTATCCATTGTAGCAACTTACCCTTAATACCATTTTGCTCCAATTTGTACAGTAGTCTTCCATGCGCAACAGTGTCAAAAGCTTTCCTGAAATCCAAGTATATGATATCAAAATTATTTTTCGCATCCAGTTCCTTTGTGACCACATCATAATAACCAATCAAATTTGTCAGACAAGACTTTCCCTTAACAAACCCATGCTGTGTTTGAATTATTGCTGCAGTCTTGTCTAGATGATCCTGCAATGCATCTTTAACCAGTGACTCCATTATTTTACCCGGAACAGAAGTTAAACTAACTGGTCTGTAATTACTCGTGTCACCCTTCGATCCACCTTTGTGAATTGGGGACACATTTGCACATCTCCAGTCCGTGGGAACCTCCCCTGAGTCCAAGGATGCTCTCATAATTATGGCTAAGGGTTTGCTTAGTTGCTTTGCCGCCTCCTTTAAAATAACTGGATAGATCCCATCCACCCCAGGTGCCTTTCTTATGTTTAACTTCAACAATTTCTCCTCCACTTTGCTCTCAGTTATTACAAAATCATTAAGCACACTGCTACAATTTGATAACCTTCTTCCATTTTCAAACTGTAATAATTCCTCACGTGTGAATGTAGATGCAAGATACTCATTCAGTTTGTTTGCTATCTGAGCAGGATCATCAACAGTCGAACCATCGATGTCAAGTGGACCAATCATATTCATCCCCTTCCTTTTAGAGTTTATATAAGTAAAGAAATCCTTGCTGTTTTTCTTAGCATCCTTTGCCAAAGATTTCTCGTAATCCGCCTTCGCCTGCCGAACCTCCTTTGTGACCTGATTACAGACTAGCTTATATCTGCCACAGGCTTCTGCGTCACCTGATAATTTATATGCATCCCATGCATTTTTCTTCTCTGTCACGAGTCTCATTAGTTCATTTGATAACCATTTAGGCCTAAACCTTGAACGATATTTCTTAATCGGTATATAAAGTCTAGTAGCTTCCACGATTAATTCCTTGAATGCTTCCCACTTAGAATTTACTGTTGGTAACATCGTCAGTTGATCCCACTGTACAGAATTTAAAAACTGTCTGAGACAACTGTACTCCCCTTTACGGAAGCAAAAACCCTTTCCTTTACCCCTGACGGTAGTTACCTCTTTGAGTAAATCCCACTTCAGCACACTGTGATCACTGCCACCTAGTGGTTCCTTTATCTGCAAATTCTTAATACACGAATGATCACTGCTGATAACCAGATCAATAGTATTACTTTCTCTGGTTGCCTCTCGAACATGCTGCTGCAGAAAACAATCATCCAATAAATCCACAAAAGTCTGACTGGTGTGTGAGTGACCAACCCACAAGTTCCAGTCAATATCTGGGAAGTTAAAATCCCCCATTATAAGACATTCAGATTTACTGGCCCACTCTATTTCTCTGTACAATTGTTCATTGTACTCATTCAAGTCAGGTAGAATGACTAACATATAGGTTAGTGCAAAAGCATCATTTTAACGTAGCCAAAGTAGGTAAATTAATTAATTAAATTGGCATCATAATTCACAATATGAGATATAACCAAAACGATGCCAATTTAATTAATTAATTTAACTACTTTGGTAGATGGCTATGTTAAAATGATGCTTTTGCACTAACCTATATGTTAGTAGCTACAGCATAAGTGCATTCTGAAAAACATCATGTTAAATTAACAAAAGAATAAAAGCAGTTTTTCTAAGTTGTTTACATACACTACCTTGCTCTCCACGGGATTAAGAACAGTTGCAATTGTTACGCCAGTTCAAAGAATCTTTTGCTACAGTATACAGTAATCTATTTTTTGTGCCATTTTATCAGAGCTGATGTCTCATTCTTGTGTCTTTAAATTAATTTAAAGTTTGTTTATATTAAATCTCACCTAGTACTGTTATGTTTACAAAACATAAACTGATGGAATCGAGCCTGGAAATTAAACTGAAAATTATACAAGAGGCTGTTAGCATTTGTAGAGGCATACGATGCAAGAAAGCAAGCTTATGCAGCATCAGCCAAAAAAAAAAAAAAAAAACCTCCCATTTCACCTCTCCATTCGTTCCAAATGCCTGTCCAGCTCAGCCTTAATTTATTTAGGCTATCAACTTCCACAACAAAAGATGGAAGTCTGTTCCACCAATCAACTACCTGCAGGCTAAAGGCAAATTTCCGCACATCTATTATTTGCCTATTCTATGCCCCCTCAAGGTCTTAATCTGAGCAAGAGGAAGAATCTCATCAGCATTCAGCTTGCTCATCCCATTCAAGGCCTTACAGGATTGAACTTAGCAAAATGGACATTGCAAAGGAATACAACGTCCCTTTACAATACTAAAAAAACAAAAAAAAAAAAAAACTTCAAGAACTGCATGACGCTGGAGCAGCAACAAAAAAACAGAAAACGAATTATTGGTTCAAAACACAAGGAGCTTGAAACAAAAATTTCGAGTGGTACCAACAAATGCATGCATCTAATTTGCCAATATCGGGTCTGATTTTCCAAGAAAAGGCAAATTATTTGGCTCAGCAACATGGAATTAGCAACTTCAAATGCAGCAGTGGCTGGAGCCAAAGATTTAAAGACAGGAATAACTTTGTTTCGCGAAATGTTTGCGGAGAGTCTATCGCTATCTACAATATTTCAATGACATCATCTCGCAAGAACGAAGTCTCGGAATTTACCGTGGATTGCATGAAATGCACGAGAATGAGTCACAAACTCAAGACTACCTGCAGCAAAGCCAAAACAAAAAGCCAGATTAAAATAACCCCCTTACTCCTAAATGATAATAATTTGAAGTGTAATAGCCAAATCAAAATTATTAAAGCAGCACCTGCATCGAAATACATAGCATCAACTGCAAGAAAACTACCCAGCTTAATGATGATACAAAAAGACCTATCATCATAGAAATCTCACGAGGCAAAGAAAGAAAAGGAATTTGTGGAACAGATTCTGAAGGTGCATGAGGCTGATTCGAAGAGAAAAGAAATATCACTCGGGCAAGCAACTAGGAAATTATGTGAAGCCCTCAGGGCAACTACCAGCACCCTACAAGAATTATGTACCGAACAATGTGGCTGCCCTCATGACCTCAGCACAGTCACAAAACGAGATGCAGCCACTCAAACTACACCCCAGAAGTGTGGTCAGCTGTCTATTCATAGCGGAAAGAAACCCGAGAACTCCAGTACGATGGATAGGGAAAACGAAAGCGCACTTGAAACTCTCCTAAAAGATTCAGACTACTGTCAGTTTCCGAAATCTCTAGGGAAGTGAGATGAGAAGATGAAAATGAAACGAATTGACAAACAGCTGCAGGATGTAATCAGAGCCACCAAAGCCGTTAATAGCCCTAATAAGTTGCCACACTATCATGAAAGAAACGAAGACTATCTACTCCATTACAACAGGCATGACCAAGCTAAGGAACTGATGATCATCGACCAGAGAAGCACATTGGGAAGCAAGGACCCCATTCCATCTCTCCCTCCTCTGGAAGGCAACCGTGAAATTCCAACAACTCTAAGTGACAAGAAACTATTAAAGACTAATCACCATAGTAAGCAAACAGTCGCCGAGAAATATGACATCTCTGTAGCTCTTACTAGAACCAAGATTTTCGCCTCCTGGTTTGGACCTTCTACATGTCCCGAATCCATTAAAAGAATGTTCCATGTGGAACACAATATCCCAGTTGAAGTGAAACAACTTAAAACTTGACACACGGGCTGCGCCTCATTCCTAGTAATATGTTCACCCTCTGCCTACCAAAAAGTTCTTGATCCTGACTTCTGGCCACCAGGCATATTTATCAGACCTTTCTCTGAGGAAAAAAGACCATCCTGCTGGCAACCCCCAATTACTTGTCCTTTAGTATAGCAATCACCGAGTCCAAAAACCCACCATTTATGTCCCACAGTCAGGTTTTTCTCGCACATTTTGCGAGAAAAACCTGACAACAAATTAGCTCCTCTGCAGTCCCCCCTCCTTCTCGATGAATATGATATCATTTGTATCCAGGAAACTTGGCTTAACTATGGAAGACAACTTACTCACATGGCCACTCCCCACCATTACAGAAATATTTGCGATGGCAGGGACCACAGACGTGAGGTGGCATCTGCATCTTATTCTAACACATCCACCATCTTGTGAATGCATAACTCAGTGACTCGCCAGCATTTCAAGCCATCTCTGCCATGTTTGTAGTCTATGGTGTGAGGAACTCAGGTTGTGGCTGTTTATTTACCTCCAGATCATAACCCCGACACAAGGGACGAACTTACTACCTGGATTATAACACACCTCAAGCCTCACACGTACACCTTCATTTTAGGAGACTTCAACATGCCCTCCCCAAGGCATGATATGGCTATGAGTGACCTCGTATGCTCCTTCTCATCTCTAGGCCTCTCTGACCCATACACAACCTACAAGACAACATCAAAACCTTGACCTTCTATTCCATAACCTGGACAATCTCACTCTCACAACGTTGGTTTTTAAGTTCACATCGGATCATCTTCCAATTGCCTTTGATTGCAAAAACCTTTGCTGTCCCCAACAACTAGGCCAATATAACCATAAAGAAACTCAACCGAGGATCTTCTCAATAAAGGATATAAAACCACATATCATCATAAAAAGATTAAGATCCACAGACTGGAACCAAATCATTGCTAGCCATCCTGATCAAATGCTCACCAATTTAGCTGACTTGTTAAGAGACATCGCCAGTGAAGGGGGCTTCCAAATCAGTCTGCTTGTCCTCCAGGACCAAGATCTGGTTCACCAGTCACGCGAGATGCGCCTTCATCATGAAACAGAAACTATACCGGAAATGGAAAAAGACACAAGACCTTGCCCACTACCAGCTCTATAAAAAACACAGAGCACATTTCCTACTCATAAGGAGAAAAGCACAGAATGATTGGATTTCCTTTAGAATGAAACTAGGGAAAAGAATCTACACCATTCCCCATGACAATCGACGTCTTCCTCGAGTCGATCAAGTAACTTGAAACCAAACCCCTGCCTGCTCCATCCTCTTAATACAGGTTAATCCACCACCAAACCAAACACCACTGGATAAAATAGCCATTTCCAAGGAACACCTGACTGAAGTCATCAACAAGTCCACTACTGGCCCTGATGGATTACCCGTGTTTATGATCAAATTATGCAGCACATACATCATCAACCTTCTGCTTGATGCATACAACTCCATCCTTGTTACAGGAGCTTACTCTTCCATCCGAAACACATTATGTTTCTCCCATCCCAAAGAAGTCTAATCCAAAAACACCCAACCTGGACAATCAATTGTGCTGTAGGATGCACCTTTCTCAAAATTATGGAAAAAGCCATCCTTCCTGTTCTCACCCATCATATGTTTGGCCACAATCCTCCATAATATTCTACCTAGATGATCCACTATCACCAACCTCGTGGACACACTTTTCAGAGTAGAACATACATTAAGCAACAAAGAACAACTTGATATTGTGTTTCTCGACATCAAGGCAGCTTTCAACAATCTATCCATCCATGCACTATGCACCATACTGGGTGATTCCTTCAAAATCTCTAGTCATCTATTAGATCCCCTTAAGAAGCTCTTACAGACCAGGATCCTATGGATAAGAGATCATAATCATCATCATCAAATTATCTGCTCCAGAGGGCTCCCCCAAGGGGAGGGTGCCCTCTCTGCCGCCCTCTTTGCCACATCGTTAGAACCATTCCTTGCAAATCATGCTAACTTTAGCACGTATGCCAATGATATAAAGTTCTTTCTTGTTACAAAATGCCACCAGTCTCTCCAGTCTACCACAGTGATCTCCAACCGACAGTTACAACAACTTGAAAATTACCTTAACGCGATTGGGCTCTCCATTAACAAAAAAACTGCTCAACTTATAACCAAAAAGAGAAATATAAAATGATGTGAACATCATGATTGGAAACTCCCTAATTAAAAAAGTCATCCAGTCACCCAGCATAAAGATTTGGGCCTCACCTGGGACAAAAAACTTATGTTCTTGCCTAATTTTAATGCCATTCGGAAAAAAAACATATGTTGCTATATGGACAGTGAAACAGGAGATCTCCAACTTCTATAGCCCACATCTTATCACTCACTATATTCTCCGTTGCATAACCCCAATTCCATTGTATGCCTCAACGATATGGTCCTCGGCACCCCTATCCATGGAATACTGGATTTAAAATGGCTAAATAAGGTCGCAAGCCAACCACCCACAATCTCAAAATCTGTCATGCTCTCTAATCTAAATATGCTACCTTGGAAGTATCATATAATCTCCAGGAACCTCGTGATCTTCACCCAGCTTCTCTCCAGAAAATTAAGCTCACATGATATCTGGGATATCATTGCTAGACCATCAGATCGTAATAGAACTCATACCAGCACACTGCTATTCAGATCCAAGCTGAGCAGCATTACCTCCCTGGATAGCATGTTTCCATTGAATTAAGTGAAAAGCTGAAATGGAAATAAGGCTGCTATTAATCTTTTATTGTGTATTCTTCCCCAAGCTAGTAGTTTTTTGACACCATTACATTAGGAAATATTCTCACATCTGTTCTATTTAAATGTAGTCTCCTCCTGTTAACAAGCACAAACCATGCTGAGAAATATTGCACCCTCTGAGCCTTGCACAGTGTCTCCGGGGTTAAATTGATTGACAAAGCTCTCATAACTTGCTCTGTCCTATTATGTCTGGGCAGAATTGTAGACTTTAAAATTTATTCCTAATCATAACTTTCTCAGCACTGTCCTGTACTTGTTAAGCAATTCCTCTCAGATCTCCTCCTCTTAATACTAACATCATCTTTTGTGCATTTAAAAGATGATAGCTGCTCTGTATTATCATCGATTTTTATCCCAGGAAGACATATCCTAGTTTCATTCTATCTATCCTTTTCACAAAATATATTTCCCATTTCCCTGATAAATAGTCACAAACAACAGCTACCTCCTATGGTACCAGTGAACTTCACCATGGAGGACATCACCGTGTCTTTTGTTGCATGAGCATAGTTCCCAGCATTTTGCTGGGTGGCCAAGTGTTTCAAAGGTCTCTCTTTTTAATTTCTTTGAGGGCATGAACTGTATCCTCCAAGCCCTCGTGTAAGCCAATTAGAATGCTGATCTGGCTCTTAAATTCCTCACATTCTCTGCAATGAAAGCACACAAAGACATCCCTCTGAGCCATACTCTTCCCCTAGAAATAACTGGGCAAAAAAGGGCACAATTAACATAATAAATGTAGGTGTGATTCACAAGAGAACTGCCACCAACAGTTCTCTCTTTAATCAAAGCAGTCCCACTACTTTGAGCTTTATGCTTTTCCGCTCATGTTTGAGGCATGATATTAGTTTTAATTTATTTAATATTACAGTATAAACGAAGAGGTAAGAGCATAACAACACATGCAATTAACAGATTCTGTTACATAGCACATACTACACTATTAAGTTTCTAAATAATACTGCTCATTTTCTAATTTCTAAGCTCAAAAAAAAAAAAAAATGTCAACCTACAATACAATGAGCTGCACTACAATTACAACATATAGGCAGAAATCAACAATACAAAGGCTCTATGAATATTAAGTCATAACTTACTAAACCTTTAGCTAAATTTAAAAATTAAGCTAATGTTTATTTTTAAATTTGACATGACTGAGATTAAAACTATTTAACGAACACAATTTAGTATATTAAGAAAAAAATGGCACAATTTTTAAAAAAAAAATATCTGGTTTGAAGAGCTCTAAATTTTTCAACTTCCATAGAATTATACTTTTAGTAATGATCACTCTCATACCATATGAATATTAAAATAGTTTATTTAGTTAATAACTATTCCTATACATCAAGGGAAAGTTTTGGAAACCTTGCCAGTATCCACATCAGACCACATATTAGCTGTTAAAGGGTATTAAAAACAAACTGATATTACATATTGCGGACTAAATTATAAAACTTATATAAATAACTGCTACCTTTATATTATACAATATTATTAATTTATAATACAGGTAAGAATATATATATATACAAATGGGAGGTAAAAAGTACCAGGTTAAAATTTTTATAACTAAAGTTGCAATTAAATATATAATACAGATATTTATACATGTAGTCTTACCGGTTGTCAGCCCATGCTTGCCAAATGCCTGATCTCTACTGTGTATTCTCCGTCAACTGGTTATTTAAATGAGAGGATTTTGATCAATAATCCAATAGCAGAGTGCCAGGTAGGTTATTCTGGATCCAGTGTTTCTTGTTGGATTATAGCTTAAAAGTGGATGGCCTATTGTTCTCAGATCTTTGGGGGATTGTTTGGCTTGTTAGTTTTGGGAGTGGAGGGTAATTGGCTGTTCTGGTTTTTGGAGATTTCTTTCCTGTTTTTTGAGGTCTTCTTCTATTGTCGTTTTAAATAAGTTGAAGTATTGTGGATTAAATTCAATTCCCTTATTTTCTGTTAATGGATGTGCCTTTGTACAATTTTATGTGGAATATGATTACTTGAATTTTCTCCTGTTGTATTGTAAGTCAGTGGAAAGAACTCTGGTATTGCTGAATTGCCATATATCCCCCAAATTGGAATGCATGTAGGGCAGATTTTTTCTATTCTTCCATATTGTGCATCGTTTCGTTGTTCCTTAATTCTGGAATTGAGTCTTCTATAAGATTCTCCTACGTATGTGCCTCCACACCCACAGTCAATTTGATAAATAGGACCTCTGGGATTGTTAGGAGATGTTGGATTGATGTTTTAGAATCTTTCACAGAGGCCGAACCCTTGAAGGAAGGGCTGATTCTGTATTTTCTTGTTCTTTTCCTATCTTTTCACTAATGCCGGGTATTGTATGATATGCCGATTGTTGGTTTCTTGATATTGCTAGGTTGTGTGAATTATCTTAGTGCTGTCAGCTATTACTGTCTTTATGATGTGTAGAAGGATTCTGTTTTAGAGGGAACTGTGGAGGGAATCCACTAAACAAGATTGGCTTATGAAGAAATAGAGACAGTCTACATATAGGAACTGTTAGCTTCCTACAGTGAGGAATTAACCAAGAAGAACCCAATCAAAGTGGATGAAGTGAGAGGACTCTCATGTTGCAGTTCCCCTAGGAATGACTTTTTAGTATGAAACACGTATCTCAAGCAACGTAGTTAACTGAAAAGACTAAGGTGATCTTTTTTTTTTTTATGAAGACAATGGAGACACAGAATGAAGTTCAAAGGTGGCATGAGGTAGCTGATGTCATAAAATGCTACAAAAAAAATTTATGGAGAAGAAAAAGGCAGACATCCAGCTAAAATATGATTTTCGTCTCGCATATTCTGGTTCAATTCATGGAGTCATTCTTTTTGCATTATAATAAAATGTTTATTTTCAATTTAATAATATACAGCAGAGCATCAAAAATCTGAATGTCAATAATCCGATACGGATCAGTATTTTTTATATTTTATGCTGATGCCATAAAATCATTACAGTAAGAGCTGGTTATTGTGATCACATTTGCGAACTGATTTTGATTCTATTAAACAACAATTCTAATAAGCGAAAATTGGAGAAATATTATCCACAGGCTATAAAAATGAAGATATAAAGCAACAATTTACACTATTATTACCTATACAATTAACAAAATTAAATGATACTGAAAATCAACAATGATGAAGCGACAAAAAATCAACAAACTGAATGCGTCCAACTCAACTACTCTTACTGAAAAGAATGAGAGATCTGGCAATAATAGAAAAGAAAGTATTGAAAATGGTGCAGCACAAAAAAGTAATTAATTTTATATCATTAAAAGCTATACAATGTTATTGTGGCTGAAAGTTCCATTATTTTGTTATGAATAAAAATATGTAAGTACAACTTAGTGTTTTTATTTCTAAACTTACTAAATCTTTTTTTTTTTTTTTTCGTCTTCAGAATTTTTGATAAGTTTGAAAATGAAAATCCAAACAACCCCTGGTCCCAATTAGTTTGGATTATCAACGCTCTACTGTATATATTATTTACTTTCTTAAAATTAATATTGAAATAGCACACAACATATATAGTTGTTGTTGTTTAGTTTTTAGGAGCATTAGCAACTAAGGCCATATTGCTCCGTGGATATGCGGTGGTCATTCTCTGACCTTTCCGCATCCTTCGTATTTGGTGATCACGGGCTCGAACCCCAGTCTAATCAAGAAGCATGTGCTATGCACTGCCGCTCCTGGCTACCACCTGGCTATCTCCCACCTGGCTACGGAGGTGCCCAACATATATAGTAAGGTGTTTGATATTATTTCAAGAAGCAATACAATTCCATGGTATTTTCAACTTTAAAAAGTTGGAAAGACCATAGAAATCAATATCCCAATGTGCACTGTTTCATTCTGAGTTTTGTTTTTTGGGAACCCAACCCCAGTGCAAATCAGGGTACTGGACAGTATCAGGGTAGTATCCTAATCTGCATTAGGGTTGAGTTCCCAAAAAATATGAAGGTATATATTTTTTTTAAATACGTGCCTTTATATATTTGAAGTGATCAATTAAAGATTAATAATCTATCTAACAGTTTTATACCAAATGGGATATTTTGCTGTAAACTGCAATAAGATTTTTTAACTTTAAAATTTTTCTCTTCATTATTTTTCTATTTCATCTTCATTATTTTTTTATGTTATTATTATTATTTTTTCATATTTTAAATCTGTTAATTCTCTCTCTTTAGTCTTTCTTTCTTTGTTCAGGCTGTTTAATCACAAATTTAACTGCAAACAAAAATAAATATATCACTAGCATCATCTTGCTGCAGTTTGCAGCAAAATATCCCATGTGGTATAAAAGTGTTAAACTGAATTGTTAATCTGTAGAATACATACATTTCTCATTGAATTTTTTGTTTGTAAAGAATGGTAAAATCTTTGAAAATGTCTGTATCATATTCATATCTACAGTAGTTATTTTTTAATGAAAATTTTATAATGCAGCAGCACATGAAAATTTTTACAAAAATATATTAAGTACACTGTTCATATTGAAAATATAAAATTTCAAGTTCATAGCTGCAATAGTTATTCTTTTAAGAATTTTTTTTGTAAAATCATCCCATTTTAATTTTTAATGAAATAAATCTGACACTCTTTCAACAGAATACCTCACAAAGGACAAGCTGTTAAGTAAATAAATGAATAAAAATAGCTACTGGTCCAATGTAGCCTGGTAAAGCACAAGAGTGAAGTAAAGCACGTGGTTCAGTGGACTGTGGCAGACTGCTAAATATGGTTAACAATTATTTTCAGCAGATGGTTCCTCTTAAGGAAAATATTCTTGTTTATACTCTGGCATGAAAAGGTCATGCCAGAGTATAAACAAGAATATTTTTTATTCTAAGTTGTTTATAATGCACCATCCAATCTTCATGGGAACATGAAACAAGAAGATTAAAGTATATGTAACCAGTGATGAGTTAGTGCCATGTGATAACAAACAATACAGAGGACTGCCTCCATCAACTGGCATTATGCAAATAACCTAACTGCTTTTCACAGCTTATGCGTTATTGGCTCAGAAACAATTTAGGAGTTACAAAATAACAGCTTCATTCAAAACATGCTATGATGGGCATTCAATAAATTATCTACTTGAGGTACTTCACACAGTCCATATTTCAATGATTCATAATTTATCATGTTCCTATATAATTTTGATCTCACTATGTTTTTAGGTTGTGCTGCTGTAACAGAAAGAAGGAAGACACCTGTATCAAATTATGGTTTTGCTGAAATTGGAACACTGTTCAGTCATCAAGTTTCTCACCAAAGAAGGAAATGGGCCAAAGGCCATTCATGAAAGGATGGTGGCTGTGTATGGCAACAGTGCATCTTCAGAGTAACATGTGAAATTCTGGTCAAAACAATTCAAGTGGGATAGAGAGTCTATTGAAGATGATCCGCATCCAGAAAAGCCTGTGACAGTGACCACTCCAAAAATGTGCCAAGCAATGGAAATCGCTGTGCTGAACGACAGACGTTTAAAGGTGTCTCAAATCTCTAAGGAATGTGACATAACTGAGGGAACAGTTATAACCACCCTCCACAAACATTTGGGGATAACTAAGGTCAGTGCGAGGCGGGTCTCCAGATTTCTGACCCCTGTGCAGAAGTAATTCAGATTACAATGTTGTGAGGAGAATTTAGAGCTTTATGGAAGGGATCCTCAAACTTTCATCTCCAGAATTGTTACAGGTGATGAAATATGGGTAGCGAATGTACAAAATTCCCTCAGCATCACTGGGATCCTGAGAACAAACAAGAATCAATGCAATGGAAGCACAAGAGCTCTCCCCTATCCAAAAAATTTGGACACAACCTTCAGCTGGAAAGATTATGGCCACCATTTTTTGGTATGCTGAGGGAATTCTGTACATTCACTACTTGGAACACAAGCAGACAGTCACTGGGAATTCATATGCATCCCTACTGTACAACCTAAGGGATGCCATAAAGGAAAAATGACATGGAAAACTTTCTAGAGGTGTGCTGCTTCTTCAGAACAATGCAACATTGCACAGGTCACATGCTGTTGCTGCTAATTGGAGAGAGTGTGACTTTACAGAACTTACCCATTCATCTTACAGGCTGAATCTGGCCCCAAGTGACTATTTCCTGTTTCGTCACCTCAAGAAAAGTGTACATGACAAAGACAAAGAATTTTATTTGTCTAGTATTTCCTCATTGCAACAAAATGGAACAAGTGTACTGAAGTTCAAGGTAGTTACATTGAAAAATAAAAAATGACTTTTGCCTCTATCTCATTTCCTTCATAGCTAGGTAGATAATTTATTGAATGCCCCTCGTTGTACCAACCAGAACACTGACTTGAAAATTTCTGACTAAGTTTTCCCCACAGTAATAACAGATAAAGAGATGTTATTATTCCAAAAAAAATTGTTTTAATTGAAGGAACTCAGGCTCTCAGCAGACCAGGGCTAAACTTCACACGTTTTCAATAGCTCTAATACCCTTGGGAATTCATTCGATCCCCACATGCCTTATGTGGGATTAAGAAAATATTAATAAATGTAGTAGATAATATAAACCATTCCTACTTTAGATTTTCCTAAAAATGGTGTGCGAGAATAATCTCGATGATGACTACTTTTATTAGAGCCACTTGGAAAAATAGCAGATGGTTCCTCTTCAGGAGTAGAAAGAGACTGGGAAACCACAGGAAGTGCACTTCCCACAGGCAAAGAATTCACAGTTGCTGAAGGAACTACAGCTGTCGCTGCTGGTTTTAGAGGCTAATGGTAAAAACACATATATTCAGTTATACAGAAATAAACAGCAAGTTTGCACTGAAATGTTTATTTATTTTTTATGATCACAACTTAATACACATATATATATAATAACTGGTAATCATTATAAGTCACTTAAGTAACTTAAACAAGTGAAGAATTTAACAGCAAATTCTTAGCTATATGTCTTACCAACAAACGGAAACAGAAATGTGGGAATAGTACTTCTGGTATATTTAATTTCTTCTAGTATAGTACCAGAAGTAATTAGAGAACAATGCAGGTGTGAAAAAAACTGGAAAAAAAAAAAAAAATGCCTGCTGAGACAGCTCAAAGTTTATCAAAAATAGTGAAACCTAAACAGATTTTATTTAAGGGGGGAAAAAAAGAAAAAAAAAGAAAATGGTTTTAGTGAGGAGACATGGAAACTGCATTTATACATAGACAGCCATTTACAGCTAAACAAATGTAATGAAGAGTGTAAACCACACAACCAAAACAAACTGTGTTTGTTTTGTTTTTCTCCTTAAATAACATTTGTTTAGGTTCATTTCAAAAGTACAGAGATGATGTTTTTAGACTAAACCAAAAACAGAGAACAATTTGTGGAAACATATTCTGCATCGCGTAGGAATAAATGATGGAGGTATCGTGAAAATACCATATCATAATATCAAATATCAGACCACTATACAGAAAATATTGGTAATTCTTAAACCAGAGCCCACTGATAACTAATTGATACAGAAGCAAAAAGAAAGGGAAAGGGTAAGAAGGTAAATTACCAACAAAATCCTGTATAAATGAGTAACGGACAAACAAAAATATAAATGCATTGGTCTATCAAACTCAACCCACTCACTGCAGGATTAAAAAGAAAAGGGATATCACCTTTATTTTTTTAAATAACTATTACAATTATGAACATGTTATTTTATTTACGCAATGCTTATGACACTGGTAACCAATCAAGAAAAAAAACAATGAAAAATACATGTGTGTATGTTTATTTAAGCCAGAAGACAGAAATAAATTACCGTATATTCTGGCATGTAAGTCAAATTCTATTTTTCTGTTGTGAAAATTCATGCTTAATCATATATTTACCCTCCCCCCCACCTTTAAAATTCATTCTTTTGCATCTTGTGTAGTTCACACTATACAGTAAACTGTTAAGCAAACAGTACAATTATACAGTACTCTTTTATAGTAGAAGGAGCAATGCTCTATGTGCACTCCCACGTACACATATAGTATCATTCTAATTGATGCTAAGTAACTTGACTGTTAGGCCAGATGTTGTCAGAGCTGCAATGATTTACCTCTAGAGTATCCAAGTACTGATGCACACATTCAGACAGGACCATCTTGTTTTTACCTGAGCTGTCTTCACTTGGCATCAGAAATCTGTAGCCTCTGGTAACACCGACAAATCTCGTTATGACAATTTGAAATTATTCTGCTAAAATCCATTAACAACCAACTCCAGCACTTCTTTTTAACTATCACTTTGTGTAAACCTCTCATACTGAGCAGTACATATGGGAAAAACAGCTCAGTGACCAATATAGCAAAGCTGGCCCAGTGGCAGGACAACCAAAAATGGATGAACTAAATGAGCTTTCCACTGATAACAAAAATGCTGGGAGGATTAATAATACTCTTAAAAATTATAGAGATTCTGAAAACAGTTCCAAATCCACTACCTTATCCTTGAAGATCTATTGCCATAAATATTTCCTGGGCTGAAGTTACTGCCCATCCTCCTGCATTATCCCATGCATGTCCCGCACCTCACCCTACCACAAAACTCAATGAGCATTTTAACTCCACAAACCCACCATCTATCTAGCCAGTTCAATCCATTTGTAACCATTTTTATGAATCAGTCTTCAACCAGCACAAGAAGAGCACCCCTACAACGAAGTGGAACCACTTTAATGACAACTGAATCATCTCTGCCCCTGCTAACTATGATCATGAAAAAATTTCCCACATGAACCAAAACCAATTTGACTTAACTGCTCCAACTAAAACACTCATAATCAAAACAATGCAGGCCCTTATCACAATTAAATATGAAAAAAGAGTGGCTAAACTGACATCAATTGTACCAATCCTAAGAATCATCCCTTGCCAGCCTATGCTTAAAGTCTTCTACCAGAATGCACAAAGTACCCATAAAAAAGTTGAATATATAACTACAAGGGCTATTCAGTAAAGAATGATCACAATTTTTTTTTACAACATACCTTTATTAATCATCCATATTTTGATTGTCCTTTTCAAATCAGTCCTCAATTGATGATATACACTTACTCCAGCATTTCTGCCATTCTTCAAAAACATAGTGGAAGCCTTTTTTTGACATGAATCACTTCCGATGCCTTTACAACTTCTGATAACTGTAAACGTTTTCCTTGCAGCTTTTTCTTTCATTTTGGAAATAAAAAATAATAATAATAAATAAATAAAAAATGCAGGGTGAAAGGTCAGGGCAGTAGGGCAGATGAGGAACACACTTGACATAAATGTTGACTAAGTACTCGATGACAGTATGAGCAACAATGTGAGGCCTCACAATTTTGTGATGAGGAATCCACTCACCTGCATTCAGTTGTGTCATTTGCAACAAAAGTGATTCCACAAAGTGTGAAGTACAGTTCTGTCATATGATAGAACTGTACTGTCATGTGAACAGTCATATGACATGGCACAACACGATAGTAAACCATTCCTTGAATGTCAAAAAAAGTTCACCATAACCTTTCCTGCAGCAACCACAACTTTTGCTGCTTTTTTTGGCGTTGACAATAATGTAGACTTTCCAAACAGAGCTTTGTTGCTTACTTTCTGGTTGAAATGATGAAGCTATGTTTCATCTGCTATCACCATGTGCAGAACCTCACCATCTTCAGTAACCATCTGTTTCGTCTCCTGACAAAACTACATATGAACTTGCTGTTACTCGGGTGTGAATAGTCTTAGAACTCAGTATGCACAAACATGAGTCATATGCAAATAGTCATGGAGGATACCACGCATGCTTCCTACTGATATTCTCACCATCTCTCC
The DNA here is from genome assembly GCF_048544385.1 of Mastigoproctus giganteus. Taxonomy (NCBI): domain Eukaryota; kingdom Metazoa; phylum Arthropoda; class Arachnida; order Uropygi; family Thelyphonidae; genus Mastigoproctus; species Mastigoproctus giganteus. Next base: position 79,904,341 of record NC_143579.1, read on the forward strand.
AGTTGCCTTACTGTTATACAATAATCTTCTCTCACGACTGCAGAAGAAGAAGAAGTGTTTATGGTTTATGGTGACAGCAGTGGTTGGAGCTGCAGGACTGCCAATTTTTGTGATTGAATAACATCCATCTTTAAACATTCTAAACCACGTGCTAGCTGTGATATATATGGAAGTGTATATTCACCATAAGTCTCTTTTAACATTTCATACACTTCAGCTGATGTTTTCTTGAGACGAAAACAAAATTTGAGAGCAGCAGTGTTCCTTGCGTATCACATCCATTGTTATGCAAGTGAAACCGAATAGACATAAACATACTATGCACATGAGTCAACTATGCAGCTGCTATGTGACACAGCTTTGTTTGGTCTTAAATTCTGCCGCTCAGCTAGAAATAGCAAGCAGTACAGTTGTTAGTGAAAAATTATGTTCATTCATTATTGAACACCCCTCACATTTGATGATCCCATTGAGACTGCTGACAAACTGAATACATATTTTGGATCTACAATCATGCATGAAGAAGTTTTTTTTTTTTTTTTATAAAGAATACGATGCTTTCTTGCCTCTACTAATGCTAATGTTAAAATTTTTAGGAGTGGAAATACTATAAGTATACTAAATTATGAGTGGAAGCTAAATGATTTTGTAATAACTGAGAAAAAAGTGGAAAATAAATTGAAGCTAAAAGTAAATGAAGCAAACTAAACTGATGATATCTATACAATTATATTAAAAAAAATAGTAGCAAGAAAAGTAAGCAAACCTTTGGGCATAATTACGAGAATATCCTTGGATTCAGGAAAGGTCCATATAGATTGAAGGTATGCAAATGTCTCTCCTATTTGCTTGGTTTTGTTTCGGTTTTTTTGGCACACAAGCTTCTAAGGCTATAACGCAGCAAGTCCATCTCCTATTCACAGAGGGGGGTGGGATCAAAGGGCAAAGTGAGCAATTATAGCACAAGGTACAGCTTGACCTCTGTATCTTGGGAAAAGAATGAAATCAGTGGTTAAAGTAGTACTGCAGGGTTATCTTGAAAGGAATGCAGTTATATGGAAATCACAAAATGGATTTGTTAAGGAATAATCTCATCTGACCAATCTGATTAGCATAAGGGGATATAAATTTAAGTTAAAAATGGATCTATAATGTGCAAAAATTTGTGTTCTGCCAGAGAGTAACTGGTTACTAGAGCAAACTTAAATCTGGCATTGAGGAAGTGTTAATTTGAATAAATTTAAGGAAGAATTAGACAGATTCTTAGAGGGGAGAGAAAGAAAAGGCAGGGTTATGTTTTTTTTGGGGAGGATCTGTAATCTTTACAGAAACATGGCTTGAAACAGCACAAGAAGTGTGTGTGTGTGTGTGTGTGTGTGTGCGTGCGTGCGTGCGTGCGTGCGTGCGTGTGTGTGTGTGCGCACGCGCGCACCACCTCGTAGAGTACAGGGTCTTTTTCATATCTTGTTCATGCTCAAGGGGAAGAAGTGCAACTAGGCTTATAAAAGATGTAAAAGCATAAGTTGTGCATTCCAGCTTCTAGCCAGACCTGTGCTATTTCAAGTCTTAAAAAAAAAAAAAAAAAAAAAAAAAAAAGTCAATTGCAGCCATTATCAACCCACTGCAGGACGGAAGCCTCCTCAACAATTCATGTTGAGAGAAATGGACCATAATCTGCCATGCTGGTCCAGTGCGGGTTAGCAGATCGACCATATTTGGCAGTCAGGGGCTTGAACCCCGGTCTACTCAAGGAGCGTATGGTACTGCACTCCCACTCCTGACCACTCAGCTACGGAGACCTAGTTTTCAAGCCTTACTTGTCACAATTAAGATCAATATCTCATTAATTGATTTAGAAGTAATTTTCATTCCATCTAGTCCAGAAGAAGAAAATCAACTCTGCAACAGGATGACTGATGAATTGGCTGCATAGGTCAGTCTACCATATAATTTGTTTGTGGCATGACTAAATAAATTTCTGGAAGTTATGCTCAGAATGATTGCCAATACTAGCCTAAAATTAATAAATAATCAACCAACCAGAGGACAGAATAGACTAGACCTAATCTTTACCTCCACTGATTGTAACTTAGACCCTAAGCCTGAGACTGCATTCATGTTAGACTACAAGCCAACTGTTTTCTTTTTTACTGGTACCAGCACTAAATTTCAACATCACAGATGCAAAAAGAGTTTGCTCTCCAAAATTCCTCAACACTGAAAATATCTCCCAGAAGCACACAGCATCCCATTAAATATGCTTGAAAATTATCTAGTAAATTTTGTGGTGGATTTCATAGCAAAATAGCTAAACACTTTTGCATTATTTGCAGTATCAAGAAACTTCAACATTACACCTAGTCCAAGGAATGGTGGATCCCAAAACTGAAGGCCTGAATTGCCCAAAAACAAACCCCTCTACAAACTATGGAACCAATCAGGCTCAATAGAAGACAGGTATCACACTCAAGAGCATGGATAGCCTTCAATAGGCACTAATTGGCAGCTACAAAGTAACGTATGAAACACGATACTAATGAAAGAGTAAAAAACATATGTGAACAACTCTCAAAATTTACCTACAAATTTATACCTAGAAAAGATGATGAATTTCATTGATAGATATTCTGCAGACCCAGATGGAATTAACAATTTTATCCTGTCACAGAACCAAACCAACTTTGTCAAACTCAACACAATCCAATTTCACATACAGCATATATAATCTTTGCCACAAATTCCATTCACCAATGGATCTGCAGGAATACACAGGATAGGAAGGGAGGAGGGGTTATGCTATCAGATAAGAAACATATTTTATTGTGAAATGCCTGAGGTCATACACAGTCAACTCACTGGTAAGCATTTTCAATGCAATTCATCATCCATTAGACATCAATATTAACAGTATATTAATAGATTAACAGTAGCCGCATGCAGAGGTGAAAGTAATTCTCGCAGTGGTTCTGTTAGAATGAGCAGCAACCTGGAAAGCGAAGTGCTGGGTATTTCGAGGACTGCTGGGAGTCATCATGGAATAAGTAATTACATGGGCTGTGTTAGGGTAACTAAGAGTAAGAACAGGTGCATGTATAATTGCATGTACACCAATGCTAGAAGTATAGTTAATAAATTTGATGAATTTTAAGTGTGGTCAAGACATCAAACGTTGATATTGTTTGGATATCAGAGACGTAGTGTCACACAGATATAAAGAACACAGAATTGGAATTTGGGGAGAACAATGTGTACAGAAAGGAGAAACAGGATAGGAAGGGAGGAGGGGTTATGCTGTTAGATAAGAAACACTCAAAATCTAAGGAAGCGCATCCAGTTGACACGGGTGGACATTGCAATGTTGAGTCAGTTTGGTGTGACATAAGCATTGGGAAAGCAACAATGAGAGTAGGAGTGTGTTATAGGCCTAATGACTCTGATCAGTACAATCAGCACAGACAAATAGAGTAGGCCAGTAAATAAAAATGTAAATAAAAATGTAAAAATGTAAATAAAAATGTATTAATCACAAAGGAGATTAGGCAAGCGAGGGCAGATTATGAGAAATCTTTGGCAAAGGAGGCAAAGAAAAACAGTAAAGACTTCTTTACTTATGTAAACTCTGGAAGGAGGAGGATGAGATTGGTACAATTGATATCAATGGTTCAACTGTCGATGACCCTCCTCAGGTAGCTGACACTGTGAATGAGTATTTTGCATCTACATTCAAATGAGAAATTCTATAAGAAGGTGAAGACCAGAAGCTAATCAAACTCTAACAGGAAGCTAAATGATTTTGGAATAACTGAGAGCAAAATGGAGGAGAAATTGTTGAAGTTAAACGTAAGAAAGGAAACCAGGGGTAGATGGGATTTATCCAGTTATATTACAGGAGGCAGCAAAAGAAGTAAGCAAACCCTTAGCCATAATTATGGGAGCATCCTTGGACATGGGTGAGGCATCCACGGACAGGAGATATGTAAATGTATCCCCAATTCACAAAGGAAGGATCAAAGGGTGATGAGTAATTACAGACCTGTTAATTTAACTTCAGTTCTAAGGAAAATAATGGAGTCACTAGTTAAAGAAGCATTGCAGGATCATCTAGACAAGACTGAAGTTATAATTCAGACACAGCATGGGTCTCTTAAGGGGGAAGTCTTATCTGATACCATGATAGAAGACTACAGTACAAATTGGAGCAGTATGGAATTAAGGGCAATTTGCTGCTATGGATAAAGGGATGGTTAATTGAAAGAAGACAGAGTTGTCATCAATGAGCACTGCTCTTTGTGGACTAATGTTATTAGTGGAGTACCCAAGGTTCAGTGCTCAGTCCATTGTTGTTTTCAATATTTATCAATGACATTGATGAAGGTATATCAGGCTTAATGTCTAAATCTGCAGATGATACAAAGGTTGACGCCTTGAATGATGTTCTGTTCAAACAATACAAAGATGCTGGAATAAATTGTGGCCAGAAATATATTCAACTGATATAGAATCCATTCCAAAAGAAACTGAAATTTTGCAATTATGTTTAAATGTTCCTGGTTTTAAAAATATTTCGATGGAGAAAGTAAATGATTGGCTGGATATGGACAAAATGGACATCAGATGCAATATTTTAGACGACAATGAAATTGTGCAAAGAGTGATGACAAGTTTGGAAGATTCTGAAACTGAAGAAGAAGAAAAGGCTGCTGCTGATGAAAGAGCAAACATAATCACCACCATGAAGCTGAAACTATGTTGTCAAAGCGCATTGAGTAGTTTGAAATACAAGAAGAAGCAGATGCTACGCATATTTCTTTTGCATACAATTCGTAACATTGTCTCCCAAAAGACTCGTGGGGTAACGAAACAAAAGAAATTGATTGACTTTTTTTAGAAAAGAAATTTAATTATGTAATATTGCTTTCTTTTAAATTTCTTTAATGACATTAGAACAATGTTGAAAAGAAATTTAATTATGTAATATTGCTTTCTTTTAAATTTCTTTAATGACATTAGAACAATGTTGAATGTATGTAATCTTGTTTTCTTTTAAATTTCTTTAATGGCATTAGAACAATGTTGTATGTATGTATGCAATATTGTTTTCTTTTAAATTTTTTTATGATATTACTAGACCAATGTAAGTCAAAATATTAAAAATAGGTATGTATGTACGATTTTTTGATGACCCGATAATAATTAAAGTATAATTAAATTTTATTAGGTTATGTATTACGTAATAAAATAAACAAGTTAGTTGATCCGGTCTATTGTATGTACTGTATAATGTTTTTAATGTACATATTCTATTATTCGTCTGGTCTCAGTCCTGTACCCTGACAGATAATTGAAGTTCTACTATACCTACAATGTAGCACCACATCAGGTAAGGCCCATACCTATATCAGCAGGAAAATGCTGATATAGGTTCCTGTTCTGTCTGTAGTGCGACAGACTGGTTTGAGGATATGAGCATGCATCGCAAAGTTGGACTGGCTAATCCCAAAAAACAGTTCTGGTTGCCACTTTGAAGACCACTTTTTTTTTACAGAAAACATCAGAGGTCATTTACAAAACACTGGCAGAGAGTGTTCCACCGAGACTAGAGGCTGTCAAAAAGGCTAAAGGTTTCAGAACACATTATTAGTTTTCCACATATAAATAAAAGTTATTTATAGATATGCAGGCATCCAGATATCAAAGGTAGGGAAGTGTGTGTGCGCGCGTGCGTGCGTGTGCGTGTGTGCGTACAGGGTGTTTCAATTAAAATACACTGTCTTTCTTATTTTTAGGTTTAGGCTATTTGTTGTCTGGACCTTCTTTGCCATATTTGGGCTGAAATTTTTGAATTTAATGTTAAAATTGGCCTAAGTATTACTATTTAGATTTTACAATTTCTAAATTTAAATTTAGTCTAATCAACTGTCTTTTTCTCAATAGGAAATTTGTCCCCCATCCTCATTTATGTCTAAAAACATGATCGGTGTGCTTCTCAAGGAACATGAATCGATTTTATTTGAACAAAAAACAAACATGAAGGTATATAATGGTTGCTGTTTGATTGGCACATTTAGATGGGTCAAATGAATAGCTGTATAATGGGAGTTATGTGTCATATCTCCTCTACCAAATAATGACAAAGAAATAATTCAAAATAATTATTTTAAAATAAATAAATAAAATCTGTGATGGAAAGTAGCAATTTCATACAAGAGAAACTGAAGGAAGAAAACAAACACATAACAATAAATTCAATTTTAGGAAATTAAAAAAAAAAGGATAAATAAAACAGGACTGGATATTTTGGAGCTAAACTTTGCAATTTTGGTCATTTTTTTAAATCAAATATTTGTTATCGGTAATGTAGAACAATAGTGTATGGCTGCTGCTATTACTTCCACAAACAAAAGGAAACATGTAATAACAATAGCAGATTCAAATAATTTTAATCTTATAACAAACAAATAATTTACAACACATTGTTTATAGAAAAGAATGGCACATCAAGTAATAATTTATATGATAGAGCCAGTACAGTTTTTTTTGATTTAAATGAGAGTTGTCAGTTTCAACGTCCCAAGAATTTCCACTTTTTTGGTAGTCACTAGTGACAAATACTTTATAATACAGAATTTAGGCAAATATGGATACAAATTGACCCTCGGTTGGCACAGCAAAATCCCGAATATGCGCTAGCAAATGTTGGAAGCATGAAATTTACATAACAACAGTGTTTGTTGAGCTACATACACTGAATGAGTACCACAGCAAAATTCATTACAACTTCTTTGTTTATTCACATGTACATTTGTAAAATCATGCAAAAAGCATGTTATCCTAAAATAATTTAAGCAAGATAGTATTTTTTTTTTTTTTTTTTATGAAAACCTCACACACGAGAGGAATAAGACTTACTGTGCATGGGTTGGAGGTTGAGAGGACGAAAGAAGATATTTGTTGACTTGAACTTCTGTAGACTGTAATTTTCAGGAAATACATATGAAGGAAGGTTGTTCCAGAAAACGGCAGTTGAATGAATAAATGAAGAAGATGAAAAGTTGGTTCTATGAGTTTGAAGATGACAGTAAATGGACGTTGGCTGGTGGCAGCATGTGTTCAGACTGTTTTGAAAGAGAGAGAGAGAGAGAGAGCAGGAATTATAGAAGCCAATTCAGAAGAACAGTGCCCATGGAAGTATCTGTAGAAAAGGCATGCAGCAGAAACAGTATGTCTATGAGACAGAGAGAGATGAGTCATTAATTAACCTAACTGCCCTCTTCTGAATGGAATCTAGAAGCCTGAGAGAGGTTTTGGGAGCATCGCCCCCAGATGTGGGAACAATATTCCATGGTAGGGTGGATTTGCAATTTGTACATAGTGAACAGCTGTTTGGAAGAAAAGTAACAACAAGAGTGAAAGAGAAAACCACTTTTTTAGATGCAGATGAAGCAATATTTGCAATGTGTTTGCGCCAAGAGAGATTAGAAGTCAGGGTAATCCCCAAAAGAAATATATTAACTTGCCTAGAAATCACATACAACACCAGCAGGACGAGGATGCCAAAATGGATGAATGTGGAGCTGGCCGGTCAAATAGAGCAGAAAAAGACAGCATGGGATAGTTATAGAGTGATGTACTGAAGCCTACAAAAGCTACAAGTTGATTTGTAATAGCACCATAGATAAGGTTAGAGAGGCCAAGGCTGTGTATGAGAAAGAACTGGCTAAGAGAGCAAATAATGGGGACAAGGATTTTTCATGTATGTGAATACAAGGAAGAAAAAAATCTAATCAGATTGGACTCTTATTCACTGGGTGTGGGAGTCTTAGACAGCCCAGCTGATGTTGTCGATGAAAAATATTGATACTTTTCATCTGTCTTTACTGAGAAAAGACCCTTCGTGCTGAGACGAGGTTGTGCAAATGAGGTTGAGTCATATGAAATTAGTGATTTTGTAATTACAGATGACTGTTTATTTGAAAAACTTTTGAGCATACAGTCAAGTAAAGTTCCTGGAATTGATGGCATATACCAGTAATTTTGAGGTAGATCGCTATGGAGTGTATTGAATCACTGAAGTTAATTATATGGGCATCTCTGGACTTAGGAGCGATTCCTTTGGATCGGAGAAGTGCCAATGTATCACCAATACATAAAAGCAGTTCTAAGAGCAAAGTTAATAACTACAGACTGGTTAGTCTGACTTCAGTGGTAAGGAAAATCTAAGAGGCAATGATTAAAAGTGCAATCCAGGTTTAAATAGATATGGCATTCTAAATAGCACACAACATGGTTTTGTTAAGGGAAAATCATGTTTAACTAAACTGATAAGCTATTTTGACCCAGTTAACTCGTGCTGTATGTAGCGAACAATCATGACATGGTTTATTTGGATTTTAGAAAGGCATTTCACTCAGTCCCTCATGAGAGATTACTGTATAAGTTGGAACACGGGATTACTGGAAAAATTCTAAAATGGATTGCTGGGTGGCTGCAGGACAGAAGGCAGAGGGTTGTTATTAATTGATATTCTTCAGATTGGTGTAAAGTCCGAAGTGGGGTTGGCCCGCCAAGGGTCAATTCTTGGGGAAAAACCCCATCCTTGAGTTGTTGTCCAAGGACTGAACTGATCAGAATGAATTGAACAGACTGCAAGAAGAGCCAGAAAAGTGACAACTTTTCTGACTCTTTTTGCATTTTGCTGCATTAAAACTGTTTTAATGCATAAAAAGGTCTTAAACTTGTGAATGGTATTGAATTGAATTGTTGAATTAAAACCAGCCGAGGAAGAAATGGATCTGAGGGTTATAATAGAGGCAGATATGAAGTTTTCTGGGCAGTGTAAACAGGAAGCCAGAAAAGCCCATAGTGTCCTATCGATGATTTATCAAACACTATCCTACAGGGCAGGGGTCGGCAACCTGCGGCTCTTTAACTTTTAGCCCATATGGAGCACAATTGGAAATGGAGTTAGAGGACTTAAAAATCAAGGACATGAGGAGTGCAAGACTAAAATGCCTTAAAACTGAAATTGAGGATTTGGAGAGGCAAAAGGCTGCCCTTGCAATTCTACACAAATGGACAATGAGAGATGAGTTGAAAAAGCAAGACCAAATTGTGTTCGATGCGTGGAGTGTATTGAATATACTTACCAGACACGTATATAAATTTGAAAATATTTGCGTTTGGACTTCTCTCAGATTTTGGTTTGATGAATTTCTGGGGGCAAATATTTTTGAACATGAACTATATTAAAAATAAATCAATAAACTGTCTGAACAATGCGAGTGTCTCAGCATGTTTAAAGATGAAAATTACGGCATACTTGCCTGATGTTGAGAGACTCGCTCAAGAAGTTCAGCAGCAAAAGTCACATTAATCTGTACCTTGTTGGATGATGTTTGTTACGTTTTTTCAATATTAATAAATTATTTATTTATTTTTTTTTTTTAAATAAAACACCTTCCCACTCTTCCATTTTTTAAAAAACTCCCCCCACCCCTTCCTCTCCTCCCAGCTTGAGCTGAGGTGCAGCTCTTCGGATTGTCATTTTTTTTTAATTAGATCAAAAATACTCAAAAAATGCCAAATCCTGCTGTAGGGATATGCAGGTCATAGTCCGACCATATAAAGCAATTGTAAGACCCCCATTTGGAATACTGTGTTCAAGTATGGAGACTTCATCTGAAAAAAGACTTCCATTTTACCTTGAAAGAGTCCAAAGACGGGCAAGTTGCATAGTGAGATTGGCAAAAGGGTGATAACACAAGGAAAGAATGATTTTGTGTGCTGCAGAGCTTGACAACTAAGCACCTCAGAGGTGACCCGATTGAGGTTTACAAGGCTCTCAGAGAGAGAGGTAGCAAAATGAATGAAGGAGGAATTTTCACTGTTATAGAGAATTCTGGAACTTGAGGTATAAATTCAAATGACAGGGGAAGAGGTTTAGACTAGATTATAGGAAGTTTTCTTTTAGCCAATGAGCCATTGATTGCTGAAGCAGGTTGCCTTCACAAGTAGTTGAAGCTGACAGTTTGAATAAATTCAAAGGTCAACTGAATAGTTACCTATGTAAGGAGAGAAGCAAATAATTCGTATTTTCTTATCTACTTTTTTCTTTTTTTTTTGGCAAGTGCAGCAAAAGCCTGGCTTCCATGCACTATATGGCTATTACTATTACATGTGTTGTGAATTGCTTTATGCTAATTGGAATTGTGATGCAAAAAAAGAATACAAATGTGTGCAGAATCTGGAAGTTGTTCATGAAGAAACTGTTGTGGCCTTTTTCCTGTCACATCCAACTAGTAGTGTCCGGGACATTTCTTCTACACATGGGATCAAGCATGTGTAGATTTGGAGGATCCTTCAAAAAAACAAACTGTGTTCCTATCATTTGCTTTTGCAGCAAGGTTTACATGAAGATGATAATACAAAATGCTTAGAGTTTTGTAATTTTCTATTAATCAAGGTGGAAGAAAATCCCAGTTTGCTCAGCAATAACCCTGTGGACTCAAAAAAGGCCACATTCACTCAACATTGCTTCACAACAAGCACAACCCTGCTATTGGTCTCCTATCCATCAAAGCGAAAACAGTTGCAGAAGCACCTGCCATCAGATGAAATGGTCTGTTAGATTGTGGTGTGGAATATGGGAGGATGAATTTGTCAGCCCAGTTTTTCATGATGGCACACTGACTGGGGCAAAATATTATGAATTACTTTGCATTAATGTATCTGACTGGTTAAAAAGTTCCATAAACTTCAAAGCCCAACAACATCTTTGGTTCCAGCATGATAACATCCAACCACACAAAACTAGAGCAGTACAACAGTAGGTACAATTAGGGCTTACAATACCGGGATCCTGGTCATTTTTTTCTGGTATTGAAATACTGGTTTTTCAGTACTAATTTAAAAAAATAATTGTTTATAATTTAATCACATAAAGGTTATAAAATCACCTTTATGTGATTATGATGTCGTTATCTCTACTAGCAAATGTTCGATAAATCAATAGGACACCATGCAACATTGCAACCTGTCCACAATTCTTGGACAACATCGTGTCTGACCGTATCGTAACTCCCAAGTCCCATTCCTCCACTACTGACTTTAGTTCAACTCCACCAAATGAATAAGTCATTTTGGGGTTGCTGTTCCCCAGGTGTAAGACCTTGCATTTTGCTGAATTAAAGCATAGCTGACACTTTTCTGACCATCCCAGAAGTCCATCTCGGTCACTCTGAAGAAGCTCTGCTTGGCGGCGATCATTAACTACTCTACTGATCTTTACATCATCTGCAAGTTTAGACCACATGCCCTATATCCCTTCATAGATGTCATTTAAGATAATCAAAAACAACAGTGGTCCCAATACTGATCCTTGGGGAACCCCACTACTTACATTAACCCAATCTGAGGAATAACCGTTTATCACAACCCTCTGCCTGGTGCCCTCAAGCCAACGTGCTATCCATCTAAGGATTTTCCCTATGATTCCAGCCTGCTCCAATTCCAGCCTGCTCCAACTCATGTGGGACTGGGTCAAATGCTTTGCTGAAATCCAAATAAACAATGTCGAAATTATTCCCTAAATCCAGCTCATGAGTGACCTGTCAAAACGGCTAACCAGATTTGTTAAACATGATTTTCCCTTTACAAAACCATGCTGTGTATCCTACAGAATTCCATTTCCATCTAAATGATCCTGAATTCCACCCTTGATCATTGCCTCCATGAATTTCCCTACTACTGAAGTTAGATTGGCCAGTCGGAAATTTCCTGCTACACTCCTAGAACCTTTATGTTCCAATTTACACCAATCCAACGGAATTTCTCCTGTCTAGTGATGCTCTCATAACTAGCCTTAATGGTTCTTGCCACCTCCTTTAAGATTATAGGGTATATGCCATCAACCACAGGAGCCTTACTTGCGTGTAGGTGCAAAAGTTCTCATTAAATAATCATTTGAAATTTCAACAACATTAATTACATTTTTTTCAACTTCACTTCCATAAAATCTCATTGACACAAAGGGTTTTTTTAATGTAAATATCAATGCACAGTAACTGTTGAGTTCATCTGCAACTTCAGCTATGTTATCTAATACTATCCCAAGTCCATTACATAAGGGTCCAATCTGATTTGTCCTTCTGTTCTTTGCATTTATATATGTGAAGAATTCCTTAACTGCACTCTTTGCCCTCTTCTTTATTCCTTATCCCCACTCTTTGTTTTCTCTCTCTCAGACTCAGTAAAGATACTATTGTGAAAATTACACTTCGCTTAATAAAACATCTTTCTCCTTCAGAAAATGATGAACATAATTCAACCATGAAAGACCAACTTCTTTCCAAAATGAGAAATTTACCGACTCCAGTGAGATTTTAAAAGATGACCTTGAGTCAGAAATTAATGAAATACTTTTAACAATTTTTGCTAAAAAGTTCAAAGTCCATTCAAAAATATGGACTGAGATCATCTACGATTATCTCAGTACAATAGTACCAGAATAGAATCCGAAAGGGCGTTTACTGCCGCTAATCAAATACTGATGCACCAAAATTAGATCCATTTTAAACAATCATACTATTGATTGCTTATGTTTCTTAAGAGTTCACTTTATTTGGTCAGGTAGTGTGGATGCTTAAACATAACTAAACTTTGCAGTAACAATATGTATTTCTTTGTTTTTAGAATAACTGTATTTTAATGACTTTTTTCAAAATATTTATTATTGCAATAAAAGTTTATTTAAAACATGAATTCAAGTAATTACAGTACTTGTTTTTTTTCCTTACTTTATTGCACCTAATTGTCATCAAAATTTATTGAGAAAAACATTTGTTTTTGGAACACAGCTATTAATACCAGTATCCTGGTTTCATAAATTAAAAATACCGAAATACCGGTATTAAGATTTTGACTGGTATTGAGCCCTAGGTACAATGTATATTTAAAGATCAGGGAATAGGATATGGGAATGATGTGTCTTAACCACCACATTCTTCCAAGTTTCACCCATTTAGACTTTTTCCTTCAGGGTTTTGTTAAAGAAAAAGTGTATGAAACACCACTGACAATTCAGACAATCTCAAATGAAAAATATGTAATGCATGCGCTGAAATTAACAGTATTATTCTTTAGAATAACACTGTTAATTTCAGTTAAGACTAAAGAATGTTTGTTTTAATTTATTATGTAAGTTACTGTAGAAGAAGGAGGCCACATCAAGTTTATGAATAACATTTAAAGCACATTTACTCTCTTTTGAAACTACATCTTTCTATAGTCTCTTCTATAAACAATGTTGAATGTTGTAAATTATTAGTGTGAAGTGTATCTGCTGTTCTGTTATAAGATTAAATTTATTTGAATCTGCTGCTGCTGTTGTTATTAGTTACATTGTTACCTTTCATTTGTGGAAATAATAGCAGCAGTTACAGAATCTTGTTTAAAGTAAATGATAACTGATGTCCGATTTAAAAAAAAAAAAACTGTCACAATCACAAAATTAAGCACTGAAGTATCCATTCCCTTTTCAGTTATCCTTTTTTTTTTCCTGACAATTTATTATGCACATTGTTTTTTTAATTAAACTTCTATTTCACAAAATTCCTACTTTCCCACCACACATTTTTTTTTTTAATAATTCTTTTAAATGTTATTTCTTTTGTCAAGAGATGTGATACAAGAGGAACTGCCCTTGTACAGCTATCTGTTCGACACAGCTGAACATGCTCACTGAAAATCAACTAACACATACAACTGCCATGTTTGTTTGTTTGTTTATTCTCCAAATAAAATTGATTTATGCTGTTTTTAGATTAAACTGAGGATGGAAACAACTTTCCCACTGAGAAAAGAACTGACAGAAAAATTTAAAAATTTAAATTTAGAAATCATAAAACTCAAAAATTTTGGCCCTGATTTGACAAAAAAAAAAAAAAGCCCAGATAAACCTAAAATAAATGAGAGAGACTCTGGTGCATTTTAATTGAAACACCCTCTATATGAGGTTCAAGCCAAAAGGTTCTGGACTGAGGCAATAAAATTAATTAAGACTTACATTAGTTATACCTTGCTATTGTTTCCTTCAAAGTAGTTCCCACCAAAGTTTATATATTGATCCCAGCACTTCTCACATTGTCTGAAGCATCTCCAAAACCCTGTTCGTAATGTTATCCAACACTTTCTATGATTCAGCTTCATTCTTTGTCCTTTTAATTGGTTTTTCATTTTGGGGAACAGGAAGAAGTTACAGGAAGCCAGGTAAAAAGAATAGGGAGGGCGTGGGTCCATTGCCATTTTGTTCTTGGCTAAAAATTGCTGAACTGACAAAACTATGTTGACTGGTGCATTGCAGCGATGCAGAAGCCAATCCTGAGTGCACCATTTGTCTGCATTTTCTTCTGACATCCTCCCTCAAACATCTTAGAACCCCAATGTAGATGTGGTGCTTTACAGTTTGGCCTAACAGAACGAATTGCTGATGAACAATTCCCCCACTGACAAAGAAAACAATTAGCATGCCCTTAAAATTTCATCTGACATGCCCTGCCTATTTTGGATGCAGAGGTGGACTTTTCACTGCATGGACTGCTGCTTTGTTTCTGGGTCATAACCATAAACCCAGTTTTCATTCCCTGTTATGACTTTGAAAAGGAAGCTTCTGTCTTTTCTAGCTTGTGCTCACAGGTCACTGCACATAGAAATCCAGTTCTGTTCTGTTCAAGTTTCCCAACAAATGGGACACAACTTTTGCAGCAATCTGTCTTGTGTTTAAAAATTTCATTTAAAATGTGTCAGCACGTGCCATATAAGTCCAGATTCAATACGCCTAGAATGTCCTATTGAAATATCGTAAATATCGTTAATTGTACACCATCTATTCTTATGGCAACTTGATGCACTCTCTCAACATTTTCAACAGTCCAACTTGACATTGGATAATCTGAGCACTCAAAATCCTCAACTGAAGTTTGGCCATCTTGAAAATCGAATACTATTCAAAAGTTAGTGTTCTATCCAGAGTTTGTTTTTTGTAGGCTTTATGGTGCAAGGCCATAATGCGCCTACCTATTGTGATCTTAAATACATAGTTATATCTGTATATGTTATTCAAGTTTATACTGCATTGTACAGTTTTATTTATTTGAGGAAACTAAAAATTTTGGTCACGTGGCATTTCAGAAATTCTGAAAGAGATATTCGTTGTGGAAAATGAGGTAAACATAGCTTTTTGCTCAGTATCATATTTGGGATAATCAATAAGTAGATGTTGGACAGTGAGCTGACTGTTGCACTTTGTGCACTGCAGTGGAACAGTGGCCACAAGCAGATAAAGATGTGTCAGGTGTGTGTGTGTGGATTATCTATAATCGGACTAATATGGCTTTATGTCGGTTCTACTATATGCTAGATCTCCAAGGTTTTAGATCTTTTTTTTTATACTGAGTAGCTTATTGTTGCCTTGGCTCTGCCAGATGTGTTGCCATTGTTCAAGACATCGTTTCCTTATAATGTACTTGTAGTCAGATGCAGGTGTAGTAAATGATTGGTCTATAGGATCAGTAGCAGTTTTGGCAGCTAGGTTGGCCTGTTCGTTTCCAGAAATTCCAGCGTGACCAGTGATCCAACAAAAGAGAACTTGTTGCTTCTTCTGGTTTAACTTAGTCAGAGTATTCCAAATCTGTATGAGTAAGGGGTTAACATGATTTTTATTCCGCTGTATATCTTGGATGGCACTAATGGAGTCAGTGTATATAACGCTGTGCAATATGGCTGTTGAGAGTATGCAATTTAAGACTATGCGGATAGCACAGAGATCTGCTACATTCAGTGGGGAACTTCTTGGATATGACAATGTTGGGAAATAATGCTTCTGCACCAACATGATTGTCAGTTTTAGACCCACCACACCAATACACACCAATCTACACAGACTGGCCATGTTGGGTTCTCAGTGTGGTATGTATTTGTAGTATATTCTGTTGGGACATGGTGTGTTTTCCCCCAGGCTGTGAATGAAAGTTCACACAGCGGTATATGATATATCCAAGGTGGGATTGTATGAGAGGCAGTAAGCTGTATCTTACTAAGGTCAATTTGTCATTCAGTCTGTAGTGAGCAAAGACATATACCAGTTGATGGGTAAGCTCTATAAAGGTTTTCCCATTTAGGAGAGAAAAGTCCATTCCAAGTGGGGTAAATTTGGATGCCCTTTGAGTTTTGCTGCATAATTTAATAAAAGCATTTGTCTGCGTAGCTGCAAGGGCATTTCATGCGCTTCAGTGTATAGGCTCTGAACCGGTGATGTGCAGTATGACAAAGAGCAATGTGGTGTACATGATCAAGCCAATGTAAGGCGCTTGGTCTGGCAGAGCTATAGACTACAGAACTGTAGTACAGACATGACTGTATTAATGTATGGTACAGATGTATTAGTGTGTAACAGTCATGTTGTGCCAGATGGAACTCTTAAGATGTTATGCTTTTTAAGACAGGAAATCCAGAGGGATTTTATATGTCCAAGGAAGGTGAGTTTTTGGTTAAATATCACACCAAGAAAGAGGACACTGGGGACAACTGGTATGACTTGATTTGCTAGTTGAAGTTCTGGATGTGGATGTAGGTTACGCTTCCTACAGAAGTGTATCCCAATCGTTTTTTGGTGCGAGAGATGAAAGCCATTGTTTTGGGACCATTTAGCTATTTTGTTGATGGCACATTGCAACTGTCTTTCTATCATTTACATATTAGGCAAATGGCAGGCAATACTGAAGTCATCAGCATACAGGGTAGTAGATACTGTTTGTGGTAGGTCATGTGTTATTGAATTCATTATTATATTAAAGAATTCGGCACTTAGCACTGATCCTTGTGGTACTCCTTCTTCCTGGATAAATTTTGAAGATAACTGGTTGTGAACTCTAACTTGAAATGAGCGGTGGTGTAGGAAATTTCTGATAAACTGTAGTAAGTATCCGGGTAATCCCAGATCATATAGATTTTGCATTATACCATATCTCCAAGCAGTGTCAAAGTCATTTTCAAGAAGACCATGGCAAGGTGTTTTTTCTTTGTGCACCAGTGATGAAGGCGTCACAGATGTTTATTTCTATCTTAATCAAAAGGTCAAGAGTGGATCTACCTTCACAGAAGCCACACTGCACTGGATTTATAAGGTCATTTCGAGCTAGAAACTAGGATAGTTGGGCATTGCCCACTTTTCCATGACCTTACACAAACAGCTGGTGAGTGCGATAGGTCGATAATATTGAGGAATTGTAGAATCTTTTCCTGGTTTTGGAAATGCCAAAGTGTAAGCAGGCCACCAGTTGTCAGGGTTTGTTTGTTTGTTATTTGGTTTTTAGGAGAATTAGCAACTAAGGCCATATTGCTCCGGGATATGCGGTGGTCATTCCCTGACCTTTCCGCATCCTCCGTATTTGGTGGTGAAGGGCTCGAACCCCGGTCTAATCAAGAAGCGTGTGCTACGCACTGCTGCTCCTTCCCACCTGGCTACGGAGGCGCCTCAGTTGTCAGGGAAAGTGTTTTCTTTGAATATTCTGTTGTAGAGCAATAACTTGAGGGGTGGTTCAGTAAGTTTTGCTATCATGATGTAATGTATTCCATCTGGCACTGAGATTAGTGGATGCTAGCACATTGTGAAGGGGAGATTGTACACAGCACTAGATGCTGATTCAAAATTGATTAAGTGTTTATCAGCTTGTGCTTTGTGTGATTGGAAATGTGGTGAATATGATGGCACAGCTGAGGTTTCCATGAATGATCTACCTAGAGTGTCTACAGGCGTTTACTGTATATTTTACATGGTTAGCATGGAGTGCTAACCATGTAAAACCATGTCGCATAGCAGTACACCATTATATGCAACTGAACTAATTCACTGCAAGTTAGTGTGGCGAGTTTCATGCCAATAGGACATTCTGCTTTTGTGCAGTTGGTGTTTAAGAGTGTTTCTGTTAAATGTGTCTTGTGATTTTTGTAATCAAGTAAGATTTCATTAAGAAACACAAATTTACATAAAATTTTGTTATAAACTTGGGAAAATAGCTGTAGACTTACAAAATGCTTAAAAAAATGTTTAGTGATAATGCTCTTGATAGAGGCTCCAGGTGCCAAGCGATTTTGTGATCAAGTGTCTTTGCCAGTGAATTGGGGGGGGGGGTCCCCATGGACTGGAGATGTGCAAATGTGTCCCCAATTCGCAAAGGGGGATCTAACTTCTGTTTCAGGGAAAATAATGGAGTCACTAGTTAAAGAAGCATTGCAGAATCTTCAAGACAAGACTCCAGTTATAGTTCAGACTCAGCATAGGTTTGTTAAGCAGAAGTCTTGTCTGACCAATTTAATTGGATACTACGATGTGATCACAAAGGAACTGGAAGGAACAGAAAAGCTTTTGATGCTGTTGCATGTGAAAGACTGCTGTAGAAATTGGAGCAGTATGGCATTGGAGCAGTATGGTATTAAGGGGCTTAGAGGGGAACAGGTATCCTGTATGTTATCAGACATTCATCTTAAAACACTGATGGATACAATATCTCTCTATTACAGAAGATTTAGGAGAAGTCCGGTTGGCCTGCCTCCCTAAAATCCACTCATGCACACCTTCTCGATGGTAAGCCCTGTTACGTCACTTAGGTGGCAACGAACGTGTAGAGTGGTTCTCTTCAAGACGCCTGGTCAGCGTGAAGAGGAAAAGACCAAACCCTCCAGCATATAACAGCACAACAAAACAAATGGCTCTCAGTCCCCAGCAGCTTTCACTCCCCCTCTTACGACAGCGAGAGGATCAGAGTGCAAGCAGAGGGTGCTAAGAATCTCTGGGTACGACCAGGCTGCCATGCATGGAAACTGAACTTGGCCTGTTATAACGTAAGATCACACCTGTTATAACGTAAGAAGACAGGATATTAGAGCTGGAAAAGGAATTAGAAAATGTGAATTGGAATATCATCGGTTTGGCTGAAACAAGAAGAAGAAATGAATCACTTATAAGTTTATCAAGTGGAAATCTGCTGTACACCAGTGGAAACAGTGAAAGGATTGAAGGTGGAGTTGGGTTTATGGTCCATATAGATTTTAAAAACAACATTTTGGAATTCAAAAGTACGTCACCAAGGGTGTCAAGACTAATATTCAAGATTTCTAAGAGGTACAAGCTAAAGGTTATAATGATTTATGCACCAACATCGAGCCATGATGATGAAGAGGTTGAAGAAATGTACACCGAAATTGAGAGTCTTCTAGATGAGCAGAAAACCCACTACACTATTATTATGGGGACTTCAATGCTAAGGTTGGAAAAAGACAAACCAACGCAGAAAGGGGAGCTATAGGAAATTTTGGAATTGGTGAAAGAAATGAAAGAGGCGAAAGCCTTGTGGAATTTGCAGAATCTCAAGGACTGTCACCCAAGAAAACGGTGAACAGAAAGTGGACATGGAAGAGTCCAAATGGATTAACAACTAATGAAATCGACTTCATCCTCACTAACAGAAGATATATTGTGAATGATGTTACCGTCCTGAATAAGGTAAATGTTGGAAGTAATCACAGAATGGTAAGATGTACACGTGATATAGATGTAGGAAAGGAAAGGAAAAAACTGACTCGAGTAAATAATACAAAGGTCTTTGAGATAACAGAAGAGGAGAAAAAGCAGTATGTACTGGAACTTAAGAACAAGTTTGAGCTTCTGCAGACTACTCAAGGACCAAGATATCGACGAGGAATATTACAACTTTCTGAAAGTGATAAAGCCCAAGTAACCTATAGGGAAAAAGAAATCTAAAGAAGAAAAAATTAGTCAAGAAACACTTGTCATGATGAACCAAAGACGACAAATGAAGAGCAGGAAAAACACTGACAGGGAGAAAATTGAGTATACTGAGTTATGCAAAGCCATTAGAAAGAGACTCAGAGAGGACATAAGAAGATTTAACACAAGAAAAGTAGAACAAGCATTAAGGGAAAACAAAGGATTTAAATCAGCAGCCATGAGCAGTAATACAGAAAGACAAATGATACTGAAACTGAAGAATAGCGATGGTGTACTTATAAACAGCAGAGAAGGCATAATTCAAATAGCAGAAGACTACTATACAGAATTATACAAGAATGATGCCAGCAGTGGAGAAGATGGATTGCAAAGTAACAACACATACGACATACTCGATATTCTTTCTGATGAGGTAGAACATGCATTGAAGAAAATGAAGAATCAGAAAGCCCCGGGGGAAGATGAAGTTACTGTAGAGTTGTTAAAATTGGGAGGAAGAGACATAACACAAAAACTGACAAGGCTCTTCACAAAATGCATTAGAAAAGGTGTGACACCTAAGGAGTGGAATAATGCAATCATAGTTTTGCTGCATAAAAAAGGATATAAATCAGAAATTATAGACCAATTAGCTTGTTTTCCCACATCTACAAATTGTTCAGAAGGGTCATTACTAACAAATTAGAAAGAATACTTGATGAGAATCAACCGAAAGAGCAAGCTGGCTTTAGTACTGGATTCTCAACTATGGATCACCTTCATGCAATATCACAGCTAACAGAAAAAGCAAATGAATATAAAACACCATTATGCCTGGCATTTGTGGATTATGAAAAGGCATTTGACTCCATACAGCATAAGGCAAAGTTTCGGGCACTGGAAAGACAAGGCATAGATACCCCATATATTATGATTTTGAAGAAAATATACGAGAGTGCTACCGCCTTTATTAGACTAGACAAAGACAGCAGCAAATTTAAAATCGAGAAAGGAGTTCGACAAGGAGACACTATCTCCGAAGCTGTTTACTGCTGCCCTTGAGGAAGCTTTCAGAAGACTAGACTGGTTGCAGAAAGGAGTCAATGTGAACGGAGAGTACCTAAACCATTTACGATTTGCAGATGACATTGTGGTCATGAGCCACGATCCCAAAGAATTAGAGGAAAATCTTAATCAGTTATGCACAGTTAGTAAGGATTTTGGACTAAAGATGAATATGGCTAAAACAAAAGTAATGATGAACAAGTATGCCACTGAAAGGGAAATAATGATTGAAGGAGCAGTAATTGAAAAGGTGGAGTCATATACTTATCTGGGACAAGTCATTAACTGTAATAATGATAAATGGCTGGAAGTCAAGAGAAGAATAAATTTTGGATGGATAGCATTCAGGAAATATAGTCACACAGTGAAGAGCAATATCCCAGTTTGTCTGAAATGTAAAATAATGAACCAATGTATACTCTCCACCATGACTTATGGAAGTGAAACTTGGGCACTCACCAAAAGAATGGAAGAGAAGCTGAGAACTACACAGCGAAAAATGGAACGAATTATATTGGGAATCAGACTGTTAGATAAGAAGAGAAACACATGGATCAGGCAGCAAACTCAAGTAAAGGACATTCTTATCAAAACTAAAGAACTGACATTCTTATCAAAACTAAAGAACTTGGGCAGGACACATAGCTCGAAGACATGATGACAGATGGACTAAGAAAATAACAGAATGGTACCGAAGAGGAGCTAGAAGAAAACCTGGAAGACAAAGGCGGAGATGGATAGATGAAATTCATGAGTTTGTGGGTAGTAAATGGATGGCCAGTGCTCAAAACAGAAGGAACTGGAAAGTTGCTGGAGAGGCCTTCATCCTGCAGTGGATTGAAAATGGCTGATGATGATGATGATGGCATTAAGAGCAAGTTGCTGCAATGGATAAAGGGACGGTTGAGTTAGAGAAGAGAGAGAGTGGTAATCAATGGACACTGCTAATCACGGACTAATGTTATTAGAGCAGTCCCCCAGGATTTGGTGTTGGGCACACTGTTCATTTCTGTATTCATCAATGATAACGATGAAGGTATATCAGGCTTAATGTCCATGTTTGCAGATGATATGAAGGTTAGCTGAGTTGTTAATGACAGTAAGCTACTGCAATAGGATCTAGAAAAGTTGAACAGCTTCTCTGTTCAACTTTTCTAGAAGTTGAACAGCAAAGAAATGGCAACTGAAGTTTAACATTGACAAATGCAAAGTACTGCATATGGTTAGCAGTAACTTTCATCCATGGGTCTTGTCAATGATATACAGGAATTTTGCTAGCAGTGATAAGGAGGTGATCATCCCTTTGTATAAGGCAATGCTCAGGCCACACCTTTAGTAATACATACAGGTCTGGAGGTTTCATTTTAGGAAGAATGCAGAGCTGCTGGAACGAGTACAGAGAAGGGCAACAAGATTGGTGAGGAGAACGAAGGGGTGGTCTTACCAAGGAAGGCTTAAATTCTGTAAATTGCGACATCTTGAGACTAGGCACCTGTGAGGTGATTTGATTGAGGTGTATAAGGCTTTCAATAGTTTGAGCAAGTTCAAGGCTGATGAGATTCTTCCTCTTGTTCAGATTATGTACATGAGGGGACATAAATTCAAATTGAGGAAAGAATTATAGAATAGATGGGTGGAAATTTGCCTTTATCCAGGCAAATTACCACATGATGAGGGTAGTTGATTGCTGGAACAAAATTCCATGTCATTGTGGAAGTTGATAGCTTAAATAAATCATTCTGGAAGCTGATAGCTTAAATAAATTCAAGGAAGAACAGGAAAAACGTTTGGAGCAAATGGATGGGTGAAATGGGAAGGGTGTTTTTTTTTTTTTTTTTTGGTTGATACTGTATGAGCTTGCTTTCTTGCATCACATACTTCTACTAATGCTAATGTTAAAAGGAATTCTCTGCCTGCTCCTATGCTTATATTTGATGACACTCTAATTTCTAGGCAAATCATATATCTCTGTTGGGGATTACCCTCACTTCTAATCTCTCTCTTGACATAAGCACATTACAAATATTGCTTCATCTGCATCTAAAAAAGTGGGTTTCTCTTTTGCTCTTGGTGTTACTTTTCTTCCAAACAGCTGTTCATTCTGCACAAATTGCAAATCCACCCTACCGCAGAATATTGTTCTAACATCTTGCGCAGTGCCCCCAAAACCTCTCTCAGGCTTCTAGATTCCATTCAAAAGAGGGCAGTTAGGATTAATTAATAACTCGTGTCTAACAGAGTCTCTCAACTCTCTGTCTTATAGACATTCTGTTTCTGCTGCATGCCTTTTCTATAGATACTTCTATGGGCCCTGTTCTTCTGAATTGGCTTCTATAATTCCTGCTCTCTCTTTCTTCCAAAGTAGTCCGAAAAAGTACCACAACCAGTCAACATCCTTTTATTGTCCAATTTCAAACTCACAAAACCAACTTTTCTTCTTCATTTATTCACTCAACTTCCATTTTCTGGAACAACCTTCCATCTTTGTATTTCCTGACAATTACAGAAATTCAAGTCTAATGCCAACAAGTATCTTCTTTCATATTCCAACCTTCAGTCCATGCATGGTACTAAGTGCCATAGGTTCTAATACCTCTTGTGTTTGGAGTTTTCATAAAAAAAAAACAAAAAAAAAACACAAGCTATAGAGTTTGATAAGTAGGCACATGGGGGGGGGGGAGCATCATTGAGGTCTACAAGGCTGAGAGGAGACAACAAGATGAACAGAAGCAAAATTTTCAAAATTATAAATGATGCTAGAACTGCTGCAGGAAGTTTTGTTTAGCTACTAAGTTGTAAGTCACTGGAATAAGTTACCCCTGAGAACAGTTGCAACTGATATTTTTGGAAAATTCAAAGGTCAGCTGGATCAGCGCCTACATGATGAGCAGAATACATAAGAAGATTTTTATTTATTATTTCTTATTGATTTTTTATTTTATTTTATTCTGCTGGTGCAGCAAAAGCCTAAGTGTTTTTTTTTTTTTTTTTTAGCAGCTATAATAACTGCATGTTTCATATGCCCTTCAACATACATATGAAAAACTGATAATATAAATAATATTGATACTGGAAAAAATAAAAAGATACAAAAAAATACCAAAAATCATATCATGTAATTGCAAGTAAGAACAGTTGAATGGCAAATAAAGTCCACCCTGTGGACTTTTATCTGCCATTCAAAAATATTTGGATATGTTACACAATGCTAATACTGTAAATTCAAAATGGTTAATTAATAGTGAAATATACAATGTGACCATTTTATTAGGACCATCAAGGTTTGGGCTATATGCAACAATCTCTCCAAAAATATAAATCAAAGAGGTTACACGGTGTGTGATATGCAGGAAAGTGCTAGAAAGCCACACCACCTGACTAGTGCCCAAATCAGTTCACCAGCAATGAGGAATGGACAGGATTTCTGAGACTAGCAAAGAGATATAATTGCCAGTGTGCAAGTTAGCATAGAGAGAACCTGCACTTGCTGGGTGTTAAAAGACTAGTGTCACTTGAATTTTTACAAAATGGAAAAATGTCTGAAAAACATATGTGAAGAAATGGAATTGTAGGAAAAGGTGTAGCGTGACGGGGCAAGTTGATCAACAGCTGGAGTAGGCATAGCTGCTAACACTTTTGATTTTCAAAAATCTGGAGATCATGCATTTTTAAGTAGAAGGGAAAATAGCAGATTTTTGGAACAAAACAGGCAAAGTATTTTGCAAAGAGGCAGTAGTGATTCCCAAAAAACAGGATGCAAACAGATTTCTTTGGAAAAAACAGGATGGTTTTCTTTAAAATCCACACTTCAATAGAAATTAAATTTCACTGACAAACATACACATTTTATATTAAAATATAAACATAAGATTGTTTACCAGAACAATATGCATTCAAACATAAGCTCAACTAGGACTTCGAATCTTGATTTCTTCAAGAAAAATAGCTACTACCAGACATAGGCCTCTTCAGAAATGTTGAGTCAAAGTTTTATTCATAGCAATAGCCTTGCTGTCAAGACTTGGTTGTCAAGAGCATTTCCAAAGTTTCATCATAAAGAAAATATTTTAGTATTAAATCAGCTCACACCAACCATAAGAATAAGTATTTACTGTAACTAGAATATTTATTTACATATTAAAATAAAATAAATATTTACAAAAACTGCTATTATATTAAATATACATGTAAAAACATTAAAACTGTGATAAAATCCTTGAGATAAAATACACTAAAATAAACCGGATTAAAAGCGATAAAAATCTCTGGAGCTTTCGGAAGCTTGCGCTCCCTTCCTCAGCAGTAACAAAACTTCCTGCAGCACGTCCATATATAACAGGCTCACGGTACCTATACACGTGGTGCAGTCGGCTGATTCAACTACTGTTCATCTCAGATACCCAAATTATTCGCTGTATGATTCCTTTCGGTGGTACTTGTGCATATGTCCGTTCTGATATTCCCTGTCAGAGACTTGGCAATTTGGAATCTCCTCTCTTTGATCTTCTCTGGCTTAAAATCTCTCTACCTCATTGTGTCAAATTCATCTGTTGTCTCTACCGTTCTCCCAACTCCACTAATCACTTGGAGCTCTTTGACTTCCTCTCGTTGCAACTTGACTTTCTCCAGTCCAACTTTCCTAACAGTGAGGTAATTTTCCTTGGTGATTTTAATGTTCACAACTCCAGCTGGCTTCCGTTTTCTAGTCACACCGACCCAGCAGGTCGAGATGCTGAGGCTTTTGCAATTACTAATGACCTAGCACAGATTGTTCATTTACCTACAAGAATACCGGACAATCCTAATCATACAGCCAATACGCTTGATCTTTTTCTCACAAACAACCCTTCTAAGTACACGGTCGAAGTGAGAGGTCCTTTAGGCACTTCAGATCACAACTTGGTGATTGTCTCTTCTCCAATGGAACCTTTATCTCATGGCTATTCCCAACCTCGTGTTGTTTGGCATTACAAGAATGCAAAATGGGATGACCTGCGAGACTTCTTTTCTTCTTTTCCTTGGTCGGATTACTGTTTCAAAACTCCTGATGTCAACGTTTGCTCAGATCGTGTCAGTGAAATTATTCTTGCAGGAATGGAATCCTTTATCCCACACTCCACTTTAAAATCTCGTCCTTTATCTAAACCTTGGTTTTCCAATAAATGTGCTAAGGCTGTTCAAGAGAAGAATGTTGCATATCGTAATTGGCTTGTTTCTAATTCTTCAGTTTCATTTTCTGCCTACACCAAAGCTCGCAACAATTGTAAAGCAGTTATTAATCAGTCCAAACTAGAGTTTGAACAGGCTAAGAGTAGAAAACTTGCTTCTTGCCCTAATGGTAGCCGAGCATTCTGGTCTCTTGCCAAAGCTATTGGCCACAACTTTTGCCCATCTCTGCTTCCACCTCTGACCAAACCAGATGGTTCTGTTGTCACTTCAGCCAAGGATAAAGCTGACCTGCTAGCATCCCATTTTTCTTCCAGCTCATGTATTAATGAACTTGGTAAAACACCTCCCACCATTCCCAACACGCTCCATTCAATGCCTCCTGTGGTCTTCCGTCAAAAGGATATCAGAAGGATTTTGATGAATCTTGATGCTAAGAAAGCTCCAGGTCCTGATGGTATTTCTCCACTTGTTCTCAAAATCTGTGCTCCTGAACTTACTCCTATTCTTTGCCGCCTTTTTTCATTTTCTTATTCCAAAGGTGTTTTTCCTTCTGCTTGGAAATTTGCTCATATCCAGCCAGTTCCTAAAAAGGGTGACAAATCCCTCCCATCCAATTATCGTCCCATTGCAATTACTTCTACTCTTTCTAAAGTAATGGAGAAATCAATTAACCGCCAACTCTTAAACTACCTAGAAACCTTCCGTCTGATCAACGATCGCCAGTATGGATTCCGTCGGTGTCGATCCACTGGTGATATTCTGGCTTATGTTACCCATTTATGGACTACTTCAATGGAAAGGTTCGGTGAAACACAAGCAGTTGCTCTTGACATCTCAAAGGCTTTCGATCGTGTTTGGCATAAAGGTCTTCTAAACAAGCTTCCATCTTATGGTTTGCCAACTGTTTTTAGTAATTGGTTATCCAGTTTTCTCTCTGATCGCTCACTGAGGGTGATGGTAGATGGCTCTCTGTCTTCTAACTTCTCCACTAATGCCGGTGTCCCCCAAGGTTCAGTTCTTTCCCCCACTCTTTTCCTCTTGTATATCAATGACCTTCTTCCATTGACTGGAAATCCTATCCATAGTTTTGCCGATGATAGCACATTGCATTCAACTTTCCATTTTGAGAAACCTTGCCCTGCTCAATCAGCTTCAACTTCTCGAAAATCTGCTACCAATTCCTTAAATGCCGATCTTCAGGTAATTCTCCAGTGGGGCAAAGACAACTTAGTTGATTTCAACCCTTCTAAAACTCAGTCTTGTCTTATATCTCGCAAAAAGGATTCTTCTGCTCCTATGCTTATCTTTAGTGACACTCCAATTTCTAGGCAAAAGGATATATCTCTTTTGGGGATTACCTTGACTTCTAATCTCTCTTGGCACAAGCACATTACAAATATTGCTTCCTCTGCATCTAAAAAACTTGGTTTTCTCTTTCACTCTCGGCGTTACTTTTCTTCCAAACAGCTGCTCACTCTGTATAAATCGCAAATCCGCCCTGCCATGGAATATTGTTCCCACATTTGGGGTGGTGCCCCCAAAACCTCTCTCAGGCTTCTTGATTCC
Source organism: Mastigoproctus giganteus (assembly GCF_048544385.1). Lineage (NCBI taxonomy): Eukaryota > Metazoa > Arthropoda > Arachnida > Uropygi > Thelyphonidae > Mastigoproctus > Mastigoproctus giganteus. Next base: position 79,931,924 of record NC_143579.1, read on the forward strand.
ATTCAGAAGAGGGCAGTTAGGTTAATTAATGATTCATCTCTAACAGAGTCTCTCCACTCGCTTTCTCATAGACGTACTGTTTCTGCTGCATGCCTCTTCTACAGATATTTCCATGGGCACTGTTCTTCTGAATTGGCTTCTATAATTCCCGCTCTCTCTTTCAAAACAGTCCGAACACGTGCCGCCACCAGCCAACATCCATTTACTGTCCAACTTCAAACCCACAGAACCAACTTTTCATCTTCCTCATTTATTCATTCAACTGCCGTTTTCTGGAACAACCTTCCTTCATACGTATTTCCTGAAAATTACAATCTACAGAAGTTCAAGTCCAATGTCAACAAATATCTTCTTTCGTCTTCTCAACCTCCAACCCAAGCACGGTACTAAGTACTATAGGTTCAATACCTCTCGTGTTTGGGGTTCACATAAAAAAAAAAAAAAAAAAAGTCGGCGCATGGTCTGAACTGGAAGCGGAAATAGCTCGGGAACGTGTTAAGCAAAACCGTTCATCCGTACTTAATTACTATCCGTAAACCGTTCATCCGTACTTAATTACTATCCGTAAACCGTTCATCCGTACTTAATTACTATCCGTAAACCGTTCATCCGTACTTAATTACTATCCGTACTTAAGTACGGATGAACGGTTTTGCTTAACACGTTCCCGAGCTATTTCCGCTTCCAGTTCAGACCATGCGCCGACTGCACCACGTGTATAGGTACCGTGAGCCTGTTATATATGGACGTGCTGCAGGAAGTTTTGTTACTGCTGAGGAAGGGAGCGCAAGCTTCCGAAAGCTCCAGAGATTTTTATCGTTTTTATCGCTTTTAATCCGGTTTATTTTAGTGTATTTTATCTCAAGGATTTTATCACAGTTTTAATGTTTTTACATGTATATTTAATATAATAGCAGTTTTTGTAAATATTTATTTTATTTTAATATGTAAATAAATATTCTAGTTACAGTAAATACTTATTCTTATGGTTGGTGTGAGCTGATTTAATACTAAAATATGAATTTTCCCAACCTCAGAGGCCTTTTTCAGGATAAAGAAAATATCTGAACTCAGAGTTTGTTTATCTTACCTGGATAAACATTATCTCACACTCAGCATTGCTATGTGGAATTGTTAAAATGCGAATATAACAAATTATCAACTTATGATAATTTGTTATATTTCCAAGATCCCTTGTGTACTTTTTAGTTTTCACCAAGGACCAATACACGTCAATTATTTTTTCTTTCATAATAGCATCTGGTAGGTTCTCGCAATGAAAGTGAGAGAACTAATGCTGCAAAATGTCTACTGTTTCATCTATTTCTTTATCTTTAAAAACACCAAAAAGTAAAAAACCTATCCACAAAAAATTTCAAATTTGAAAATTATGCATTGCTAGCTGTTGAAATTTGTGCTACATCAGCATTTATAAGAACATCACTTTTTAATCAGAAATTGTGAACCATGCTGTAATATTCACCAACAAATATTCATATTCACTACCAACTTCCTCATTGAACTACAGAAGAACAGAATCTTTTCCAGTTACTAAATGGCATGACGTGGACAGGAGTGTCAGGCAATACAATTCTTCGCACTGCATCAGTACCCATAAAACTGGTTTTTAAAATCATTTGTTTCCCTGTCCCATTCTATATCTTCCATCCAGTATGGAATGGAAAAATTTATCTTTTAGTTTGACTTTTGTCCATATTTAAAAACAATTATATAAAACTGACCTTTGGCTGTTTCTTTATGTAATCTTCAATGGCATCAACAGCTTCTCGAAACCCCGATGACTTGTTTTTCTTTATCTGGTCTTCTTTATTTTCTTCATAATGCTTAATGAACTCCTCCTGTATCCAGGCACTAAAACATTATGTTTCAATCAAAAGAGTAATATGAAAATAACAAATGCACATATTCATATATATACAATAGATTTATTATTGCTGAATATTATAACATTCAAGAAATTAAAAAAGACTTGCTAATATTTTAGCAAGAAGTGAAAGAAATGACATGGAAATGAACAATTAAAATTAAATGAATACCAGGTAACACATTTTGGGAGTGACAATTTACCCTATAAAGATGAGAAACCCTATAGTAAGAACTGTGTAATGAACTACTATTTATTAGGCACATTAGCATAAAGTGCATATTGTCTTCACCACATCTGGCCCACACGTAATAACTGGAATCCCGGTGGATGGATTTTGGTAAAGTTTTATATTTTCACTCCCTTCAAAAGATTTGTCAAGCCATTCCAAATTATTTCTTTGCCCACTGTCCAAATGCAACAACTCAATTTTCAGCGGATGAAATTTCATTAAATTTTATATTTGGCTCTTTTGACATGATTTATTTATAGTCTTCTCAAATTTCATAAAAATTGTACCATGAGAAATCCATCAATTATTTATTTATTATTATTTTTTAATACATATTACACAAGTTATTCACACAACATATACTGTACCAGGCACACTAGATATTATGCTTTTTGCCTTGTGGTAATTAAAGGAATGAACAGGCAATATGGCAGAAATTAAATGTTCTTGATTCACTGAAAAAAATCTGCATTTTTGCTCTTTTTTTTTTACTTCTTTTCTTTTCTTTTTTTTTTTTTTTTTTTGTAAATCATGAAAGATTACTACTTGCTAATGTGCCTGAAATATAATACAGTGCACACATTAACTTGTTTATTATTTTGGAAACATTTTGAAATTATGTTCAATTATAGAGAGATAAATTAAAAGAAAAGACATTACTAAATTTTGAACTGTGATTGTAATTTTTTTTTTTTTTTTATGGCAACCCCAAACACAAAAGGTGTAAGAACCTACAATACTTTATAGTAATTATTTATTAGTAATTTCTGTGTATGGCCTGAATGTTGACATCCAAGATGAATTTCTGTAAACCGCAATTTTCAGAAATACCTGTGAAGCTGGGCTATTCCAATGAGCAGAAATAGAAGGGATAAAGGAGGGCAAGTTAGTTCTGTGGGTTTGGTATTGGACAATGAATAGATGATTACTAGCTGAGGCACTTATCTGGACCAGTTTAGAAGAGTGGTGTAATTATAGACGAGAATTCAAAAAGAACATAGAAATATGCCAATGGAAATATCTATAGAAAAGGAATTCTGCAGATAAGGCTGTTCTATTAATTCAAGCATTCATGATGCATTTATGTTAATGAGGTAAAAATGCATTATGAACTAATGAAATTTTTGGATGTGCTATACATCCAGCAAGAACATACCCACAACAGTGGCCCCATTCACATTTTACAGAATTTCTCCAGCCATGGACTGGTAGAGCAGAGGCAGTAAGGTTTATAAATTAACTGATCCGGAGGATATCTGTAGCTCTAGAAGGATACGTTATCTTCCTAGAGATACAAATAGGCTATCTAGCAGCCAGCCTGCAGAAACATGCATAAATTTTAAAACTATACACTCAAAAGCTAAGAAATACTGAATCTCACCATGATGCATGTCATATTCTCAAAAGACATGATCTACACTGCATAGCAGAAGAGAGATGGAGAAATGCCAGAACAACATTATATGAGGGGTTTCCGAAAAGTAAGGTAACACATTATTTTTTCTCTCAATGATGTTTAATAATACAAAGTTGAAATTACACATCAAGAAATAAGTAAACAACCATTACTTCTCCACAAAGTCTCCAGTTTTATTGATGCACTTGTCCCAATGATGGATCAGTTTATCAATACCAGTACTGAAGAAGACCCTGCCCACATGCAGTAAACATCGCACCGTCTGATGAACTTCCTCATCCGTAGTGAAATGCTTTCCTAAAAGGTGTTTTTTCAGAGGGCTGAACAAATGGAAGTCTGAAGGCACTAAGTCTGGGCTGTAAGGGAAGGATGTGACAGAGTTTCCCAACAATTATGGCGCAACCACTCACGAGTGGTGTGGAGTTGCGTTGTGCAACAAAATAACACTGCTTGTCAGGAGTCCTGGTCGTTTGCATCGAATGTTGGCTTTCAGTTTTTCCAACATTGCACAGTAAAGCTGTGCATTGATTGTTCCTCCCGTCGGCAAGAAATCCACCAACAGAACACTGTGGCCATGACTTTTCGGAAACTGGAAACAGTTTTGAATTTTTTGCACACAGGAGATTGTGGATGTTTCCAGGTCATGGAGCCTTGTTTGCTCTCCAGGGTAAAGCAATGAACCCACATTTCGTCTGCTGTGACTATGTGAGTGAGAAAATCCTCTCCTTTGTCGCTGTATTGCAACAGGTTCTCCAGACACATCCCCATGTGTTTTGCTTTGTCCTCCTCTGACAATTGTTGTGGCACCCAGTGACAGCACATCTTTCAAAAGCCAAGGACATTGTGAACAACAACATGAACAGTCGACTTACTCATGTTCACTATTTGTGCAATTTCGCGCAGTTTCACTTGCCTGTTTTCAATGCCCTTAATGTGCGAAACATTGTCTTCTGTCTTGCTCAATGAAGGCCTGCCCACCCGATGTCGATCTTCAATGTCAACAAGGCCCGCTATAAATTCATTGCACCAAAAACACACCTACTTCTTTGTCATCACCTTTTCGCCATATACAGCAACCAGTTCATGGTGAATGTCACTTGGTGAAGACCCTTTTGCTTGCAAAAAGCGAATAACTTCGCGAACACCTGTTTTGGACCACACTCGCACAGTAGCCACCATTTTGCAACTGTAATCTGCTGTGAGGTGACAGTACCGCAACACTGCACTGGCGGTCTTTTTGAACATTATTAATGGGTCTATCTGTCCACCGTGTTTCATCTCATTCCCTTTCACCATTATGAAAGGAAAAAATGTGTTACCTTACCCCTCGTGGACACTTTGCCCATACAGTCGAGTAAATTAGTGCTCTGTTATTTGAGTTAAATTGAGTTAATTATTTTGCATTTCTCGGATTAAATTCTGGTATACTACAATCCATATGAGAAGGTGAGTCTTTTGGTGTGTCTTTTTCATGCTGAACTTCTAAGGCGTTGAACAGAAATGGAGATTTTAAAATTTTCGCATCATGTCGTTTTTCTCTACGACGTGCACTATGGCGACGCCCTATAGGTTCGGTCGTTGCTCTTCAGATTCTAATTAAGTATAAATTAGAGTTGCTTCAGAGGAAATAACTATAACCATTTTAAATCTTCTAATAGAACTGCAATGCCTTTTTAAATTATGTATCCTGTGAGTTTATCATTGTGTACTCGTCCAGTTTTTTTTTTTTCCCCCGGGAGCTGCTAACTGCTTAGAAAATACAACCACGTGGAGGTGGCCATTCCTTCTTCCCTAGTTGAAGAACAAAGGGGTTAGTCTGCGGTGCTTCTTTCACGTAACTCAGTTCCCATTGGCTGACAGTTCGGAGGTTGAAGTAGCGTTGGATAAATTATTTTAGTAATCAAACTGAACCCAATCTAATGATGATATCACGATATGGAATTAATAGTTGATTTTTATTAATATTGTATTATTGGCATCTATTAATAATGATTTTTGATCTTTAATCGGGTGCTAATTAGTGCTAGTTTGTACTGACGTCATACTCCACTGAACTCGTATTACAGTGACGTGTCTTCTAACAGAATACTGAATTAACTATGGTAGATTATGACGTCCCCTTCTGAAAGTAATTGGAACTAATAAATACCAGAAGTAAATCTTTAGCCTAAAATAAATTATCTGGAAACCGACACTAAAATTGGTAGACTGCGCTACCTTATCGGATTTTCATCCAAACCAGCACAAACATAACGTATGAGTTCTCGAGAAGAGTCCAGCTCCTCAGCTCCAGAGGATGTTCCTCAGGATGCGGGGGATGAGGCTGAGGCTTCGGGCCCCCTCCTCCCTAGGGCACCAGTAAGAACTGCTTCCAGGAAGAAGAAAAAGAAAACTAAAAAGAAATCCAAGTACTGGGAGCCTCGCTCTCCCCCCCTCCGCTTCCCCTTGATGATAACAGTAAGTCTCATTGTGCCGAGCCCCCAGATTCTGACCCAGACCCGCTGATGTCATCAAAATTAGAATTTAGCATGTCAACACCAGTTGCCAATTCAACTACTAAAAATCCAGCTTCAGATTCTTCTCATCCACAAGCCTCCCCACCACTTCTGAAACTGGCCACTAAGGCTTCTTCTGCATCTCCAGCAGCCTTCCAACTTGCTGCAGTTCAACCGATATTGCCAACCCCAAAAGCAGCTTCCGCATTACTCTTAGCAAGCGATGCTACCCCAGTTCCTGCAGTAACTAGCAATACAGCCTCTACTGCCCAACCAAGCTATTCAGCTGCAGCCACTCATGCTACTCTAACTGCGGCTGCTCTGACACAATCGGCCCTTGATCAAACTATAATGGCTGGAATTCAAACCTCCAGCAAGCTGGCAATTCCATCTACATTAGTCCCAACTCTGACTGTCAACACTGATAATACTTCATCTCTATCCCTGCATCAGGTAGTAGCAATGCTACACAAAAAACTGGTTGCGTTCCTTAACCAAGACTCCAATAGGATTACAAAGTCAGCTAGCAATATGGTACAAAAGCTTTGGAATAATTTGGAGACTATCTCCACAGCTCTCCTAATAGATAATGAGAAACTAAAAGCAGTTAATGCTGAACTCAAGTCCAAAATCCAGCTATTAGAAAAAGTGGTTGATACAGTCTCCAAGTTCTCACCAAATCTCTCAGAGAGTTCTGAACAAGACATGAGCCCTCCTTTGGAAATTCCGCTGGCACGCACCTATGCTGCTGCAGTGAAAACACAGCCCTCCGGAACCAGACCAGAACCAACCTCCAACCTACGGATAAATAGATCAGAAATGCAGAGCCCACAACATGTCCTACTCTGAGAGCCATTGAAGATTCTGAGTTAAAAACAAGTAGCGCAGTAAAGGACCTTGTTCAAAACACCTTGAAGAATGAATTTAAATCAATCAAAGTCAAGTCACTGCGCCCTGTAAGAAACAGAGGAGTTATTATTGAAACTGCCTCAAAACAGGACATGGAAAACATCTCTACAGCGAGTTCATTTCAAACTGCTGGGGTTACAGCTGGTCCTCCAAAGATGAGTAACCCATCAGTGATCATCTATACTATCCCCAATTCAATGACCAACGACGAGTTGGCAGAAGAGTACCACAAAAACCTGGTGGACTATGGAGTCACCTTGGATGAAATAAAGAAAGGAGTAACATTCAGATTCTCCACAAGTGCGAAAGGCAGCTCTACTGCCCATAGAGTCATAACACTAGACCCCTATCTTTACAAAAAAGTTATATCACTCAACAGAATTTTTCTGGGCTGTAGTTCCCACAAGTTCAGGCCATTCACTGTGGTAACCAAGTGCTTCCTTTGCCTGGGCTATGGACACACTTCTGTCCACTGCACCCACACTTCTCCAACGTGCAGACACTGTGCCCGAAGCGGACACGTTCATGCTGAATGTCCGTACCGAGACGAACTTCCAAGCTGCATCAACTGCAAATGGAGAAAGAAAGACCATCAACACTCAGTTAGAGAGGTAAATTGCCCAGAGTATCAACGAGCTCTAGAAACTGCACGGCAAAGGACCACTAATGGATAAGAACCTAATTTCTCAACAACAGCTCACCAGACCTGCCCCGGCAGCATCATCCTCAGCAGCCAGTAATAGTCAGAACTCCAGCCAAATTAAATTACGCATCATGCAGATAAACGCTCACCATTCCCGCACAGTTGCGGATGAAATAAGACAGGCAGCCGAGACTCACCAAATCTACATAATTGCAATATAGGAGCCATACACCATCAAAGTCCCAGCAGAAAACACACACAAGATAGTGGGCTATTCAATGCAGACAAGACTCATACAGCCAGCTAGCACTGACCCTAAGACCTGCATAGTTGTACTCAATAAGCAAATTGATATCCTTATAATTCACGGGCTCTGCACAAAGTTTGCTACTTGCATCCAGGTTAGGTTCTTTTCAATCACACTATATATCATCTCCCTCTACTGTCCACCTTCCAGGGATATAGATGACTTCCTAAGATATATTGAGTTTGCCACTGACCTTCTTAACTCTAACAGTATACTAATAACAGCAGACGTTAATGCCAAATCCCCATTGTGGTTCTCAACTTCCTTGGATGCACGTGGGCGACTTCTAGAGGAATTAATTCTGAACGGAAATTTAACCATCCATAACCTACCCAACAATCTTCCGACATATTGTAGCACCACTGGACAATCTAATATTGATGTCACACTAACCACCAATGACTTACGGACATGCGTCTGGGATTGGGTCACAATACCGGACTGGACGATAAGTGACCATCGGGTCATCTATTTTCACATTGGGACCAGGCGCCTGCCGACAACTACTAAGGAAAGAGTGACAGAATTAGTAAGGTTTTCCCTAAGAACAGTCGACTGGGATGCCTTCGACTTCTCCATCAATAGAGACTTTCCAACACATGACCCTCTCCAATATGAAGAAGCAACACCAGAAGAATACAATGAAGTAATACAAACAGCAATTACCAGAGCTTCGTATAGAGCAACAAGGAAGAAAGTCCCATGCAACAGACCTTGTACATAGTGGAACACGGAACTTATGACACTAAGGAGGGAAGTCCACCGCGCACGAAAGCAGTATCAGAACTGACGAAACTGGCCAGCAGCAGACGTCGAAAGGCTACACAGGGAATACTTGAATAAAAGAATACATACACCAAGGCAATAGCAACTAGAAAGCGAGAAACCTGGGCTACATTCGTCCTAGAATCTGGAAATTCAAACCCCTGGGGGTTACTGTATAAAATCACACAGGGAAAAACCTTCACAACAGATATCTCTGGCACTGTCCAGGCTGATCAAAATGAAACCACCAACTGGACTGACTCTGTCAGTGCCATCATAAATAAGCTCTTCCCGCACGACAACCCTCAGAATGACTTGCCGGAACACAAAAGTATCCGGAAGAAGAATGCCGAATATATAACACAGACCCAAGCTGAACCCTTCACCGGTCTGGAATTGAATCAGGTCCTCAAAAAAGTAAATACGAAAAAGTGCCTGGGACTGGATTTAATTGAATATGCCTTCATCATTAGATTTCACAAATTAAAGCCAGAACATCTTCTATTATTGTACAATAAATGCCTCCAAAAATCAAAGTTACCCCAGCCCTGGAAGGTTGCACTTCTCCGCCTAATACCAAAACCAAATAAATCAATAACAAACCCTCGTTCATACAGACCAATTGCCCTGCTGGCAAACCTGGGCAAGACCTTGGAAAGACTAATGGCCATCCGAATCACGAATCTCTTTCTCTCCAAAGGTATGATTTCACCAACTCAATATGGATTCATCCAGGGCAGATCATGTGAAGATGCCCTCTCTGATTTGATCCTGCATCTGGAAACTTCGCAATCCAAATATGAACTCGCTCTGTTTATTGACTTCGAGGAGGCCTTCGATAATGTATGGTGGGAAAGTGCATTGGAACGTCTTCGCACAGCAGAATGTCCAAACAATCTTTACTGGCTGTTCAGAAGCTACTTCTCACAACGTACAATAGTAGTTAAGTCAAAATATCGCCAAGTCCTTAAACCCATCCACCACGGGTGTCCCCAGGGCTCTGTCCTGGGGCCCTTGGTGTGGAATATGGTGCTCCAGAGTTGGCTCAGTAACAGTTTTGAAAAAACGAAAATCATAGCATTCGCCGACGACCTCACCACCATGGTCGCTGGTCATTCAAGAGCAGCCCTCGAATCCACAGCACAGCGAGTACTCAACCATCTCTCTCTCTACCTGGACAACAATCAACAAACTGCAAATCAACCCTGCCAAAACTAAGATGATGGTGTTTAAAAACCGACTCGACTTACGAAGGCCTCCCCAGGTCAAAATCAACGGAACCCAGCTAACCTTCATAGAACACACAAAAGTCCTGGGAGTAGTAATAGACAACCGCCTGTCTTTCTTCCCCCATCTACAGCATCTGAGTTCCAAGATCAAAAGGTTCTCCGCCGCAATTATATGGATCTCAAGAAATGAGTGGGGACTATCAAAACGAACCCTTCTTCTTTATTATAAAGCTGTCTTTCTCCCAATAGTAACCTATGCTGCCGGGGTCTGGTTTCACAGAGTTCCAATCATTAAGATGAAAGAAAAACTAAACTCTATTCAAAGAGCTATGTTACTGGCGACCCATCGAATCTGCCATATAGTCTCTACAGCAGCTCTCCAAGTTATAGCAGGCACCCTCCCTCTCGACCTTTACACAATCTACAAGGGGCTCTGCTATCGAATTAAAAAAGGTATTCCAGCAACGATCCTGGATATAGAACTCTCACTAACTACGGATATAAAGCAGGAGAAATCTCGATATCTCAAACTCTTCAATGTATGGCAGACCAGATGGGATTCTTCTACTGTAGGGGTTGTAACTCGGAGTTTTCTTCCGGAGGTAACTTTTGCAACCACTAAAAATAACGCCCGATGGTTCTCCCTCAGCCTCGAATCTTCCTTTCTCATTACCGGACACGGTTCTCTAAATGAGAAACTGCATACACTGGGACTCATCGACACTCCCTACTGCTTTTGCGGACAAAGTGAAAGTTGGAAACACTTGCTTCTGGAGTGTGTACATCACAACGATATCAGAAACCGTCTCCAGAATAAGATCCAGGACTTCCCACCAGCAGATCTGCATCAACTGATATGTACCCAGAACAACCTCGAAGCCTTCCAGACCTTTGCAGCTGAGGTATTTGCTGATCGCCAATCACCGACGTGGAAATGCCGATCATTAATAATTCCACTGCCAACTGAAAGTCACCCCTTCTACTGACTATTTTTTTTTTTTCTCTAACCTCCATTCTGCATTGTTTCCGGGTCCTGCCCTGGAACTAGGAGCAGCTATGGCTCACCTTTCTTCTTTCTCACTCTGTGCAAGATAGATAACCACTCTCCCATTTTTTTTTTTTTTTTCATTCTCTCTCTGCTGGCACCCGATTTACATCTTTCTCTTCACTGTAGCCAGGGTGTGGGATTAAAATTATTTATTTATTCTTTAATTATTTTTATTTTTATTTATTTTTATTATTTTTTTTTTTATTTATTTATTTTTTTTTCATTTACTTAGCTACATTTCCCCCCCCCCCTCTAACCTGCGTTCTGCACTGGTTCCGGGTCCTGGAACTAGGAGCAGCCTTGGCTCACCTTTTCTTTTTTCTCACTCTGTGCAGGATAGATAACCACTCTTACATTTTTATTTTTTATTTTTTTTTTTCTTACTCTCTCTCTGCTGGCACCCCGACTTACATCTTCCTCTTCACTGTGGGATTAAAATTATTTAATTATTCTGTAATTATTATTTATTTTTTTTTTTTTCATTTACTTAGTTTCATTTTTTTTTTTTTTTTTTTTTACTCATGCTCTATTCTGACACCTGGGATGTGGACTTATCATTGGTGCCAGACAGCTCTCCTTTTTTTTTTTTTTATCACAGGGAATTTATTTTATTTTATTTTTCTTATTTTATTTATTTATTTATTTTATTTTATTTTTTTTTTGTTTTATTTATTTATTCATTATTATTTTTTATCATTATTTTATTTATTTAATATATTTTCTTTTTCACCACGGGGAATTATTATAATTATTTATTTGTTTATTATTATTATTTTATTTTATTTATTTATTTTTTTTTTTTTGCACCACGGGAAATATATTTTGTTTTTGTTTTTAGTTTATTTAATTTTTATTTATTATTTTTTATTTATTTTTTTTTTTTCCCCTCTCTGGAGTGGCCCCCAGAGAAATCTGGCCTACCTTTTGGCAACATCAGGTGGTTCAGAGTCTCGTATCGAGACAGTACGTGCTCCATTGGGACTGGCCCACCTTCCCGTGGTGTGGATGAGTACCCAGAATCATCTGTCCAGGTGACTGATGCTTCTGGGTAGCCAAGAGGCCAGAACAGAACAACAGAACACACACACACAATACACACAAACCGATGTCACACACATCTGGCCCATTTGTAGTAATACTGTTCTTCACAGAGATACGAGGCAGAGTTGAACTAACGTTCTAGGAGCCGCCCTTTACAAAAACACATGTCCATGTTACCTTACTTTTTGGAAACCTCTCATACTATTAAGTAAATTTAACAGCATAAAGTTGATTCCAAACTACTTGAATAGTAGACTTAAAACTATCAACTGGTTCCATTGAAGAGAATTTTAAAAAGGTATAAGGTCACTGTAATCACTTCTGCAAAAGTAAAATTCCTTCCTTTTGCTTGGCATTTGTTTTCTTTGAATAACTTCTGCATTAATACACCATGACCACTGCCAACCTAGCAGTTCATTTACCAGAAGATTCTTAATATAATGTGAAAGCAGTCACCCATAAAATCCCTAAAGTTTCTGTTATTTAGTGAGCAACCAATCCATAACTTCCATTTACCAGAGCCAAACATAGCCAAATGACTGTACTGGGTAATTGTGCAGTCAGATATGAAGGTTACTGAGCAGTGCAACAGGCTGCAAGAGTAGCTCATGGGGTCTTGTCAAAGATATACAAGAATTTTGCTAGCAGGGATAAGGAGCTGATTATCCCCTTGTATAAGGCAATGGTCAGGCCATGCCTTCAGTACTGTATACAGGTCTGGAAGCCTCATTTTAGGAAAAATGAAGAGCTGCTGGAATGAATACAGAGAAGGGCAATAAGATTAATGAGTGGAACAATGGTTGCAGTTACCAAGAAAGCATTGGCATTACTATTAGCATAGGCATATGATGTAAGAAAGAAAACTTATACAGCATCAGCAAAAAAAAAAAAAAAAAATCCCATTTCACACATCCATTTGCTCTAAAATGTTTGTCCAGCTCTTCCATGAATTTATTTAAGCTATCAACTCGCTGGCTAAAGGCAAATTTCTGCACATCTACAACTGTCTTCCTTCAATTTAGATTTATGCCCCCTCAGGTGTAGAATCTGAGCAAGAGAAAGAATCCTATCAGCATCGAGCATGCTCAAACCATTCAAGGCCTTATACACCTCAATCAGATCACCTCGCAGTTGCCTAGTTCCCAGTTAGTGCAATTTTCAGAATTTAAGCCTGAAATAAGACCAGCACTTCCATGTGCAACAGTATCGAAAGCTTTCCTGAAATACAAGTATATGATATCATAATTATATTTTGCATCCTGTTCCTTTGTGACCACATCATAGTATCCAATCAAATTTGTCAGACAAGATTTCCCCTTAACAAACCCAAGCTGTGTCTGAACTATAATTGCAGTCTTCTCTAGATCAGTGCTGCCCAACCTTTTTCGTGCCATGGCATACTTGGGAACTTATAATTTTCGTACGGCACACAGAAATAAACTCGAGCAGATTTTGCGGTGTCCATAAGGACTTTTTGAAAAAATGTATTACATTTGCACATTATATTATATGTAATTATGATAAGAAAAGTAAAATACAAAACTACGGAAGATATTAAATATTTAATACTAAATTCATACAAAACTTCAAAATAAAATGTTTTCAAATACTGTGAACATAACATTTTTATATCAGGTTTTATTCTTGAAATGGCTATACGTAACTCCTGATCCAGACTTTTTAATGATGATCTCTTCGAATTCTTGATAGTCACCATCAGAAACTTTATTTGCACAAATAGGTGGTAGCAAAGGAAGAAGAGTGTCAATTGCTTTTTCTCCGATTGAAGGAAACTCCTTTCTTGCCATTAACCAAATTTCGAATAATTTGATTTCTTTAATTTTTACTTGAAGGGTGTGATCATTTCTTAAATCTAACAGCTCTTCTTTTTCTTTCATTGATAAATGTAATGCTGGAATTTCTAGGGATAATGCGAATGGATTTCGAATGCAATCAAATTTTTTTACATCAAGTATTTCAAAATAGTGATGAAGTTTATCCTCAAGCAAACAACACAAATGTTTTACTAATCCCAGTAATTATTCTCTAAGATTTAAATTATAACACTCTGACATCCATTTATTCCAAAACCTTGACAGTATTTCTTAGTTAGTATGAATAGCCCAGTAGCTTCCAAGATTAATTCCTTGAAGGCTTCCCATTTAGAATTTGCTGTTCTTAACATCATCAGTTGATCCCACTGTACAGAATTTAAAAACTATCTGAGACCACCACAGTCACCTTTAAGAAAACAAAAACCCTTCCCTTTACTCTTCATGGTAGTTACATCTTTAAATAAATCCCGCATCAGTACACTTTGATTACTGTCAACCTAGTGGTTCCTTTATCTGCAAATTCTTAATGCATGAATAATCACTGCTGATAATGAGATCAACAGTATTAAATAAATAAATAAATTTTCTGTTTATACTCCGGGATGACCAAACGGTCAGAGGAGTTTACAAGATACACAGAATACAAGAAGCACCACTGTATTCTGCAGTCACGGGCTTGAACCCCGGTCACTCAAGGCACGTGTACTTATGCACCCGCGTGCCTGACCACTAGGCTACGGCGGCCCTATTGCTCCCTCTGGTTGTCCCTTGAACATGTTGCTGGAGAAAACAATCCTCCAATAACTCCAGAAAAGTCTTGCTACCGTGTGAGTGACCAACCCACAAGTTCCCGTCAATATCTGGAAAATTAAAATCCCCCATTACAAGACATTCTGATTTACTGGCCTACTCTATTTCTCTATACAATTATACTCGTCATAGTCACTAGGCCTATAACACACACACTCCTACTCTCATTTTTGCTTTCCCATTGCTTATGCACTCCAAACCGATTCAACATTACACTGTTCATCTATATCAATTGGAAGCACTTCATTAGATTTTATGTGTTTCTTAACTTCTTAAAAAGGTTTAAGTTCTGCAAATTGCAGAGACTGGAGCCTATGCACCAGCAAGGTCAGGCCTGGCCAACCAGTGGCACACCACATTATTTTTTGCAGCCTGAAAGATCATTTGCATACTACTAACAACATCAGTGGGAAATCATTCACTAGCTGCACTAAGCACGATAAATAACGAGAAATAATACTAGACCAACTGTACTTCCCTGAATCCCCACCACTCATTCCCTTCTTTGAACTGGAAACTCTGCAGATGGAAGTAATTGATTTACAGTGCAACAATGAATTAAAACACATTCACGCCATGACATCAAAAATCAACTTTGACAACACATATGTGACAGTGGAAAAGTATCCCAAATTAAGATTTTTTGCACAAAAAATTGTGAGCACCTTCGGATCCACATATGTTTGTGAAACTTTCTTTTCAAACATGAAATATATTAAAAGTAAATCTTGAGTTTCAATAACAAATCAATTAAGATGTGCAACTACCAATATTGAAGTAGATTTTTAAAAAAATTGAGTGATCGCAAAGAAAAGCAAATATCTCTCATTGATATAGATATAAAATAATAATGAATAAATAAAATAAATTTTTATGGCATTTGATTTTTTATTTATAAAGGATTGTTTAATTTTATAAGTGGCCTGTGAAAATTTTGTAGTTTGTCAAAGTGGCCTGTGAAAAATTTGTAGTTTGTCAAGGTGGCCTGCAGAATGATTTGGGTTGGCCAGGCCTTGAAGGCCTCTCATTTTTGTTTCATACAGAGCTTATAAGGACTTGAAGCTCACATTCTGCACCTGAGGGGGCATAAATTCAAATTGAGGATAGACAGTTATAGAATACATGTGCAGAAATTTGCCTTTAGCCAGCAGGTGGTTGATTGCTGGAACCAACTTCCATCGTTCATTGTGGAAATTGACAACTTAAATAAATTCAAGGCTAAACTATACAAACTTTTGGAGTGAATGGATGGGTGAAACAGGAACTACTAATGCTAATACTATCACACTCCACACACAGAGCTTATACGTCACACCAGACTGATTCAAATATTATACTGACAACTCTTGTTCTACTGGATGCACTGTTTAAGAATTCAAAACAATTCTACTCATCATATTTATGGCGAGTACAATTATTTCTGATGTCTGTTATGTCAGCATTTGATGACTTAAAAAAAAAAAAAAAAAAAAGACTTCAAATTCATCAAATTTAGCCACTAAGCCCCTAGCATTAGTGTATAACTAAGTACATATTTGTCTATTTGTATGCTTAGTAAAACCACACAAATAACTGCATGTCCTATGTTCCCAGTAGGTCTTGTAATCCCCCAACCTTTCATATTATTGTATACTGCCACTAAATTATTAGTCTATGTATTTATGTATTTCCCTATCCTACAGATATGCAGTTTCTGAACTACCTTTCAGTGTCTCAATAGCATTGTTCTTTCACTTCACCTATTCAAAGTATTGTGTGTCTATAAACACAATCTCCTGTGTGAAGTAATTTAAACCGCACTGATAAAAATTATACAACAAACACACCTTGCACTATATATCTAGACCTGAAGTGATTGACAAGATCCTTATCATTGATGCCCTCCACCACATCTGGACAAAATTCCAAATGTTTTTAAATTTATCCCGTATTCATGGCTTTTCAGATTGTTGTTGTTGTTGTTGGTTTGAAATTTTACTGGTGCATTAGCAACAGTGGCTATTATGTGCCAAGAAAAAGGTAAAAATAGATTCTGGTAACTTTGAAAGAGGTTACTTGGTCAAAAGATTAGGTGTAAGTTTAAAAGGTGGTTCTAAAAATATAAAGCTTATTTTATATACACGTATATAAATTAGTAAGCTGTAAAAAATAAAAAAAGGTGACACCCTGTCATCCTCAGATAAATCTGACTGAGTGTATAAGGTTCAGTCACACAGTTAAAAGCGGTAAAGCGCATATTATTAAAATCTGGGCACTCAATTAAAATATGTTTCGGGGATAAAACTGTATCACAGGACTCATACATAGGAGGGTCATCAGCCCCCAGTAAGAAAGAATGTAGTAGTAGTAGTAGTAGTGGCATGTGATGCAACAAAGCAAATGTATGAGTTTATGCAGCATCAGCCAAAAAAAAAAAATAATAAATAAAAATCGCACCATTCCCTCCAAATGCCTGTCCAGTTCCTCCTTAAATTTATTCAACCTATCAACTTCCGCAACGACAGATGGAAGTTTGTTCCAGCAATTAACCACCCGCTGGCTAAAGGCAAATTTCCGCACATCTATTCTACATCTGTCCTTTCTTAATTTGAATTTATGCCCCCTTAGGTTCGTAATCTGAACAAGTGGAAGCATCCCATCAGAATTCAGCGTGCTGAACCCATTCAAGGCCTTATACACCTCAATCAGATCACCGCGCAGATGCCTAGTCTCCAGCCACTGCAATTTGCAGAACTTAAGCCTCTCTTGATAAGAGGATCCCTTCATTCCCCTCACCAATCTTGTTGGCCTTCTCTGTACACGCTCAAGTAAATCTGCATCCTTCCTGAAATGAGGCCTCCAGACTTGTACGCAGTACTCAAGGCATGGCCTGACCATTGCCTTATACAGAGGGATAATCACCTCCTTTTCTCTGCTAGTAAAATTCCTATATATCATTGACAAAACCCCATGACCTGCCCTGGCAGCCTGTCTGCATTGCTCAGAAAACTTCATATCTGACTGCACAATTACTCCCAGGTCTTTTTCATTTTCTACCACCTTAAGTGTAGTACCACACAGTTGGTACGTTTCTCTGGGGTTACTTCGACCCATATGCAGTACTTTGCATTTGTCAAGGTTAAACTTCAGTTGCCACTTCTTAGCCCATCTGCCCAAATTATCTAGATCCTGTTGCAGTAGCACACTGCTATTACTGTCATTAACAACCAGCCAACTTTGTATCATCTGCAAACTTCGACACTAAGCCTGATATACCTTCATCAATATCATTGATAAATATACAAAACAACAGTGGACCCAACACCGAACCCTGTGGGACTCCACTAATAACATTAGTCCAAGAAGAGCAGCACCCATTGATTACCACCCTCTGTCTTCTCGCACTTAACCATCCTTTTAACCATTGTAGCAACTTACCCTTAATACCATTCTGCTCCAATTTGCACAATAGTCTTCCATGCACAACAGTGTCAAAAGCTTTCCTGAAATCCAAATATATGATATCAAAATTATTTTTTGCATCCAGTTCCTTTGTAACCACATCATAATATCCTATCAAATTTGTCAGACAAGACTTTCCCTTAACAAACCCATGCTGTGTCTAAATTATTGCTGCAGTCTTGTCTAGATGATCCTGCAATGCATCTTTAACCAACGACTCCATTATTTTACCCGGAACAGAAGTTAAACTAACTGGTCTGTAATTACTCGTGTCACCCTTCGAACCCCCTTTGTGAATTGGGGATACATTTGTACATCTCTAGTCCGTGGGAACCTCCCCTGAGTCCAAGGATGCTCTCATAATTATGGCTAAGGGTTTGCTTAGTTGCTTTGCCGCCTCCTTTAATATAACTGGATAGATCCCATCCACCCCAGGTGCTTTTCTTATGTTTAACTTCAACAGTTTCTCTTACACTTTGCTCTCAGTTATTACAAAATCATTAAGTATCCTGCTACAATTTGATAACCTTCTGCAATTTTCGAACCTTAATAATTCCTCATGTGTGAATGTAGATGCAAAATACTCATTCAGTTTGTTTGCTACCTGAGCAGGATCATCAACAGTCGAACCTCGATGTCAAGTGGACCAATCAGATTCATCCCCTTCCTTTTAGAGTTTATATAAGTAAAGAAATCCTTGCTGTTTTTCTTAGCATCTTTTGCCAAGGATTTCTCGTAATCTGCCTTCGCCTGCCGAACCTCCTTTGTTACCTGATTACAGATTAACTTATATCTGCCATAGGCTTCTGAGTCACTTGATAATTTATATGCATCCCATGCATTTTTCTTCTCTGTTACGAGTCTCATTAGTTCATTTGACAACCATTTAGGCCTAAACCTTGAACAATATTTCTTAATAGGTATGAAACTTTTAGTAACATCCACGATTAATTCCTTGAATGCTTCCCACTTAGAATTTACTGTTGGTAACATCGTCAGTTGATCCCACTGTACAGAATTTAAAAACTGTCGGAGACCACTGTACTCACCTTTACGGAAGCAAAAACCCTTTCCTTTAGCCCCGATGGTAATCAAATCTTTAAGTAAATCCCACGTCAGTACACTGTGATCACTGCCACCTAGTGGTTCTTTTATCTGCAAATTCCTAATACATGAATGATCACTGCTGATAACCAGATCAAGAGTATTACTTTCTCTGGTTGCCTCTCGAACATGCTGCTGCAGAAAACAATCATCCAATAAATCCACAAAAGTCTGACTAGTGTGTGAGTACTCAACCCACAAGTTCCAGTCAATATCTGGGAAGTTAAAATCCCCCATTATAAGACATTCCGATTTACTAGCCCACTCTATTTCTCTGTACAATTGTTCATTGTACTCATTCGAGTCATTAGGCCTATAACACACTCCTACTCTTATTTTTGCTTTTGCAGTGCTTATGTCACACCAAACTAACTCAACAGTGCACTGTTCATCTATATCAACTGGATGCACTTCTTTTGATTTTATGTTTTTCTTAATTAACAGCATAACACCTCCTCCCTTCCTATCCTGTCTATCCTTTCTGTACACATTGTACTCCCCAAATTCCAGTTCGGCATTCCTTATATCAGTGTGACACCATGTCTCTGATATCCCAACAATATCCGCCTTTGATGTCTTGACCAACACTTCAAATTCATCAAATTTATTTACTATACTTCTAGCATTGGTATACATGCAAGTATACATGCTCCTACTCCTATTCCTAGTTACCCTAACACATCCCATATACCCACCTGTTTCACGATGACTGCCACCCGTCCCTGAAACCCTCAACACCCCTCGCTCTAGGTCGCTACTTATTCTAATAGAAGTTGTGCAAGAATCACCTTCACCTCTGCCTACAGCTACTGTTAAACTATTAGTCCTTGTATCCCCCCAAGCTATCAGTTTTCTGACCCACCCAACACTGCCTCGATAGCATCAGCAAATATTCTTGCACCCTTTCTATTTAAGTGTATCCCATCCCTGTAGAAGCAGTCTCTCCTGTTAACAAGTACAGTCCAGGCTGAAAAAAATTCTATCCCTTGAGCCTTGCAATCTTTCCAGGGCCGAATTGATCGACAAGGCTCTCATCATATACTCCCTCCTATCGTGTCTGGGCAGAATTGCAGACACTTTCAAATTCAACCCTAATTCTCGGCTTTTTTTCATCAGTGACCTGTACTTGTTAAGTAATTCTGCCGGTCTCCTCTCTTGATATCATTAGTGCCAACGTGTACAACTATATCACCTTTTGTGCCCTTAAAAGATGATATCCATTCTACAACGTCATCAACCTTTGTCCCTGGCAGACATACTCTGGTCCTGTTCCACCTATCCTTTTTACAAAGGATGTTTCCTGTTTCCCTGACAATAGAGTCACCAAGAACTACTAGTTCCTGAGGGACCAGCGCATTCTGCCTTGGGGGTTACCGCTGTGTTGCGTGATGACCAAGTGCAAGCTCTGGCGTTGATGTGGGCAGCTGAGAGCCTGATGGGCCCCTTAATTTAGATCTTTCAAGGGCATCCACCCTGTCCTTCAAACTCTCATATAGGCCCATAACAACGCTGAGTTGTCGCCTGATTTCCTTACACTCCTTACATCGCGCACACACACAAAGACATCCCCCATGGCAATATCATGTTCCGTTCCAGATAGCTCGGCAAACATTTCACAAGTTGCACATTTTTTTAGGCTGTGATGCGTTGGAGAATCGTCCCCCCTCAGTTCTCCCCCGAGTCACAGCACTCCTGCCACTTTGTGCCCTTTGCTTTGCTGCTCTAGTTTGGGGCATGATACTTTAAATTAATAAATCAATAAATTAAATTAATTTATTGATTAATTTATCTATGTGTCAGATGACTGTGTCCTATGTGGGTCCGTGCTAAAACAACTTCCTCCTTACGATTTCTGCACAGACTAGACTGCAACGGTTCAATTACAGGCTTTATCTGATGTAATTTATTGGTTGTCTGTCTATTCCATGTATCTTGCCACAAGGTGTGAATCTTTTTGTGTATTACTTGCCTGTAGTCTGTATAGGGGACTGACAGGCAACAATTATTAGAAGGAATTGCTGATTTGGCTGCGATGTCAGCCAAATCTTTCCCCTAATCCCAATGTGGCTTTTTCAGAAGATTGCCTAATAACTCTGAAGCAGAGCCTCAATTTATTAACATCTACTCCTATGATTAACATCTGTACTGCTCACATGTATATTGTATTGCAATATTAACCGTCGCACAGTGAATTGCCATTGTGCCTGTACAATGTGCTGCATCCTTTGCTCATCATGCATATCCACCTTGCGTAATCTTTATAGTTCTGAAAGTGGAAGGTGGTTTTAACTGTTTAACAACATTCTTTGCACACAACAACCACTGTGGTTAAAGTGTACAAAACCTACAAGAGCAACTGACAGGACGGGATGATATAGAAGCACCTGATGCATGAGCTCCCACAACAATGCCTTTTTAAAACTCTGTGATATTTTTAATATGTCCCATAACTGCTACTTTATCACTTTGATTTGCACAACAAGATGAAAATTACCACTATTATAGCATACAAAGCCGTTTGGCTTTTATACTGTGAGCTACGTGACATAGTCTTTTACAGATGGGGTGGTCACAATTCAGAGTTCACTGAGTGTATATACAGGTAACCCTCGTATAACATGGTAGTTAAGTTCCTATAAAATCTTGTGTAGTGCGAAACCGTGTTATATGGGACTAAGAAGCAATATAAAAATGGGGGTTATGTTCCAAAAGGTAACAAAAATATACCATTTTTTTATAACTATAGGAAACTTAATTTTTATTAAAAATAGTAATAACTGAAGAAACGTCTTACGAACTGTGATACATATATATATGCCAAACTTACGTTCATTTAATTTTCTTTCTCATCATCACTGCTATGCACAGTCAAATGAAAACATTTTCTCTGTTTCAGAATATCTTCAACTTCTGAACTTCCTTCTGCAGCATCTAGATTTCATGTATATTCTGCACTCTTTAAAAAATCAGTAATCAGCGTTTGTTTGCTTTTGCTTGATAGATCTTTGTAAATTTCATGGTATAGAGCTAAGCATTTTTGAAGCTACCTTTTGAACTTTGTGCTCCTTCTAGTCAAAGGATCTGCATTAAAAAAATAAGATTCTAATTGCTCAGCTAAGTTTAAGACTTCCCGTATGCTTTTTAGTGTAAAATTTGGAACTTCAGAATTTTCATATGCACTATCATCCTCTGAATTGATTTGGTTTGCCTTCCATGCCATTTCCACCAAATCTGCTTCACCAGCCTCTTTTTCTACCATTAATTCTTTAATGTCTTCAGTAGTCATATCATCAAAACCTTCCCCTCCTACCGACTTAGCAAGTTCTACAACCGCACCGATTTCATTTTCTGCCAGTTCGACCATATTTTCTGAATGAACTGACTCTAGCCATACATTTTTCCAACACGCATTTAATGTTGATGGTTTTACTTCTTTGAACAATAAAGCTATGATTCCGATACAGTCCATCACTTCAATAGATTCGGAATCAATTTTTTCCAAAATCCATTGTAACAATTTTCTGATGTAATGAGTTTTAAAGGTAGATATAATGCCTTGATCTAATGGCTGAATTAAAGAAGTTGTATTAGGTGGCAGAAACATTATAACAACATTCGGATGACTTAAATCTGTTGGATGGCCAGGCACATTATGCAATAGTAATAAAACTTTGAAATCTAGATTTTTCTGCTTTAAATAGTTTTCCACAGCTAGCACAAAAAAATTTCAGAAACCATCTTTAAATAAATTGGCAGTTATCCATGCTTTTTTATTTGCTTTCCAATATACAGGTAACCCTTTTTTATTTACACCTTTCATTGCACAAGGATTAGAGGATCTATAAACTAGCATAGGTTTTATCATGTAATCTCCTGATGCGTTACTGCACATAAGTAATATTACACGATCTTTTGATGCCTTAAAACCTGGTGCAGTTTTCTCTTTTTTTGAAATAAACATTCTGACGGGCATTTTTGTCCACCAAAGACCAGACTCATTTGCATTGAAAACTTGTGGTATGTATCTGTGCTCTTCAATAATTTTTTGAAATTCCTCTGCATACTTCTTTGCAGCTTCATTATCAGCTGATGCACTTTTTCCTTTAATTCTTATGTTATGTAATGAGAAGTGGTTGTTAAATTGCTCAAACCAACTGGCAACAAACTACAGGTTTACTGGCAACAAACTACAGGTTAACAGAAGATTCTCCATTTTCTTTTAAATGATTATAAATTTTTAGTGCCTTTTGTTTAATTACATTGCCATCTAATGGGATCCATTTTTTACTGCTACTGTCAATCCAAACACAGGTTGACTGTCACTAATCCAGTAGTGTTGGGACCTGTGGAGTGCTGGATTAGCGAGTTTGAAATACCGGTGGTTAGATTAGCACATACAGTTTACCCAACAGCTAACCACCTCATCCTACCTTGACGTCAAGCTAGTTTAAGAAAAAAATTCCCCCAGGGGCCAAAAAATATTTAGCAAATAATTTGATTAGTAATTCTAAAATAAATATTGTAATGTCAGTGTTGTCGTTTTTTCGCTTAAAATATCAAAAAAAAAAAAAAAGTATTTTTTTGTGCAATGGGCCACATCAGCCATTGCGCACACAGTGAGCACTGCGATAAAACTAATTTTCCTGGGGGGGGATGAACACAAATTTCGATGTGGGCTCTTTCCTCAAGGCCTTTGTCCACCAGCCAATGTGAAGCCCCTGGCATTCCTGCTGTGAAGGATACATTGTATACATCCTTTGTACACAATAAAGATTATATATATATATATAAAATAAACAATAAACTCTCAAACGGCACAACAAGTTTGTCAATATTGTTAGATTTTGTGAAAACAAGTTTGTTAGCGCACTGCATTATCCATCATATTGTGTTGTGTTTTTCCGCAAGCTTGTACAACTGTGTTGTAAAAAAAATCTAAAAAGGAATGTCTAAAAGAAAAAATTACTGAAATAAGAGAAACTGAGAAAAATTGCTGGAATTTATAACTAAGCAGAGTTGAACTTTTCACAGACACACCGCTATAGAGTTTTTTCAGAAGTTAAACTTTATCTGTTATGGACAAAGTATGGTGTTTGTGCTTTACACCATGATTGTTATTATTGTTATTTGGTTTTTTTTTAGGAGCATTAGCAACTAAGGCCATATTGCTCCGGGAATATGCGGTGGTCATTCCCTGACCTTTCCGCATCCTCCGTATTTGGTGGTGACGGGCTCGAACCCCGGTCTAATCAAGAAGCGTGTGCTATGCACTGCTGCTCCTTCCCACCTGGCTACGGAGGCGCAATAAAATGGCTTTTACACCATGAGAAGCACTTCCTTTATGCATTGGAACCACGGCAGGGGTTAAATGTGAGCAGGTTATAATAATAAATTCAGAAAAACAAGCAGGAATGGCTTGCCAGTGTTTACGACTTTGTGCCAACTGCTGATGCTGCAACCAACGACACCAAAACAGTAGCAGTACGTCGGTGTGCCAACCAGGGAAATTTGAAATTACGTTCGGGGAAATTATGTCCGAATTAGCAGTGGAACCAGATTACCGGTGGCCGGATTAGTGATGGTCGACCTGTACTGAATTCATTTTCCATTTTCTCAATTACTGGGGCTCAGGGATCAACTGTCATATTTGTGGAAATGAAAGATCCTGCAGCAACAGCAGTTTTAATTTTCTGTTCAATTTTCTTTATGGATTTTATTTCACATTCCAGATTGTTGCTTCATTTAAATTTAAACTTTTTGCAATGTATGGCCTTTTCCCCTTTTTAAGATGATCCAAAATTTGTATCTTTGATTCTAGAGAAATAAAGTTTCTTTTGAGCTGTGCTTTTTTACTTTCCTTATGCATAATTTAGAGCTGGAATTTAATCCACAACAAAGAAATTATCCCAATTCGGTTCTTAAGAACAAAGTTTACTAATACATACTGGGAAAAATTTATAAACAAAAAATAAAAACCAAAATAAGCTTACAGAAACCATAAAAGTCATGAACTGCACACTTTGAAGTCAATTTTTTATGGTCTCATACAAGCACAAGTTCAATAGCACAGACCCTAACGCTGCGACTTCCCAACAAAATAAAATACAGGGATTTCCCAATAATTTTTTTTTTTTTTGCATAACAACTAGTGAGTCAATGGTGGGATTCACAAAAAAGAATGGAAATGTTGAAAATTTACATCCAACATAATAGCAGGGTTCCCCTGCAAAAGGTCAAAAATATTGTGTTATGAGGGGTTTGCCGTCATAGAGCAAAACCATGTTACCACGTTGTGCGAGGATTACCCTAAAAACAGAGTTGCTAAGAATAACTACCTCCTGTGGGACCAGTGCCTGGTGCTCTTAGTTATACCATCATACTGCGAGATGCACAAGGGTTAGGCTTTAGAATTAAGGCAGCCCCCGATTTAATTCCTTCAAGGGCATTAACATTTTCTTCAAGTACTTGATTTTGCTCATCATTTTTATCGGTTACGTGATACAATAACTAATCATTATTATTATTATTATTATTAGAAAATACATACTTTTGCACCATGGAGACGTTGGGAGGAACACACACAAGATACAGTCAGTCCTCGTATAACACATGTTTACACTACACGAATTCGATCATACACGATTTATAAATATGGGAACGATATCGTATATAACACAAACCGAATTCGCTTATGCACGATTCGCCTTTGTGTTTATAAAAAATGGCAGTCGAATGCGGAATCACCCCAACTGAACACAACACGATAGGAACGAAGAGAAGATTCTGAAAATGTATTTATGTTTTTTATATCAGTGAAGGGGAAACACATTTCACCATAATAGCGTAAAAACCCATTTTCTCAATTACTGCTGATGAAACCCATTTTCTCAATTACTGCTCAATTACACACAATTCCAGCTATCGGTATTATCGCAAATGCAATTAGATCGAGTTTATAACAGATTCTACTAGCAGAAAAGCAGCTGGAAATTGTTTTTATCATTTTATGGTAGTAACCCTCAGAAATGTGCTTTAGTAAAATGTGAGCTAGTGAGGTGTTCATAGTGTGTCTCTGCCTTCGGTGTTGTTTATTCAGTTGCTACACGTGCGCAGCTTTGTGTATGTGTATCACACATGCCTCCTCATTTTGTAATTGTGCTTTATTTCCTAAAAATGGGTAAAATACTTAAAAGGTGTGAAAAGGAAGTGTCCTGGTGAAGACACTACAGATTCAGAGAGAAAAAGAAAAGCAATATTGATAAACAGAGGCGGACTGGATCAAAAATTCTTACCCGGGAAAATTTGTAGCGGCCTCATACTAGCGTTTATGGCCAAAATCACACCGGCCTCCGGCCCACCTGGGTTTCCCTGATAAGGCTTATGGCCAGTCCACCTCTGTCAATAGAGGAAAAATATGAAATTGTGAAATGCTTTGAGTGAAATGAAAGACCATGTGGTACTGCACGTGCTACAGGCCTAAATGAGGCAACAGCGAGAATTACAAAGAATGCAGAGAAAATGAAAACAACTTTCATGGCAGGAACAACTCAAAGTGTAATTAAAATCCATTAGATTAAGACAAAAGAATTGGAAGAGATGGAACGGCTGTCATCTGTTTGGATAGAAAATCAAACAAAAACAAGTTTACTTACGATAGAAGCAAAAGCAGTAGCAATATTTTATTACGTAATAAAATACGTATTTTATTATGATTATTTATTATATTTGGCAATGTTTTCATTACAAATATGGTCAGCACCTAACCCCATTTTTCCCATAGGGCCTGTTGTTTATATTGCACGATTTTGTATTGCACGGGGGTTTCTAGAAACACAACTATCGTGCTATAAGAGGACCAACTGTATTTTGCATGTATGAAAATATTCTCTTGAGTTGGCTCTGATCATCAGCAATGTCTTACAGATTGAAGCTATACTGGTGTTGACGCGATTAAATTATTTAAGGAAATTGAAATAACTGTTTTGTAATTAGACAATATATTTACTTCTTTAGTTGTTGAAGCATTATTAAATTAAATGTACTCTTTCAAATTAGTGCAGTTGATTTAACAATACTTTTAACTTTGCTAGTCTCTGCAGAAATGAGAGAAGCACAATTCAGGTTTCAGGATGGCTATTATACTGATAAAATATAAATTTTCAATAAATTATATCTTGCTACTTTAAATTCAATATCATGTTCAAATAAAAAGTAATTCTGCCAATAGTATCATAAAAATAGAGTGCAGAGTATTAGTATTGACAAAATAATGAAAGGAAGCAGAATTTACACAGCAACAGCCATAATCTACCAAACACTTTCTAGTTCATTTCACAAATATATGTAGTCTCAATTCTAATCTCAACAATGTCCATTTCCACATGCAGTCTGCCAAACCCCCATGTTTTTTTTTTCTGACAGAATCTCCGTTAGCGGTTGATTCAACTACTGCTCATCTCAATTGCCCAAATTATTCACTACATGATTCCTTTTGCCTCAAAGGTGGTACTTGTGCATATTTCCGTTCCGATACTCCCTATCAGAAACTTGGTAATTTGGAATCTACTCTTTTCGATCTTCTCTGGCTTAAAATCTCTCTACCTCATTCTGTCAAATTCATCTGTTGTCTCTACTGTTCTCCCAACTCCACTAATCACTTGGAGCTCTTTGACTTCCTCTCTTTGCAACTTGACTTTCTCCAGTCCAACTTTTCTAACAGTGAGGTAAGTTTCCTTGGTGATTTTAATGTTCACAACTCCGGCTGGCTTCCGTTTTCTAGTCACACCGACCCAGCTGGTCGAGATGCTGAGGCTTTTGCAATTACTAATGACCTTGCACAGATTGTTCATTTACCTACAAGAATACTGGACAATCCTAACCACAGAGCCAACACGCTTGATCTTTTTCTCACAAACAACCCTTCTAAATACCCAGTTGAAGTGAGTGGTCCTTTAGGCACCTTAGATCACAACTTGGCGATTGTCTCTTCTCCAACGGAGCCTTTATCTCATGGCTATTCCCAACCTTGTTTTGTTTGGCATTACAAGAATGTAAAATGGGATGAACTGAGGGATTTTTTTCTTTTTTTCCTTGGTTGGATCTCACTCAAACCATCCCTTTCAGGGCCGTGCCAAGTCATTTTAGAATGTGAGGCAAGAATGAAAAATTCTGCCTTATCCTAAAATATTTTAAAAAAATGACTTATTTAAAATACATTTCAGGTAAAAGTTTTAATAAAAAATAAAAACTGAGGTAATAAAAATGATGAGCGGAGCAAAAACCACAGTGGCACCCTAGATAGTGCTGGCATGCAGAGCTCAGTATCTATACAGTGGTGTGACAAAGATTTTTATCTTGCAATAGCAAGATGATAAACAGATTGAAATAATCAAAACATAATATCAAAAACATTGGCAATTATTTAATCTTTCTTTTGGCGCCCCTTTCAGCTTTTAACCTGAGGCAAGAGCCTCACTCGCCTCACCCTAGGCTCAGCTCTGATCCCTTTATCCATAGCAGCAACTTGCCTTTAATGCCATACTGCTCCAACTTGTACAGTAGTTTTCCTAACCACAAAAAAAGCTTTTGATGCAACAGCATCAAAAGCTTTCCTGAAAGCCAAGTATATGACATAAAAATTATTTTTTGCATCCAGTTCCTTTGTGACCTCATTGTAGTTATCCAATCAAATTGGTCATACAAGACTTCCCCTTAACAAACCCATGCTCTGTCTGAACTATAACTGCAGTCTTGTCTAGATGATCCTGTACACCTTTAACCAGTGCCTTCATTTATTTCCCCAGAACAGAAGTTACACTAACAGGTCTGTAACTACTTGTATCACCCTTTTATCCCTCCCCCTTTGTGAATTGGGGTCACATTTGCACATCTCCAGTCCATGGAGACCTCCCCTGAGTCCAAGGAAACTCTCATAATTATGGGTAAGGGTTTGCTTACTTCCTTTGCTGCCTCCTTTAACATAACTGGATAGATCCCATCCACCGCAGGTGCCTTTCCTATATTTAACTTTAACAATTTCTCCTCCACTTTGCTCTAAGTTATTACAAAATCATTTAGCTCCCTGCCATTGTTTAACAAACGTCTGGCATTCCTCTCCCCAAATAACTCCTCGTGTGAATGTAGATGCAAAATACACATTCAGTTTGTCAGCTACCTGAGCATGGTCCTCAACAGTCGAACCATCGATATCATGTGAACCAATCTGATCCATAAAGTAAAGAAGTCTTTACTGTTTTTCTTATCATCCTTTGCCAAAGATTTTTCGTGCTCTGCCTTTGCTTGCCTAATCCCTCCTTTGTGACTTTATTACAGACTATCTCATGTATCTCCTGATAATTTAAATGCATCCCATTCATTTTTCTTCTGTGCCACAAGTTTCATTAGTTCATCTGACATCCATTTATGCCTAAACCTTGAATAGTATTTCTTAGTTGGTATGAAAAGCTTAGTAGCCTCCAAGATTAATTCCTTGAATGCTTCCCATTTAGAATTTGCTATTGGTAACATCTTCAGTCGTTCCCACTGTATAAACTTTAAAAACTGTCTGAGATGATTGTAATCACCTTTATGAAAGCAAAAACCTTTCCCTTTACCCCAAAAGGTAGTTACATCTTTGAGTAAATCCCACATCAGCACACCGATGTGGGATTTACTCTACAGATTCTAAATGCATGAAGAATCACCTGATAATCAGATCAAGAGTATTACTTGATCTGATTATCAACCAGAGTATTCTGGTTGCCTCTCGAACAGGCTTCTGCTGCTGCAGTAAACAATAGAGCAATAAATTCAAAAAAGGCTTGCTAATATGCAAGTGAACAACCCAGAAGTCCCAGTCAATATCTGGGAAGTTAAATTCCCCCATTAAAAGGCAATACATGCTCCTATCCGATTCCCAGAAATGGAAGGCTAAGTTAACCTTCCACTCCGGTTCCTTCCGGAAATGGAAGGTTAAGTTAACCTTCCAGTCCGCATGTTAGCGTTTCCTGCTCTTGATATCGACTTGATGTCTGTGGATTCTTTCGAACCAGTAATGTCTCTATGTCGATTGTTAAGCTTTAGTTTTAGTATTATAATTCTCCTGTGAGAATTATAATTCTCACAGGAGAATTATTATACTTTTTCTAGTTTTCTCAGGATTTGGAAAAACATAAATTTCCTGAGAAATGCCAGGAAGGAATTCCCACATGGAAACACTAAATATAATATACTTTAATTTGACTGTCCACTATTTCTTCATCAATAAAAGTCATCAATAAAAATGAAACTGTCATGTTTCTGGAAATCCATACAAACCATTAAAAAAAAAAAAAAAAATTAAAGTCCAGAATTAAAAAAGGGATAATTATCTACAACAAAACAGTCAGATTGGTAGGTGTCAAAATAGAGTACTTTCTTCCACAAATTTACAACACCAACAACCGTAAAAACTGTACAAAAGTAACACAATAAGCAGCGTACACTGTACGAAAAAAAAATAACAGCAAAAATTTAAGTTACTACTTAACTCCTAACTTGGACTTGTTATAATCCACAGGAGCATGAATTTATTGATAAGCATTGTTTATTGATGTAGAGTGGAAATGTGTACATAAAAAGGTGGAAATGGATAGAAAGACAACAATAAAATCAAGCAATATAATGCCGACCGGGCTAGCCGGGTGGGTAAAGCACCTGCCTAGCAACCCAAAGGTCGCGGGTTCGAATCCCGCCTCGGGCTTGGATCAAAGTACTGCAAAAACCTTGGGAGGTGCATTATGGCCACAGAAACCAATGCGCCAACAACTACCGGAAAAAAAAAAAAAAAAAAAAAGCAATATAATATACTTTAATTTGCCTGTCTTCTATTTCTTCAGCAATAAGAGTCATCAATAAAAATGAAATTGTCATAATGTTTCTTGAGATCCATACAAACCATTAAAAAATATATACATTGTAAAAAATAAAGGGAAGCTATTCGATTTAAAATCGACATTGTAAAAAATAAAGGGTAGCATTGTATTGAACGCAAGTAGTATGTGTTAAGTTTTTTCATTTTTTTTCTGTGGTTAACCGCGGGTAACTGAATCAGCAGATATGGGAACATACTGTACATGTAATTATCTTTTGGTGGCCTGGCTGTCTTCTATATCTGACATTGCTGATGATTCCTCCATCCTAGTACATAGTAACTCTGGTTCCCAATTGGAACACATTAACTCCTACTCAATAACTTACTGGATTAGACTCTGAAAAATAAATTAAGGATTTCACCATCTAAAACTAAGATGATGATATTTCATGGAAAACTTTATCATAGTAAACCTTCGGTTGTCAGGTTTAATGGCATATCTTCGCCACTTGTCACCATCCACCAATAAGCACTTGGTATTATATTCAATGAAAAATTGTCATTCTTACCACACATCCAAAACCTTTCAAAAATGTTAAAACTTTTACAGTAATATTGTTCAGAAACTCTCAGCAGTATTAGGGTTTAAAAAGGGTCCTCTTAGAATTCTATATCACACAGTTTTAATCCCAATCGTCACATATGCCACTAGCATATGATTTCATAGAACAAAACTTATCAGAGTTCAAACCAAACCAGCTCTTCTGAGACCTTGCAATAACAGTTTCAACTGCATCTTTACAAGTTCTTGCAGCCTTATTACCTCAGAATCTCTATCTTATACAAAGGTTTTGCTTATTATACTTGTAAAAGATATCCTCAAACTTTTTCTGATTTGTCCTATGATCCCACTGCCAATCCAATCCAATCCAAAGAATGAAAAAGCAAAATATTGGACTGCAGATAGAATTCTTCAACCAAAGGAGCAGTAATAAAGTGTTTTATACCTGACATTAAATCCACTACCTCAAAAAATAATCGGCTTTACTTTTACCACAAGCCTTCTTACAGCATATATTTTAAATGGCCACGGTTCTTTGAGGACCTGTCTTCTTAAAATTCAAGCTAGTCATGTCAGATGCTTGTTTTTGTGGTGGCCCTGAAGGTTGGAGCCATGTCTTATACTTTTGCATGGTTTACCAAGGTTTAAGACAAATACTATATAGTACAGTACACAATTTTTCACCAGCAAATAAAAAATACCTTATTGTAAATCCAAATACCTTCTCAGCCCTACAAGAATTTGTAACACAGATTTTTAATAAATGGCATGGATTACTTGACACCACCTCTTCTGAAACACTATCAAATTATAATTTTGACATATATCCTTTTACTGATATTTAATTTGCCTGAACTTATCAGATTGATTCTGCTAAATATAACTAATAACTGGGACAGAAATCACTGACTTCTAATCTACATACAATGACCTGACATACACTTACTTTTGGGCTACCCTGTTCAATTGTGATTGAACTGACTTCTGGACTCACTACTTTGACGACCTGACTTGAAGTACAGTTTTATTTACTTGGGCATAATTTACTTCCTTAGAGCAGCTTTAACTTTATATTATAATTTTGTTTTTTGTAATTTTATTTTATGCTAGTCCCTTTGGGGACAAGAGGTTTTTTTTTTAATGCTAGACCCTTCAGGGCAGGATTTGCTATCTCTAGTTTGCTAGAAATGAGATTATTCACCTGCTGGTACCAAGACTTGGCTTTCTAGGTACAGGAGCTGCTGGCATCCACTGGTTTGAAGCATCACATCCCTCTCATAGAAGATTACTGGCACCAATAGGACTTGTTGGATATAGCCTATTTAGAATGGTCAGTATTAGTAGTTGTGGCCTAGCTTCTCATGTTATGGATAGGTATTGGGAAGCAGCCTTCGTGATCGTAGCTTCCTGGTAGGAAAGTGACCAGAAACAACTAAATGACATAAACTACACAAGTAAAAGTAAAAAAGGCATACGTGCTCTGGATTCATTACGAAAATTTTATTTTGTTTCTCAGAGCAAACTAAACTAGAATTACAATTAATAAGCTTTCGGCTGGGAGGCAGCCTTCTTCAGATTGAATACATGAATGGAAGTGGAATAGAGATGTGCACTGCCAGGATGGTGCGTGAGGCGCGTGGTTAATTGTTTGTTGATGTTTGTGGCTGTGACATATGGTGGTGACGTGGCCAGCGTTTGTCCATGGATAGAATTACTGCCTCTGTGATGGGGTTAACTTGGCAACCACTGTTCCTGTTCCTGTTCAAAGAGGCATCCGAGCATTTTATATTTAACGATTCCAACCAGGTGCGCTTTAGGTAATGGTGGGACCTGTCCACAACCACGACATCGCGGTGTGGGTCGATGTCGTGGCGGGTTGTCCAGACATGCTCGGCGATAGCTGAGTGTTCTACATCTGCCAAACGGATCACCCTTTTATGTTCTGAGAGGCCACCACGCGGGGCCACCTCCTCTCCACTGCCCGAACCTTGCTAACTCGCGCCTGGACACACTCCAGCTCCGCAGATGAGAGACGCAAAGAGATCACAAGAGTCAAAGTAGACCTTACGAAGTGTGGCTATCCCATCGACGTCCTTGACAGGTGTGATCTACAGGCACGCGACAACGTGATGACCAACAGCAACGCCAACAGTGACGAGTCATCCACGGGGGCATTTATCCCATACTACCCCAACCTGTCACAACAGATCGGTAGAATCCTAAAATCATATGGGATAAAATGCATCCAACTCCCAGGCAAGAAACTGCGTTCTCTTATCTCCAACGTAAAACCACCCGTCCCCACTTTTCTACACAGCGGTTTGGTCTATCGCATCTCTTGCCGTGACTGCACCAGCTGCTACTTTGGAGAGACTGGATGTCGACTCGAGAAACGTCTCTCAGAACATAAAAGGGTGATCCGTTTGGCAGATGTAGAACACTCAGCTATCGCTGAGCATGTCTGGACAACCTGCCACGACATCGACCCACACCGCGATGTCGTGGTTGTGGACAGGTCCTACCATTACCTAAAGGGCACCTGGTTGGAATCGTTAAATATAAAATGCTCGGATGCCTCTTTGAACAGGAACAGTGGTTGCCAAGTTAACACCATCACAGAGGCAGTAATTCTATCCATAGACAAACGCTGGCCACGTCACCACCATATGTCACAGCCACAAACATCAACAAACAATTAACCACGCGCCTCACGCACCATCCTGGCAGTGCATATCTCTATTCCAACTGCCATTCATGTATTCAATCTGAAGAAGGCTGCCTCCCAGCCGAAAGCTTATTAATTGTAATTCTAGTTTAGTTTGCTCTGAGAAACAAAATAAAATTTTCGTAATACACTACACAAACACAGCACTATACCCATTTCTGGCCATTGTATAGAGTTTTGTATATCATCACACAGAACCAATGTTTAGGAACCACACTACATAACACATATCCACATATTATATGCAGAAAAGATAATGATAAGAATATTGAATAGAATCGATAACAAGGATGGAGGAAAACATGGGAGGGCAGTTTGGTTTCAAGAATAGGTGTGATGAGAATGCTGACTGAAAGACATCTGGAAGTGAACAAAAGTGTATGCAAAAGTATTTGCCATATAGTGCAAGGATGACACAGGCATTTGCTGCACTGGCAAAAAAAAAAAAAAACAAGTAGATAAGAAAACACAAATCACATGCTTCCCTCCTCCCACAGGTAACTATCCAGTGGACAGTTGCCAGAAACATGGTGCAATGCAGAAATTGGTAGTGATGAGTTTCACTCAGTATGTATAATATTTAGGAAAGATAGGGAAGATAGAAAGGGTGGAGGGTCATGCTTCTTATCAAAAGCAGACTGAGCATGAAAACAGCTTCTGCTGAGTCTGAAGTTACATCTGCCAGCATAGAAACTGTGTGGTGTGAATTAGTTAGAAGCAAAGGAACAATGAGAGTGGGAGTAATCTACAGACCAGAAGATTGTGAAGAATATGACGAGAGTCTTTAAATGCATATGGAATGGGAAAGCATGCATGAATTTCTTATTACAGGTGACTTTAATCTTTAATCTGACCCAGATTGATTGGAATAAGTGGGAGGGAAACTTAAGGTGGAGAAAAACCTTTTTTTAAATAAACTAGATTTTTTAAATAAACTAGTGGGAGGGAAACTTAAGATGGAGAAAAACTTTTTTTAAATAAACTAGATGATTATTATTTGTACCAGCATGTTAGAGAAAGTACTAGGGGCGAGAATATTCTTGACCTCGTCATTACTAACAAATTAGATGACATCACAACACTTAAAGTACAGGAACCATTGTAAGGAACTGATCATGCAATCATCAGTTGGAAGATGAAAAAATATGCTGCAGTAGTTAAAGGCAAAGGTAGGCGCCTCCGTAGCCAGGTGGGAAGGAGCAGCAGTGCGTAGCACACGCTTCTTGATTAGACCGGGGTTCGAGCCTGTCACCACCAAATACGGAGCATGCGGAAAGGTCAGGGAATGACCACCGCACCAGAGCAATATGGCCTTAGTTGCTAATGCTCCTAAAAAAAAAAAATCAAACCAAACCTTAAAGGCAAAGGCATGGGTTTTAACTTCAGAAGAGGGAACTTTGACAGTTTAATGCGTTATATGGCATCTGTGAACTGCGCAGATTGCCAAGGGATGGCAAATACACTTGAATTATGGAATACTTTTAAAGCAAAAACAACAGAGGCCATGAACACATACATATCTTTAAGAAAATATTACAGGAGGAGGATGCCGAAATGGACAACAGTTTTTCTACTGTATTTGATCAGCTAGCTGATCAAATACAGTGAGAGGCCAAGGCTGCATATGAGAAATAACTGGCTAAGAGTTGTTGTTATTTGGTTTTTAGGAACATTAGCAACTAAGGCCATATTGCTCCGGGGATATGCGGTGGTCATCACCTGACCTTTCCGCATCCTCCAAATTTGGTGGTTACGGGCTTGAACCCCAGTCAAGAAGCATGTGCTACGCACTGCTGCTCCTGCCCACCTGGCTAAGAGAGAAAATAATGGGGACAAGGAATTTTTCATGTATGTGAATACAAGGAAGAAGAAAAAAGCAAATCAGATTGGACACCTATGCACTGTGTGTGGAAAAGTCGCAGACAACCCAGCTGATGTTGCAGATGAATTAAACAGGTACTTTGGATCTGTCTTTACTGATGAAAGATCCTTCATGAGATGAAGCAGTGCAAGTGAGGTAGAGCCATATGAAATTAGTGCTGTTGTAATTACAGATGATTGTTTATTAGAAAAACTTTTGAGCATAAAGGCAATTAACGTCCATGGCATATACCCTGTTTTGAGGGAGAGTGCTGAACCATTGAGATTTATTATGAGGGCATCTTGGACTCAGGAGAGATTCCTTTGGCTGTTGTTGTTGTTGAAGTAGAATTTATTGGCGCAAGGGCTGCTATGGCCAAAATGCATCTATAACTTAAAATTGTTGGTCAATATATGAAAGGAATTGTTCTAGAAGTGACTGTATAGGTTTATCATTTTTAGATATTTAAACAGCTCTGATAGATTGGCATCATCTCCAAGTATATGAGCTAGTTGCAAGGGTTTTTGTGAGTCGATTAAAGATCTGAAACATTCAATTCTAGCTGAATCATAGTGTGCACATTCAATAATAATATGTTTTACTGTAAGAATGGAACTGCAATGCGAGCAGAGAGGAGGCTCATCTCCTAGCAGTAAAAAAAGATGCGTTAGGTGCGTATGGCCAATTCGTACTCTTGCAAGCACGACCTCTTCGTGCCTGCTTAATCGGGAACTAGATCTCCATAGCTGTGGGTTTTGTTTTATTTCAAGGAGTTTGTTTGATATCTGATTATGCCACTTTTCAGTCCACACCTCTGTACATATCCACCGTATGATTGGCTTGTAATCAGAAAAAGGAACTGGGATGGGATCGAAGCAAGCAGGGTGTTTTGCTGCTTCGTCTGCACACTCGTTTCCTGGAATTCCAACGTGACTGGGTATCCAGCAGAACGTGACAGTCAGCTTATTTTTATTGAGGTGACATAACTGTGATCTGATTTGTGTGAGAAGTGGGTGGGAATTTTGTGGTTTTTCCTGTAGGGCACTCATTGCACTTAAAGAGTCTGTGTATATTATGACCTGGGTATTTAGAAGATCATTAAGGAGATTTAGAGCCATTTTGGTTGCATATAATTCGGCAGTAAATACACTGCATTCACATGGTAATTGTACAGAAGGAGTGGATGTAGGAGTGATTACTGCAGCTCCCACGGATATATCGGTTTTGGATCCGTCTGTGTATATCTGAAGATTGTGAGTATTGGTCAATGCATGATCCGCATGTAACTGTCTAAGATTGTGATTTGATAGGGAATGTTTTCCCCACTGTAGAAAATAGTTATCGCAAAGAGGTATATACATTGCCCATGGTGCTTGTACTACATCTGCAGCTTGAGAGATGTTTCCCAGAGAGATGTTCCAATGTTTGGTTAGCTCTTGTAGCCGGATGCCAGCAGGTTTGTTTTCATTGGGTTTATTTTTATACAAATTTTCCCACTGAGGTTCAAACAGATATGTCCAGATGGGGTGAGAAGGGAGGCTATGTAATTTGGCTGCATAGTTAAAGAGCAATACTTTTCTCCTAAGATGTAGTGGAGGTTCATTGGCATCTATATACAAACTTTGCACTGGTGATGTCTTAAAGGCTCCTAAAGCAATCCTGAGAGCACTATGCTGGACTGGATTGAGCCGGGCTAGTACTGTCTTATGTGCAGAGTCATAAACTGGGGCTCCATAATCTAGACGAGATCTTATTAAAGTACGATATAAGTGTAAGAGTGTGAAGCGATCGGCTCCCCATGTCATAGAAGAGATAACTTTGAGAATATTCATCTTTCTCATGCACTGAGTTCTCATTTGCATTATATGGGCCTGAAAGTTAAGTTTAGTGTCCAGTACTAAACCCAAGAACCGGATATTGTTGCAAAGTGGTATTGGTTGGGCTCCTAACGTTAGCTCAGGATCTGGATGAAGTTGTCGCTTTTTACAAAAGTGAATAGCAGTTGTTTTTGTTCTGGAGAGGCGGTAGCCATTGTGGGATGCCCATGACTCTATTTTGTTTATTGAGAGTTGCAGTTGGCGTTCAATGGAGCGCATATTAGTGAATGGCAGGATATTGTAAGGTCGTCTGCATATAGATAAGTGTCGACATTAGGCGGAATATTATCTGTTGTATTGTTCAGCCTAACTGCAAAGAGCGTTGAACTAAGAACTGATCCTTGTGGGACTCCTTCTTCCTGAACAACTTTTTGAGACAGCGTATTGCAGTAACGCACCTGAAATGTTCTATTTTGGAGAAAGCTCTGTATGATTAGTGGTAGCTGGCCCCGAAGTCTTGTGGCATAGAGATTTTGAAGAATGCCATAGCACCAGGTTGTATCAAAGGCTTTTTCAATGTCCAGGCAGACCATGACGAGATGTTCTCTACGGATAAAAGCATTCCGTATGTTGGATTCTGCCTTGATCATAAGGTCTAGAGTTGACCGATTTTTCCTAAAGCCGTACTGATTCTTGTCCATCACTGAATAAGATTCTAGAAACCAGACTAATCGAGCATGAATCATTTTTTCCATTACCTTACCAAGGCAACTGCTGAGACATATTGGTCGATAATTTTGTGGATCTGACTGATCCTTTCCAGGTTTAGGAAAGGCTAAGACTATTGAGTGGTGCCAAGAACGAGGGAAGTAACCTTCTGAGAATAGCCGGTTGAAATATGCCAGTAGTGAATTCAGAGCTTGATTGTTTAGATGTTTAAGCATCATGTAGTATATTCCATCAGGCCCTGGTGCAGAATTCGCTGACCGATTTAGGGAGCTCTCTAGTTCCAGTAAGGCGCCTCCGTAGCCAGGTGGGAAGGAGCAGCAGTGCGTAGCACACGCTTCTTGATTAGACCGGGGTTCGAGCCCGTCACCACCAAATACGGAGGATGCGGAAAGGTTAAGGAATGACCACCGCATATCCTGGAGCAATATGGCCTTAGTTGCTAATGCTCCTAAAAACCAAACAACAACAACAACAACAACAGTTCCAGTAATGTAAAAGGTTGGTTATATGAGAGAGATGCCGTTGTATGGAAATTCAGTTTATACTTTTCTGCGTTGGCTTTATGCTGTTTGAAGGCAGGTTCATATGCTGATGTGGCTGATATTTGAGAAAAGCATTCTGCCAGGGCATTTGCAATATCCACTGAAGAGGAAAACTCTTTACCCTTCCAGCTTAGAATAGGCATTAGTTCTGGGAGGTATTTTCCATTTAGCTTCTTTATTTTATTCCATATTTTTCTGCTCTCAGCATTTTTAGTGATGGCAGAAGCAAACCGGATCCAAGAGTCTTTTTTTTTGCTTTTTTTTTTCTGCACGTAACGTGCCTTGGCTTTGCGTTTCTTAAAATTAATTAGGTTGTCGGTTGTTGGGTGCTTGCGAAAAAGATTCCATGCCTTATTCCGTTCTTTTTTAGCATCACAGCAATCACCATTCCACCAAATATTGGCATATCTATGTGACCCGATTGTGACTTTGGGTATGGCACTGGTTGCAGCTGTTATTATTTGTGTAGTAATATGGTCGGTAATATCATCAATAGGCTGGTTTTTAACGACTTGATCATCAAAGGAAATTGCATTGGTGAACGTGTTCCAATCAGCTTTGGAGAATTTCCATTTTATGGGACTGATTATATGTGAGGTTCTGTTTGTTTGCAATTTGCAAATAATCGGGTAATGGTCGCTGTTCGGTGGGTTATTTGTGACTGACCACTGAATGATTGGGAACAATTTTGGGGAACATATTGATAGGTCTATGGCAGTAGATACTCCGGTGGGAAAGTGGATATAGGTGTCAGCACCAGTATTTAATAATGTGAGATTCTGGTTATCAATAACTGTTTCAATGAGTTTTCCTCTTTTGTCTATTTGGGAAGATCCCCACATAGGGTGGTGCCCATTGAAATCTCCTAGCAGAATAAAAGGAGATGGAAACTGCTTTATAAATTCCTCCAGCTCTTTCACAGTGAATTCTTTGTTTGGGGAAAGGTACAGTGAGATTACGGTTAACATAACACTCAGATCAATTCGTACTACTACAGCCTCTAATGTGGTCAGCAGCGGGATCTGTTTTGTTGGAACCTTGATGTCGACAATTATGGCTACGCCTCCTCTTGTTGAATTAGTATTGTTTCTGTCCTGTTGATAGATACTACAATTTTTGATCACTGGAGTCACTTGTGGGGTTAGATTGGTTTCTTGCAGGCAT
This sequence comes from Mastigoproctus giganteus, assembly GCF_048544385.1. Taxonomy (NCBI): domain Eukaryota; kingdom Metazoa; phylum Arthropoda; class Arachnida; order Uropygi; family Thelyphonidae; genus Mastigoproctus; species Mastigoproctus giganteus. The sequence goes on from NC_143579.1 coordinate 79,972,336, forward strand.
AGGATAACTGGACTATATTGTTTGATTAGTTCATAAATATCAAAAATATTGCTTCTTAGACCTCTACAGTTCCATTGTATAATGTTGTGCATTATTTAATTTTAGAAGTTGTGTATGGTTCTGTCTGTTTTTTATATCCTGCCTGTTTGCCTCGGTCTAGTTTCATCTTTTCTTTTTTTGGAAAAGTGGGGCGTCCAATTTCCATATCATCTTCTGCATGTAGATCTAGTATTGGCTCATTCTGTAGGGTACCAGAATCAATATCCATATTTGCTGAGCATGGTTGGTCTGAACTGTTTGTGGGTGATGCTTTTAATTTGGCAGTTCCTTGTAGGGTATCAGAAGCAGTTGGAGGGACTGTTAGCGGGGTATTGCTAGCAGAAGTTACTTTACATTGTTCTGTAGGTGACTGCTGTGGGATTGATAGCACTGATCGAGCCCAATCAGCAATTGAAATAGATGGTGGTACTGTTACTGCCGTTTGTGTTGCTGTTGACTGTTATTTTTGGGTTGCTGCAGCATAGGTGATTTTTGGCATACTGAGCATAACTTGCTTCCTAGCTTCCTGATAGGTGACCTTTTCTTCGACTTTATACTTCTGGATCTGTTTGCCTACTTTCCAGAGTTTGCAATTTTTTGAATACGCTGGATGCTGGCCTTTGCAATTTGGGCATTGTGGCTTTTCTGCAGTGCAGTCAGTTTGTGCATGATCTTTGGAGCCGCAGTTCGGGCATGTAGTGTCCCCTCGACATACTGTTTGCGAGTGTCCAAATTTCTGACACCTAAAACATCTGATTGGGTTGGTAATGTACGGACATACTCGGCAATTTAGGTATCCGGCTTTCACACATGATGGTAAGGTAGGTGTACCGAATGTTAGAATAATGTTTCTAGTTGGAACAAGTTCACTATCCTTTTTAATCATTATTCATTTTGCCTGGACGACTTTTTGCTCTTTTAGTTCTTCGACTATCTAATTTTCAGCAACATTCATCAGGTCCCACTCAGCTATTACCCCTGTGGAACTATTTAGTGTAGCATGAGGGGTGACCTGTATAGGAATTCCTCCAAAATTTGATAATTTTAGTAGAGCCTGAGAATACTGATATTTCGCTGTTTCAATTAACAGATCTCCGGATCGGAGTCTTTTCACCATTTTCGGTGAACCAGCCACGCTTTCTAAACATTTCTGAATTAGAAATGGTGAAAGGGCACTCATAGGCTTGGATGAGAGAGAGTGGAATATAAGGAATGTTGGGAATTCCTGCTGATTCTCATTTCTATGTTGTCTTTTGGTTTGTGATACGTCATGTTCGGGTTCAATCAGGTCATGAGTTGCGCGTTTAGGCTCAAGTGCGGGATAATTGTCAAAATCCATGGTTGCTCCTTTTCGCCCTGGAGGATAACTTTTTCCCCAGGTTACCGGCCCCGCCACGTGGAGGCAGGAGCGGTGCCACCAGTGACCAAGCGATCAGAGGTTAGTGGTTAGTGTGTTATATAAATTAGTTCAATATACAAGAAGAAAGGTACCTTTCCTTTCTTTTTTGAAGAGCTAGCTTCTTTATTCAGAAGAGCAGAAATTAAATAATTTTGGAAATAAAGACTTAAATTCTCAGTAATCTGCTGATTCTGGAGAAGTCGCTGTGAAGTTCACTTTTTAAATTCGCTTTGATCACTCGCTTGGCACTCGGGGCCGATTCCTTTGGCTTGGAGAAGTGGCAGTGTATCGCCAGTACATAAAAGTGGTTATAGGAGTGAAGTTGGTAACTACAGACCAGTTAGTCTGACTTTAGTGGTAGAAAAATCTTAGAGGCAATGATTAAGAGTGCAATCCAGGAACATTTACATAAATACAGCATTCTGAAGGACACACAATGTGGCTTTGTTAGGGACAAATCATGCTTAACTAACTTAGTAGGCTATCTTGACACAATTAATCATGAGATAGATTTAAGGAACAATTTCAACATAGTTTATTTGAATTTTAGCAAAGCATTTGACCCAGTCCTTGATGAGAAATTACTGTATACGCTTGAACAGGTTGGGATTACTAGTAAGATTCTAAAATGGATTGCTGCAGGGAAGGCAGAGGGTTGTGATTAATGGATATTCTTCAGATTGATGTAATGTCAGGAGTGGGGTCCCTCAAGAACCGGTTCTAAGACCACTGTAATTTCTCATTTTCATAAATGAGATTGACGAAGAGACAAAAGGCATGATGTCAAAATTTGTAGATGACATAAAGATTGGCACTGACTAACATATAGGTTAGTGCGAAAGCATCATTTTAACGTAGCCATCTACCAAAGTAGTTAGTTCACAGTATACTTCATAACTGGGTTGACACTATTGCAACACCAGGGTATCTGCCCACCCACCAAGGAGAAGCCAACAAGCTTTGAAACGGTGCCATCTGGGTGGTGGTATCTGCTGAGAATAAGTAATGGTAGTCTTCTCCACTGGTGAAGTGTTACTTATTCGAGGTAGTACAATACCATGGCAACTCGTTGTGGAGGCATTCACAATATGAGATATAACCAAAACGATGCAAACTTAATTAATTAATTTAACTACTTTGGCATATGGCTACATTAAAATGATGCTTTCGCACTAACCTGTATGTTAATCATTCTAGCTCGTAGCATGAGGCCTTTACCCTTAAATATTTTATAGATTGGCAGAGTTGTTAACGATCAGTAACAAGCATCGCTACTTCGTGTTGACTTGAACAGACTTCAAAGATGGTCAGAGAAGTGGCGGAAATGTTTTAATGCTACTAAATGCAAGGTCTTACACTTGGGGAATAACAACCAACAAATAAATTATACACTTGGTGGTGATGAATTAAAAATGGTGGAAGAGGAAAGGGATCTGGGAGTTACAGTACGGGTAGTTATGAACTTTTCTGAACAGTGTAAATAGGCAGTCAGGAAGGCCACGGTGTCCTTTCAATGATTTATCGAATATTACCCTGTAGGATTATGCAGATCATAATCCCACTGTATAAGGCAATTGTAGGACCACATTTGGAATACTGTGTTCAAGTATGGAGATCTCAAATGAAAAAAGATGTGCGTCTTAAAAGTGTTCAAAAATGGGCAACTCAAATGGTGAGATCGACAGAAGGATGGCCGTATGAGGAAAGACTCCAATTATGTGGGCTACAGAGCCTGGCAATCAGGCACTTCAGTGGTGGTCTGATTGAGGTTTATAAGGCTCTGAGAGGGATTAGTAAATGAATGAACATGGAATTCTCACTGTTATAAAATATTCCAGAACTGGGAGTCATAAATTCAAATTACAGGCCTTGAAGTTTAGATTACATTGTAGGAAGTTTTCTTTTAGCCAGCGAGCTGATGCTGGACAAGTTGTCTTTACAGGTAGTTGTGTTTTTTTTTGTTTTTTTTTTGCCAGTGCAGCAAAAGCATTTGGCTTCCTTGCACTACATAGCAAATACAAAAACAAGATGCAGGATATTTCAGAGACTGCTGGAAGTCATTGCGGTACAAGTAAACACATGGGTTGTGTTAGGGTAGCTAAGAAAAAGAACAGGTGCATTTATACTTGCGTGTACACCAATGCTAGGAGTTTGGTAAATAAATTTGATGAATTTGAGGTATTGCTCAAAGCATCAAAGGCGGATATTGTTGGGATATCAGAGACATGGTGTCACACAGATATAAGGAATGCAGAACTGGAAATTGTGGAGTACAACGTCTACAGAAAGGATAGACAGTATAGGAAGAGAGGAGGGTTATGCTATTAGTTAAGAAACACATAAAATACAAGGAAGTGACGCCAGTCGACATAGCTGGACAGTGCAGTGTCGAGTCAGTTTGGTGTGACAAGCAATGGGAGATCAAAATTGAGAGTAGGAGTGTGCTATAGGCCTAATGACTCTGATTAGTATAATAAGGAACTGCACAGGGAAATAGAGTGGGCCAGTAAATCAGAGAGTCTTATAATGGCGAATTTTAATTTCCGAGATATTGACTGGAATTTGTGGGTTGGTCACTCACACACTAGCAAGGCTTTTGGGGATTTATTGGATGATTGTTTTCTACATCAGCATGTTCGGGAGGCAATTAGAGGGAGTAATACTCTTGATTTGATTATCAGTAGTGATTCTTCATGCATTAAGAATCTGCAGAGAGAGGAACCACTAGGTGGCAGTGGTCACAGTGTGCTGAAATAGGATTTACTTAAAGAGGTAACTACCATCAGGGGTAAAGAGAAGGGTTATTGCTTTCGTAAAGGATTACAATGGTCTGAGACAGTATTTAAATTCTATACAGTGGGACCAACTGATGATGTTACCAACAGCAAATTCAAAATGGGAAGCATTCAAAGAACTTATCTTGGAAGCTACTAGGCTTTACATACCAACTAAGAAATATTGTTCAAAGTTTAGGCCTAAATCGATGTCAGATGAACTAATGAGACATATGGCAGAGAAGAAAAATGTATGGGATACATATAAATTAACACGTGACACAGAAGCCTATGATAGATATAAGCTGGTCTGTAACCAAGTTACAAAGTAGGTTGGGCAGGCGAAGGCAGATTACGAGAAATCTTTGGCAAGGGATGCAAAGAAAAACAGCAAAGATTTCTTTACTTATGTAAACTCTAGAAGGAAGGGGATGAATCAGATAGGTCCACCTGATATCGATGGTTCAACTGTTGATGATCCTGCTCAGTTAGCTAACAAACTAAATGAATATTTTGCATCGACATTCACACATGAGGAGTTACTCAGCAAGGGTATTGCCAGAGGTGTATTCAACCCTGGCAGTAAGCTAGAGAATCTTGTAATAACTGAGAGTAAAGTGGAGGAGAAATTGTTGAAGATAAACACAAGAAAGGCATCTGGGGTGGATGGGATCTATCCAGTTATATTAAAGGAGGCAACAAAGGAAGTAAACAAACCCTTAGCCATAATTATGAGTGCTTCGTTGGACTCTGGGGAAGTACCCATAGACTGGAGATGTGCAAATGTGACCCCAATTCAAAAATGAGGATCAAAGACTGACACAAGTAATTATAGACCTGTGAGTCTAACTTCTGTTCCAGGAAAATTAATGGAGGTACTAGTTAAAGAAGCACTGCAGGATCATCTAGACAAGACTTCAGTTATAGCTCAGACACAGCATGGTTTTGTTAAGGGGAAGTCTTGTCTGACCAATTTGATTGGATACTATGATGCAGTCAAGAAAGAACTGGATGCAGGGAATAACTTTGATATTATATACTTGGATTTTAGAAAGGCTTTTGATACTGTTACACATGGAAGACTGCTGCACAAATTGGAGCAGTGTGGCATTGGAGGCAAATTGCTGCTATGGATAAAGGGGTGGTTAAAAAGGGAGGGTGACAAGACAGAGAGTGGTAATCAATGGACACTGCTCATCGTGGACTAATGTTATTAGTGGAGTCCCTCAGGTTTCAGTGTTGGGTCCATTATTGTTTTCTGTATTTATAAATGATATTGATGATGGTATATCAAGCTTAATGTCCAAGTTTGCAGATGATACAAAGGTAGGCAGGGTTGTCAAGGACACTACTGACGCTATGCTGCTGCAACAGGATCTGAAAAGGTTGAGCAGATGGGCTGAGAGGTGGCAAATGAAGTTTAACATTGACAAATGTAAAGTACTACATATGGGAAACAGCAACCCCAGAGCAACGTATCAAATCTGCGGTACTACACTGAGAGTGGTAGAGAATGAAAGGGATCTGGGGTGGTTGTGCAGGCAGATATGAAGTTCTCTGAGCAGTGCGGATGGGCTGCAAGAGTAGCTCATGGTGTCTTATCAATGATATACAGGAATTTTTCTAGCAGGGATAAGGAGGTGATTAATCCATTGTATAAGGCAATGGTCAGGCCACACCTTGAGTACCGTATACAGGTCTGGAGGCCTCATTTCAAGAAGGATGTAGAGCTGCTGGAACAAGTACAGAGAAGGGCAACAAGGTTAGTGAACGGAACGAAGGGTTGCTCTTACGAAGAAAGGCTTAAGTTTTGAAAATTACAGTGTCTGGAGACTAGGCACCGGCGAGGTGATCTGATAGAGGTGTACAAAGCCTTGAATGGTTTGAGCATGCTCAATGCTGATGGGATACTGCCTCTTGCTCAGAATAATCACCTGAGAGGGCATAAATTCAAATTGTGGAAAGACAGATTTAGGATTGATGTGCAGAAATTTGCCTTTAGCCAGCGGGTAGTTGGTTGGTGGAACAGACTTCCATCCCTTGTTGTGGAAGTTGATAGCCTAAATAAATTTAAGGCTCAGCTCGACAAGTATTTCGAATGAATGGAGGGGTGAAGTGGAAGTTTTTTTTTTTTTTTTTTGGCTGATGCTGCATAAGCTTGCTTTCTTGCATCATATGCCTCTACTAATGCTAATGCTAATACTATTATATCAGCATTAGTTAGCATTAGTAGCATTAGCATTAGTAGAGGCATATGATGCAAGAAAGCAAGCTTATTCAGCATCAGCCAAAAAAAAAAAAAAAAAAAACACACCACTCCCATTTCACCTCTCCGTTCGCTCGAAATACCTGTCCAGTTGAGCCTTAAATTTGTTTAGGCTATCAACTTCAACAACAAGTGATGGAAGTTCGGTTCCACCAACCAACCACCCGCTGGCCAAATGCAAATTTCCGCACATCTATCCGACATCCGTCCTTCCTCAATTTGAATTTATGCCCTCTGAGCTGATTATTCTGAGCAAGATGAAGAATCCCATTGGCATTGAGCATGCTCAAACCATTCAAAGCCTTATACACCTCTATCAGATCACCTCGCCGGTGCCTAGTCTCCAGACTCTGTAATTTGCAAAACTTAAGCCTTTCTTCATAAGAGCAACCCTAATCAGGAGTCAAATTCAGCCATTTTATTGACAACACTTCTAACATTACTGTAAACACAGTGGGGAGTATATAATCTTCTGTGGTTTACTACCTTGAAACACTCTTTGAAATTATTTTGGTTTGTATCCCAAGCTTTATCTTCCCTCTCATTTGAAACAATACTACCCTCAAAACATATTAAGTGTTATTATTAGTAGTAATAGAGGCATGTGATGTAAGAAAGCAAGCATATCGGCTTATGTAGCAGCAGCCAAAAAAAAAAAACAATTTCACATATCCATTCCCTCTAAACATTTGTCCAGTTTCTCCTTGAACTTATTTAAGCTATCATCTTCCACAACGACAAATGGAAGTTTGTTCCTGCAATTAACCACATTCTGGCTAAATGCAAATTTCAACTCATCTATTCTACAACTGTCTTTCCTTAATTTCAATTTATGGCCCATCAGGTTCGAATTTGAGCAAGCAAATGAATCCCATTAGAACTCAGCAGCCTCCGTAGCCGAGTGGGCAGGAGCGGGAGTGCAGTAGCACACGCTCTTTGAGTAGACTGGGGTTCAAACCCCTAACTGCTGAATACGGTTGATCTGCCAACCCGCACTGGACCAGCGTGGTAGATTATGGTCCATTTCCCTCAACATGAATTGTTGAGGAGGCTTCCATCCTGCAGTGGGTTGATAATGGCTGCACTTTACTTTTTTTTATGCTCAACCCATTCAAGTCCTTATACACCTCAATCAGATCACCTCGCAGGTGCCTAGTCTCCAGATGCTGCAATTTGCAGAATGTAAGCCTTTCTTGGTAAAAATAGGATCCCTTCATTCCCCTCCTCTGTACATGTTCAAGCAACTCTACATCCTTCCTAAAATGAGGTCTCCAGACGTATGCAGTACTAAAGGCAATTGACAATACCCCATGACCTGCTTTGGCCACCTGTCTGCACTGCTCAGAAAACTTAATATATGACTGCTCAGAAAACTTAATATATGACTGCTCAGAAAACTTAATATATGACTGCACAATTACTTCCAGATCCTTTTCATTTTCTACCACCCTAAGTGTAGTATCACACAGTTCATACATTTCTCGAGGGTTACTTCTACCCATATATACAGTACTTTGCATTTGTCAATGTTAAACTTCAGTTGCCACTTCTCAGCCCATCTGCCCAAATTTTCTAGATCCTGTTGCAGTAGTATAGTCATTAATGTAATTAACAACCCTGCCAATCTTTGTATTGTCTGTAAACTTTGACAATAAGCCTGATATACCTTCATCAATATCATTAATAAATACAGAAAACAACAATGGACCCAACACTGAACCCTGGGGGACTCCACTAATAACATTAGTCCACAAAAAGCAGCGTCCATTGATTACCACTCTCTGTCTTCTCCCACTCAACTTTTATTTATTGTGGCAACTTGTCCTTAATGCCATACTGCTCCGATTTGTATAGTAGTCTTCCAGGTGCAACAGTGTCAAAAGCTTTCCTAAAATCCAAGTATATATCAAAATTATTTTTTGCACCCACTTCCTTTGTAACCACATCATAGCATCCAATCAAATTTGTCAGACAAGACTTTCCCTTAACAAACCCATGCTGTGTCTGAATTATTACTGCAGTCTTGTCTTGATGATCCTGCAATGCATCTTTAACCAGTGACTCCATTATTTTCCCAGGAACAGAAGTTAAACTAACTGGTCTGTAATTACTCATGTCACCCTTAGATCCCCTTTGTGAATTGGGGATACATTTGCACATATCTCCAGTCCATGAGGACTTTCCCCTGAGTCCAAGGATGCGTTCATAATTATTGCTAAGAGTTTGCTTACTTCCTTTGCTGCCTCTCTCAATATAACTGTATAGATCCCATCCACCCCATTCTTGTGTCTGTTGTGGCAATAAACAAGAATTCATGAGGTGATTGCAAGCAATACTTTGACCCATTTCATCATATATCATATAAACATAGATGCAAATTACTCTTCTCATCCCTAACTAGCAGTTTCCCTGAACCCTTAGTGTATCCTCCACGATACTAGCAAAAATCCCTGCACCACCTTTGTTCAAATGAAGACCATCTGTACAAAATAAATTCCTTGATCCTTTCCCTAGTTGTCTGCCAAGTCACATTCCAACAATTTGCTTTACAGTGAGCCAGGTTTTCATTACCTTGTGTTTTTGCAGTTTGCTAGAAATATGTCAGACAAAAGAATCAAACAACGAATCAACTTCCAATTTTTTAATAAAATTAAACAAAGCACCAAATGAAAGTTATGAGTAGTTACGTCAAGTTTAATGAGGAAGATACTATGTCAAAGGCTTGCATGTTTGAACAGCATAAAAGATTTTTAGATAGAAGGAAGAGAAAGAATATGGAAGACGATGATGACTAGGCCATCCAGTACCCATGAAACTAATGAAAATGTGGACCAGGCAAGGACAATAATTAGAAGTGATCATTGTTTAAGAATTACAACAGTACCATCAGAACTCAGTATGGATAAAGAAACAGTTACACAAATTTTAACTGAAATTTTAGACACGAGAAAAGTAAGTGCCAACTGGGTGCCAAAAATTTTGAATAGAGATCAAAGAATGAGAAGATTCGAAATTTGTGAAGATGTTTTGAAAAATACTGAAGAAGATGCACACTTTCTGAGTATTGTAATCATTTGAGATGAAAGTGGGCTGCCCCAGAAACTAAAACACAGTCAATGCAATGGAAGACAAAACAATCCCCTAAACCAAAAAAACCAAGAATATCAAAAATGAAAACCATACGTCTTGTTTTCTTCACTATTGAAGGAATTATTATGGCTGAATATGTACCACCAAATTAGACAGTCAATCAAACACACTACTTTGAAGTTCTGACAAGGCTGCATGAAAACATTCAAAGAGACCTGAATTGTGGATGGATGGTTGGAGGCTCCATCAAGACAATGCTCCAGCACAATATAAGCAATAGCATTAGCACAGGCTTATGATGCAAGAAAGCAAGCTTACAGCATAAGCCAAAAAAACCCCCTTCCCATTTCACCCATCCATTAGTTCAAAATGTTTGTCTAGTTCTTGAATTTATTTAAGCTGTCAACTTCTACAACAGATAGAAGTTTGTTCCAGCCACCTGCTGGCTAAAGGCAAATTTCCACACATCTATTCTACGACTGTCTTTCCTCAATTTGAATTAATTGTCGTCTCAGGCAATTAATCTGGGCAAGAAGAAGAATCCCATCAGCACTGATGGGATTCTTCTAGAAACTAGGAGCAGGTGCCTAGTCTCTAGAAACTATAATTTGCAAAATTCAAGCCTTTCTCCGTACGAGAAATCCTTTGTTCCATTCACTAATCTTGTTGCCCTTCTCTGTACTCATTCAAACAGCTCTACATCCTTCCTAAAATGAGGCCTCCAGACCTGTATACAGTACTCATGGAGTGGCCTGATCATTGCCATATACAAAGGAATAATCACCTCCTTATCCCTGCTAGAAAAATTCCTGTATATCATTGACAAGATACCATGAGCTACTCTTGTAGACCATCTGCACTGCGCAGAATACTTTATATCTGACTGCATACTTACCCCCAGGTACGTTTCATTCTCTACCACCCTGAGTGTAGAACCACACAGCTGAAACGTTACCTTGGGGTTACAGCTACCCTGCAGTACTTTACATGTGTCAATGTTAAACTTCACTTGCCACTTTTCAGCCCATCTGATCAACCGTTCTAGATCCTGTTGCAGTAGTGTATTGTCATTAATGTAATTAACAACCCTGCCAACCTTTGTATTGTCCGCAAACTACACATTAAGCCTGATATATCTTCATCAATATCATTAATAAATACAGAAAATACAACGGACCCAACACCGAACTCAGAGGGACTCCACTAATAACATTAATCCATCAAGAGTATGGTCCACTGATTATCACACTCTGTCTTCTCCTACTCAACCAACCCTTTATCCATAGAAGCAATATGCCCTTAATGGCATACTGTTCCAATTTGTACAGTAGTCTTCCATGTAGAACAGTATATGATACCAAAATTATTTTTTGCATCCAGTTCCTTTGTGACCACATCATAGTATCCAATCAAATCTGCCTGACAAGACTTCCCCTTAACAAACCCATTCTGTGTCCGAACTATAAATGACGTCTTGCCTAGATGATCCTGCAGTGCATCTTTAACCAGTGCCTCCATTAATTTCCCCAGAACAGAAATTAAACTAACAGATCTGTAATTAATTGCATCACTCTTTGATCCTCCTTTGTGAATTGGAGTGACAGTTGTATATCTTCAGTCCATGGGTCCCACCCCTGATTCCAAAGAAGCTGTCATAATTAGGGCTAAGGGTGACTTCCTTTGCTGCCTCCTTTAATATAACTGGAGAGATCCCATCCACCCTGGGTGCCTTTCTTATGTTTATCTTCAACAATTTCTGCTCCACTTTGCTCTCAGTTATCACAAAATCATTCAGCTCTTTGCCAGAGTTTAATACAACTCTGGCATTCCCCTCCCTGAATTACTCCTCGTGTGTAAATGTAGATGCAAAATATACATTCAGTTTGTTAGCTACCTGAGCAGGATCATCAACAGTTGAACCATCGATATCAAGTAGACCAATCTGATTCGTCCTCTTCCTTCTAGAGTTTACATAAGTAAAGAAATCTTTGCTGTTTTTCTTTGCATCCTTTGCCAAAGATTTCTTGTAACCTGCCTTTGCCTGCCTAACCTCCTTTGTGACTTGATTACAGACCAGCTTATATCTACCATAGGCTTTGGTGTCGCCTGTTAATTTTTATGTATCCCATCTACATTTTTCTTCTCTGCTACGAGTCTCATTAGTTCATCTGACATCCATTTAGGGTTAAACCTTCAACAATATTTCTTGGTATGAAAAGCCTAGAAGTTTCCTAAATTAATTCTTTGAATGCTTCCCATTTAGAATTTGCTGTTGGTAACATCATCAGTTGGTCCCACTGTAGAGAATTTAAAAACTGTCTCAGATGACCACAGTCACCTTTACAAAAACCCTTCCTTTTACCCCTGATTGTACCTCTGAGTAAATCCCACATCAGCACACTGATCACTGCCACCTAGTGGTTCCTTTATCTGCAGATTCTTAATGCATGAAGAATCACTACTGATAATCACATCAAGAGTATTACTCCCTCTGCTCGCCTCCCGAACATGCTGCTTTTGAAAACAATCATCCAATAAATTCGCAAAAGCCTTGCAAGTTTGCAAGTGACCAACCCACAAGTTCCAGTCAGTATCTGGGAAATTAAAATCCCCCATTATATGACAATCTCATTTAATGGCTCACTCTATTTCTCGGTACAGCTGTTCATTATACTTATATGCTCTCTGTTTGGCAGTTTCTGGCCAAAAAAACAAAATCCCTGGGTGCATCCTACTTACCAGATCTAGCCCCTTGATTTTTTTCTCTTCCCTACATAGAAAAGTGTACTTAAGGGAACCCATTTTCAGAAAAAAACAGACAGTGTTTGATCAGCTTACAGAAGATGTCTTCCAAAAAAATTTCCTGTGCTTTAAAGAGAACATATGGAACGTGTGCAAACCCAAGGCAATTATGTTGAAGGGGATAACTTTTAAGGTACAAAATATTTCATTATAATTATTTCATTGCAACATTCTTATTTAATAGCCACATTTTGTACATAGCATCAATAAAGTACTCCCAAAGATTTCAGATAGTAGTAGTAGAGATATGTGATGCAAGAAAGCAAGCTTATGTAACATTAGCCAAAAAAACCATTTCAAACATTCATTCCCTCTAAACGTTTGTCCAGTTCCTCCTTGAATTTTCCACAACAACATGTGGAAGTTTGTTCCAGCAACCAATTGACCACTAGCTAAAGGCAAATTTCTGCACATCTATTCAACAACTGCCTTTCTCAATTTGAATTTATGCCCCAGGTTCCTAATCTGAGCAAGAGGAAAAATCCCATCAGATATGAGCCTTCTCAACCCATTCAAGGCCCTATACACCTCAATCAGATCACCTCACAGGTGTCTAGTCTCCAGACGCTGCAAATCAATTTGCAGAACTTAAGCCTTTCATGGTAAGAGGACCCCGTTTGTTCCCCTCACCAATCCTGTAGCCCTTCCCTACACTCACTCAAGCAACTCTACATCCTTCCTAAAATGATGCTTCCCAACCTGTACGCAGTACTCAAGAAGTTGGTTGACCATTGCCTTATACAAAGGGATAATCACCTCCTTTTTCTACTAGCAAAATTCCTGCATATCATTGACAATACCCCATGACCTGCTCTGGCAGTCTGTCTGCACTGCTCAGAAAACTTCATATCTGACTGCACAATTACTCCCAGGTCTTTTCCATTTTCTACCATCCTAAGTGTAGTACTACACAGTTAGTATGTTTCTCTGGGATTACTTATACCCATATTTAGTACTTTGCATTTGTCAATGTTAAACTTCAGTTGCCACTTCTCAGCCCATCTGCCCAACTTTTCTAGATCCAATTGCAGCAGCGCACCACCATTATTGTCATTAACAACCCTGCCAACATTAGTATCATGTGCAAACTTGGATATTAAGTCTGATATGCCTTCATTAATATCATTGTTAAATATACAAAACAACAGTGGGCTCAACGCTGAACCCTGGGAAACTCCACTAATAACATTAGTCCACGAAGAGCAGTGCCCATTGATTACCACTCTCTGTCTTCTCCCACTCAACCACCCTTTTATCCATTGTAGTAACTTGCCCTTAATACCATACTGCTCCAATTTGTACAGTAGTCTTCCATGCGCAACAGTGTCAAAAGCTTTCCTGAAATCCAAGTATGTATCAAAATTATTTTTTTTTTTTGCATCCAGTTCTTTTGTAACCACATCACAGTATCCAATCAAATTTGTCAGACAAGACTTTTCCTTAACAAACCCATGCTGCTTCTGAATTATTACTGCAGTCCTGTCTAGATGATCCTGCAATACTTCTTTAACCAGTGACTGCATGATTTCACCTGGAACAGAACTTAAACTAACAGGTCTGTAATTACTCGTGTGACCCTTTGATCTCCCCCTTTGGGAATTGGGGATACATTTGCACATCTCCAGTCCGTGGGGACTTCTCCTGAATCAAAGGATGCTCTCATAATTATGGATAAGGGTTTGCTTACTTCCTTTGCCACCTCCTTCAATATAACTGGATAGATCCCATCCACCCTAGGTATCTTTCTTATGTTTAACTTCAACAATTTCTGCTCCACTTTACTCTCAGTTATTACAAACTCATTAAGCTTCCTGTTAGAGTTTAATAAGCTTCTATCTTCCACTTCCCTACAGAATTCCTCATGTGTAAATGTAGATCCAAAATACGGATTCAGTTTGTCAGCTATCTGAGCAGAATGATAAACATTCGAACCATAGATATCAGGTGGACCAAACTGATTCATCACCTTCCTTCTAGAGCTTATATAAGTAAGGAAGTCCTTGCTGTTTTTCTTAGCATCCTTTGTCAAAGATATCTCATAATCTGCCTTCGTCAGCCTAACCTCCTTTTTGAGTTGATTACAGACTAGCTTATATCTACCACAGGCTTCATTGTCACCTGACAATTTATATGCATCCCATGCATTTTTCTTCTCTGCCACAAATCTCATTAGTTCATCTGACATCCAGTATCTGATAGATGCTGTATTACAAATATATAATATATAACTCTGTAATATGTGGCTGAAGGTAAAATCAAGGTATACCAAGAGGGTTACTACAAAATACAGCAAGCTAGATATTTATAGTTGAATTAATTTGTAGTAGTAGTAGTAGTAGTAGTGGCATGTGATGCAAGAAAGCAAGTGTATGAGCTTATACAGCATCAGCCAAAAAAAAAAAAAAAAAAATCACACCATTCCCTGCAAATGCCTGTCCAGTTCCTCCTTAAATTTATTCAACTTATCAACTTCCACAACGACAGATGGAAGTTTGTTCCAGCAATTAACCACCCGCTGGCTAAAGGCAAATTTCCACACATCTATTCTACATCTGTTTTTTCTTAATTTAAATTTATGTCCCCTTAGGTTACTAATCTGAACAAGTGGAAGGATCCCATCAGAATTCAGCGTGCTCAACCCAATCAAGGCCTTATACACCTCAATCAGATCACCACGCAGGTGCCTAGTCTCCAGCCACTGCAATTTGCAGAACTTAAGCCTCTCTTGGTAAGAGGATCCCTTCATTACCCTCAACAATCTTGTTGTCCTTCTCTGTACATGCTCAAGCAAATCGACATCCTTCCTAAAATGAGGCCTCCAGACCTGCATGCAGTACTCAAGTCGTGGCCTGACCTTTGCCTTATACAGAGAGACAATCTCCACCTTCTCCCTGCTAGTAAAATTCCTATATATCATTGACAAAACCCCATGACCTACCCTGGCAGCCTGTCTGCATTGCTCAGAAAACTTCATATCTGACTGCACAATTACTCCCAGGTCTTTTTCATTTTGTACCACCGTAAGTGTAGTACCACACAGTTGGTACGTTTCTCTGGGGTTACTTCTACCCATATGTAGTACTTTGCATTTGTCAAGGTTAAACTTCAGTTGCCACTTCTTAGCCCATCTGCCCAAATTATCTAGATCCTGTTGCAGTAGCACACTGCCATTATTGTCATTAACAACCCTGCCAACTTTGTATCATCTGCAAACTTCGACACTAAGCTTGACATACCTTCATCAATATCATGGATAAATATACAAAACAACAGTGGACCCAACACCGAATCCCATGGGACTCCACTAATAACATTAGTCCACGAAGAGCAGCACCGATTGATTACCACCCTCTGTCTTCTCTTGTCTATAACATCCATTAGCATTGCCAGAGAAACTTCATGGACACTGCAAAAGATTACTTAAATGCAACTGCAAGGCAAAACCTCTATTTGTGTTCTCAATATTTATATAACTATATTTTTAAGACATTACTTATTCAGAAGAATTTTTTGGCATTATTTGTAGACAAATAATAATAGAAATACCCAAAACCTGTCAAATCAATTACAGACAACACCTGTATAACATGGTACTTCTACAACATGGTTTCGATCTAACAAGACTGATAAGTTGCAGAAATCCTCACACAACATGGTACTTATATAACACGGTTTCACTCTAACACAGTTAAAGAATTTCGGCAAACTTCACATAACAGAGTATTTTTGAGCTTATGTTAGATGTAATTTTTCAACATTTCCATTGCACCCCCACTGTTGACGTGCTAGTCAAAAAAAAATTATTGAGAATTCCCTGTCTTTTATTTTGTTGCGAAATCCCAGTGTTATGTTCTGTGCTATTGAACTCGTGGAAAAATTTGGATTTCAAAGTTTTATTACTATTGGATAGCACGCCAGACCATCCAAAAGATTTAAGTCATCCAAACGTTGAAGTTGTTTCTACCACCACAGTTGTACTAGGTTAATATAACTTCTTTCATTCAGCCATTAGACCAAGGCATTATATCCACCTTTAAAACTCATTACATCACAAAATCATTAAAATGGATTGTGAAAAAAATTGATTCCAAATCTATTGAAGTAATGGAGGCATGGAAACATTTCTCAATTTTGGACTGTTTCAGAATCATAGCTTTATCGCTCAAAGAAGTAAAACTGTCGACGTTAAATGCGTGTGGAAAAATGTTCATTCAGAAAATATGGTCAAACCAGCAGAAAATGGAATCGGTGTGATAGTAGAACTTGCCATGTCAAGGGGAGGGGAAGGTTTTGATGATATGACTACTGAAGCCCTTGTGGGTAGCACAGTTGAGAGAACTGCCGTCCTCCTCAGACTGGGTGGAAAAGACCTGCGTTCAAATCTCGTTAAGACGAGAGGAATTTTTATGGGTCTTTTTCACAAAGTGGCTGAGTTAGTCAGGCTCAGGCAGCACTGTTTTTCCCCCGAAACTTGTGTTTTTCATCCAGCAAAACAGAAAATCGACCTCAGGACACACGCAATTTATAGACAATATATGCAAAGTAACACAGCCTTAGTTGCCGATGCTCCTAAAACAATAAAAAAACAATAAAAAAATATATGATTACTAAAGACGTTCAAAAATTACCGATAGAAAAAGAGGCCGGCAAAGCAGATTTGGTGGAAATGGCATCGGAGGCAAATCAAATCAATTCAGATGATGACAGCACAGACGAACATTCTAAACTTCCAAATTTTACACTAAAAAGCATACGGGAAGGCATAAAGTTAGCCAAGCAATTAGAATCTTATGTTTTAAATGCAAATTTCTGAATGAAAGAAGCCCAATGTTCAAAAGGGAGCTGCAAAAATTATTAGTTCCATACGATGAAATTCACAAAGATTTATCAAGCAAAAGATAACAAAACCAGATTACTGATTTTTTAAAGAGAGCAGAAGATATACAAAATCTAGAATGGTGTATTTTTGTTAGTTTTGTTAACATTTTGTTAACTAAATAGTGTATTTCTGTTACTTAATTTTTTAAGTTAGTTTTTGGAACTTAATCTCCCTTTTTGTACTTTTTATTAGTCCCGTATAACACGGTTTCGCACAACATGACATTTTAGTGGAACCTTACTACCATCTTATACGAGGGTTACCTGTATTGGAAAATGCAATCCTAATTTATACCATTCTGTTAATTTCATCCCAATATAAAATAAAGCTTCTGTTTACTCTAATATAGCCATGTGCTAAAAACAGTATTAAAAACTTGGTATTATGGCAGCCAGACACAATACTATAAGACAACATGCAATTTTCCTGGTAGCAAGATTATTAAACGTACAATGAGCATACCTGCAAAAAAAGAAACTAAAACATCACATTTTCAAGAAACAAATTAGTAACATTATTCAACATTGGCTTCTATTACAATTTCAAAATCATTTATCTAAATTATAACATGTAAAATGTGATGACTGAACACAATAAAATTACAAATTATTGACTACAAATACAAAATTTATAAGCATATATTTGATCATCCAAGTTTCTTGTGATGACCAACTAACTGGTTAAAACAAATTTATTAAAATAAATAAATGATATATATACATAAGATAAAACAGAGATAAAATAAGTATCTTATGTATATATCATTTATTTATTTTAATAAATTTATTTTAACCAGTTAGTCAGTCGTCGTAAGAAACTTGGATGATATGCAACCCAACGCGCAAGGCCTGTTAACAGTTCTAATATGTTTGATCTACAATTTCGTAGCAACTGCATGAAATCATAAAAAAAAAAAAAATACTGCCACTTTGAGGATCATTTTGACCCAATTAAATAAATTTTTTAGATTTTTAATAGAGAATTTCACCTGAAAAAACTAATCTTAAAAAATATGGAGAGTTATTCCCAAGCAAATAAAACTGTTTCAAGTGCAAAAGAGAAAATAAAAAAGAGTGAGTCAAAATGATCACATCTGACCAAAAATGGGTTAAAAAAAATTTATAAATGCTGAAATACTTACTAATTATCTGATCCAAAAAAGAAGACATACTGCATTGGTTTCTTAAGAGCTGGTCGTTTAACTTCTTTTTTAGCTTCAACAATCTTGAGAATGGGGGGGGGAAAGAATACTATAAACAGGGACTGAATCTGACAACAGCCTTTAATCTAAACATTTTTTTAAAAAAAGACAATTTAAATGCACTCACTTCTAATGCCATTATATTTCAATACAGGAATCAGTTATAATCTGTGCACTTATTTCTTAAGGAAAATATGTGTACATAGTCCTTTGCATTCACATCTCTAACTCCATGAACAAATTTAAAGGCTCATTCTTCTCAATCAAATATCTACATGCTAATGAAATTTGTTATTCAATTGGTTTCCACCATTCTAAAGTTTTAGGCCTACCAAGTTTATCTTTATGTTAAGAAATAAGCACTGACTAATAAAAAAATTACTATCCCACCTTGTTTTACTCCTTATTGTTTGCTATTTGCTGCATGTGAGTGTCTCTTCCACAGTGAATTTTCAATAGCTGCAGTCTCTGTGCAGTATGTTTTTTGTTTTGGGGAGTTTTGAAATTTTGCAAAAACATGTGCTTAAAGCTTTTTGTAATTTATGAGATTGGCAGTTGTTGGATTCTTTCCAAACTTTCCATTCTTTCCATGCCTTTTCTTTTCTCTCTTGGCAGCATTACATACAGAATTTCACCGGTAGTTGATTTGTTTGTGTATTTGATTTGAGGTTTTCAGTAGCAGCAGCTGCTAATATCTGTTTTGTAGTGTGCTCAAAAGCATCATCTATTTCGATGTTGAATGATATGATAATTTAGTGTAATGCTGAATGCATATTTATTCCAGTCTGCTATAGATAATTTACAATTTGCTTGACTTCTTACTGATAAATTTCGCTATTCACAGAGCTTACAGATAATAAGGAAATGGTCACTATTTAATGGTTTGTCTAAAACTATCCAATCAAAGTCTGAAAATAATGTGGAGGAGCCCATCGATGGGTCTATAGCAGAAGTTGAGCCTTGTGGAAAATAGACATGTGTGAGAGCCTGTGTTTAGCAGCATGAAGTTATTGTTTTCAAGAAAGGGCTCTATTATACATCCTCAGTTATCTATCCGTACTGATCCCATAATTGGTGATGCACATTAAAATCACCCAACACAGAGAAATTCGTTGATAATTGTAGGATAAGATCATCTAGTCCAATCGATGAGCATATCTGATTTGAGGAGATATGCACTGGTGTTCAAAGAAAGTGAATCACCCCTTAAAATTGTAACTGTTGTCCGAAGAACATAAGTATATGGCAATATTTCTTAGAGACTGCATAAGATAAGACTGATGCATAGGTGATGATGTAATATTGCATCAGCTGTTACTTTCAGCTATATAAGCAGGCTCTGCAAGAGTTGCAGTCATTCCTTGCTTGTGTGAGGATGGCGAGTTATGTGCAGTTGATGCCATGAAGAAAGAGTGCTATTGTTGCTTTACGAGAGGAAGGATGTTCTTCACATTATATTGCTTATAGAGTGTCTTGAAATCAGTTGGCATTGAGTTGATTTCTTTCCAAACTCGAGAATACTGGTTCTGCTGATAGGAAAAAAGGCACCAGACGTAAAAGAGTCTATGCCAAAACAGGACTGCATTTTGAAGCGCTTAGGACTTAAAAACTGTAAAGCTTCTTTGTGTGAGCTGAAAAGAGAATGGTAAGAATATATAGGAGCAGTAACAATCAGAAGACGCCTCTTCAAAAATGGACTTGTAGCCCATCATCCTAAGAGGCCCCTACTCACACAAAAAATGAAAAAGGCTCAATCAATTTGGTGTAAGGAGCATGTCAAATGGACCCCCGAACAGTGGAAGTCAGTTATTGTCTTGGACGAAAAGAAATTCAACCTGCATGGCTCTGATGGGAGACAAATGATTCACCATAGAAGAGGTGAATCCAGACCGTACGGTGTCTACGGTGAAATTTCCTACCAGCCAAATATGTGGGTGCATTTCGTATCGCAGAGTAGGTCATCTGCCGTTTATAAAGGGTTCTGTAAATGCTAATGGAAACCTGGCTATATATTGGAAGGCAAATTGTTGCCAACCATTAGAAACCATTTCAACCTGCCAAGTAACTACATCTTTCAGGATGACTCTGCTCCTTGTCATCGGGCGAAAAGTGTAAGTAGGCACTTCTGTAGTTACTTTAGCTTCATTTCTGCATTAGAGGTTCGACAGTAATGTGTTTACATTTGTTACAGGTGAAAAAATGGTTGCAAGACCGGTCCATTACAACTCTTAGCTGGCCAGGAAACAGCCCAGACCTGAATCCTATAGAGAACTGTTGGCATCGTGTGGAATCTGCAGTTGCCAGAAAGAAACCAAAGACCCTTCGTGAACTTCAGGAAGCCATAATTCCTGTTAACCATGAACTATCAGTTTATTATCTTCAGAAATTTATCTTGTCAACGTCTCAACGGTGTGCTGCTGTCATCAGGGTCAGTTCAACTAAATATTATATTCATTTGCACTTGGTGAACTTTTCATTTTGTTTTCCATTTAAAATGATAAATTGAAGCAAATTGAGGGCTTCTAATATATCCTATCCTATCCTATCCTATCATAATTTCAGCCATAATTGTCGTGTTTACCAAAACTGTTGTATAAAGGTTGCAAATGCTCATTTTGGAATATTTTGAGAGCACCTCTAATATTACTTACCTTTGCCTTAACTATTAATAAATATCTTTTGTTTATATTTCTATTTGTGATGCTAGTCATTAAGGTAACATACCATCGCGAAAAAGGGAATGGAAATGTGAAATTCTTACGTGATGCACTTTCTTTGAACACCGGTGTATATGAACACAAGAGTAATAGTTATTTCAAGCATAACTACTCCTAAAGAGATTTGTATAGGAATATGTGTGGAAGGAATTTTAGAAAAAATGGTTGCAAGTACAATCCAATATAGATACACCACCATGTGAATTACGGTAGTGATCCTATCATGCCTGTACAGTGTAGTTTCTAAGAGACATTTGTGGAGAAAGATTCATTTCTTGTAGACACATTCCTAATGGATGACACTGATTTATCAAGTCATAGATATTGTCAATATTGCTACACAGACCTTTACAGTTCCATCGAATGAACTAGTCCATTGGAAGAATGGTTTTGTCAAGGTTGGTGGTGCCATCAATTTCCATGTCTATGGTTTAATTCTGACCAATTTGATTGGATACTATGATATGGTCACAAAGGAACTGGATGCAAAAACTAATTTTGATATCATATACTTGGACTTCAGGAGAGCTTTTGATATTGTTGCACATGGAAGACTACTGTACAAATTGGAGCAGCATGCCATTAACAACAAGTTGCTACAATGGATAAAAGGATGGTTGAGTGGGAGAAGAAGAGTGTGGTAATAAATGGACACTACTCTTCGTGGACTAATCTTATCAATGGAGTCCCCCAACAAGGTTCAATGTTGGGCCCATTGTTGTTTTGTATATTTATCAATGATATTGATGAAAGCATATCAGGCTTAATGTTGAAGTTTGCAGATGATACAAAGGTTGGCAGGGTTGTTAATGACAGTATGCTACTGCAACAGGATCTAAAAAAGTTGGGCAGATGGGCTGAGAAACTTAACTGAAGCTGGCAACTGAAGTTTAACGTTGACAAATGCAAAGTACTGCATATGGGCAGTGGTAACCCCAGAGCAATGGAAGACTACTGTGTGGTACTACACTCAGGGTAATGGAGAATGAAAAAGACCTGGGAGTAATTGAGCAGTTAGATATGAAGTTTTCTGAAAAGTGCAGACAGGCTGCCTGAGCAGGTAATGGGGTCTTGTCAATGATATACAGGAATTTTGCTACCAGGGATAAGGAAATGATTATCCCCTTGTATAAGGCCAGGGCTGTAGTGGAGAGTATACACAGTATACCCTCTGGATTTTTTTTAGGTGAATAGTGTATACACCTTCTGGTTTTTGAAAGACTTTTAAAAAACAAATATTATTAAAATATTTACTGAAAATTAAAAAATAAATTATATTAGAAATTGATTCTTAGGCAATACTTATAGTTTTATTATTTTTAATAAATGTGCCATATATATAAGTAAATAAATATGTTGTGCGTGCGTGTGTGTTACCTAAGTCGAGTTTTACGTAACTAAATGACTTGGAAATGACTAATAAAATATTGCTATTATATCCCTGATATGCCAAAGTTACAAAAACCACATAATATCCTCTGAAGAATGAAGAAAAATAGTTATATATTTTTGATTAGTTCAATTAAAACCTTTATCTGGGGATGGTGAAGTAGCCAAAGTAGCACATAAGAAAAGAAAACATAAAAGGAAGAAACAAACGTATGTTATTGTACTGTAAAAACTGATTTGTATTTCATAGCCTTGGTTATTATAGTTAACTTCATTGGTGCCAATCACTTCAACACTTCTTGTATTGTTTTTCTACTTTATTATTGTGTTCACCATTGCAACTGACAAATCTGAATTCTGCGCGATACTTGTTAATGTTTGGCCTTTTTCATACATCCTTATTATTTTAATTTTCTAATCCAAATCGATCGCTTTCCTTTTCTTGGTAGATTTACTAGTAGCACTGTCACTTCTTCTCTTAGTCGGCACCATGATAACAGTCAAAATTAAATTTTCTAAAAAGAACTTCACTCGATTAAGGCGAAAACTCACTATTATCACTTCATGCAAGCTCGCATTTTACTAAAGCACATTTCTGGAGGTCACTGCCATAAAACAATAAAAACAATTTGCACTTTCCGGGTTACTGGGCTTTTCTGTTAGCGTAATCTATTATAAATGGGTAGTAAACTCGATTTTATTCATTTGCAATAATACCAACAGCTGTAATTCTGTGGGTTTTTATGTCATTATGGTGAAATCTGTCCCCTTCACTGAAATCTTCAGTCATATAACAAAAATATAAATAGCGTAACATAAGTCGGGGACTAACTGTATCGAAAAATGTTCAGCAACCTACGTAAAAAGTATAACGAAAGATAAAAAACGAAAAAACTTACCACACACTACTCATGTGTCCAATATGTCAGTATTGTGTATCGGACAAGCATTTATTTTTTACGATGTTGATTTTAAATCTAATGGCTTCTCTCTATTTTTTACAATGTTGCGTATAGTTTGGTCACCAACGTTATAATGGTTCATTAGAGATTTAACAGATGCACCATTTTAAAACTTTTGAATAATTTCAAGTTTTTGTTTAATTGAAGGCACAACTGTTGCATTTGCCCATCATTTTTGCGATTTCTAAACAAGAAAAAAAAAAAAAATTCCAATATCCTTGACATAAATAATGAAACAAAATTTGTCCTTTAGCATTGTGACAAAACACAACAATTGACGCAACGCACTAAAAGAAACTAAACTTTTTTTTCTTTCTTTTTTTTTTTTTTTGAGCTGGTGGTGTGTGAAGACAGCGGGGTAATAATAATCTCCCAATGACAGCTTATAATGCCGCTTCTTGTCACTTATTTACGACTTGCAAAACATCTGTTTATACCTATTCTAGTTATTAGTTGAATTTTATGATTTCTGGTTGATTTTTTTTTAAATTTGAATTTGAACTGTCCCAGTTAATCCGATCTCGGTAAATCAAGAGTCTGCTACATATATAATTACTATATGTAAGGGAATAATAGGTACTATATATGTACTCAAAGTGTATTAAAACATAGGCATAAAAGTATACAGCCGGCCGCAAGGCCAAGAGAACCTATAAAGACTAAGATAGCCTGTATTGCTCTACACTGCCATACCCTATAAATAAACATAATTAGCAATAATATAAATATATAATATAGAATACAATGATTATGTTTTTTTTTTTTTTTTTTTGTTAGTTGTTGGCACATCGGCTTCTGTGGCCATAATGCACCTCCCAAAGTTTTTGCATTTTCTACTCTAATCCAAGCCTGAGGCGGGATTCAAACCCGCAAGCTTTGGGTTGCCGGGCAGGCACTTTACCCACTCGGCTAGCCCGGTCTGCAACGATTATGTAGCTATATCCGAATATCAATAATTAGCAATACAACGATATAGGTACATACATAGTACCTATTATTCCCTTACTATAGTAATTAGATTACAGACATGTAATGTTCAATCCACTACTAATGGCATTAATCTGATCTGACATAACTTTTACATTTATCCCAATTTTTCATAATAGATTAAATACAGTACACCCCCGCTATTCGCGGGGGTTATGTTCCTGAGAAATTCCGCGAATACCGAAAACGCGAATACTGAGTTATGGCTCCCATGGTAATAAAGGGATTCTGTTCCAAAGTATGAAATATATAAGAAAAACTAGTCTAAAATTTTGTCTCTGTTTGTATTTTATGTACCTTCATAATATGACTATGTACATAGACAGTACATAGTGAAATGCAAGCATATGGCATCGAAATGAAAATAAGGAACAATTTAATATTAAATGTAATATTTATTAGAAATTTTAAACCAGCGTCTTTGCTAACTAAAAAACTTATCCCGTCAGTGCTATCACCAGTTTCGCTAAAGTGTTGATAAAGGTGTTTTGCCTTTTCACGAATAATGAGTGAACTTAACGGAATTTTATTTTGAGTTCGGTCTTCTATCCACAGATTTAAAGCATTTTCCATTTTTTCTAATTTAACATCACTAGTTACAGAGCAAATTTTTGAAGCAATTAGCGCGTTTTCACAGACACTACAGCAGATTTTTTTTTCCAATTTTTTGATTGATCGTACCGTTGACTCCTTGATTTTATAATATTTTGCCACTGAGGAGACACTTTCACCATTAGAAATTTTATCTAATAACTCAATTTTATTCGCTAATGTCATCACCTTTGATCTTTTCACATTTCCCTTGTTATTCGTAACCATATTTTTGAAGGGATTAGAAAGAAGTTGTCCAAATAAAGTCACTTTCTTCCGTTAACACACTCGGAAAAGTCTGTTTTACACTGCAAAACAGGAGATTTATCACTTTTGTAAGCATATCAATTTATAAATTGATAAATTTATTCAATTTATAAGCATATAAATTAAAAGCAAATGACGAAACCTTCCATGACAAGCGCATAACACATAACTGAACAAGGATTAGCAAGAAACATCCACGCTCGCGATTTTGTCACCCCTCTCTCCCCCGCCACTCACTGAGCGCTGTTTTGACCGGGAAAGATAATTTTAGCCACGCCCATGTTTTTTTATGGCGGAAAATGTTCACGGCGCTTTAAAATTCACATTTTTTCAGGTTTTATTTTATGTTAAATCAGCGACCGCGAATACGCGAATACAGATACCACGAATAGTGAGGGTTTACTGTACATATATAATTATATATACCAGGATTATAAAATAGGTTTTCCTATTCAGGAGACCCTAGTGTCAAAACGGTTAGAGTTAGAATTGTGAAAATCAGTGGATATGTCATATAGGGTATCGGGAAGTGATTTGTAGAAGAAACAAATTTAGTTCGATTTTCCGCCACCAGGGGGAAAATGGCAATGCGCATACATAAAACTTGTCATTTACTTCCAGACACACTGCTTACACAAATGACACCCTGTTAGATAAAAGGAGAACGGCCAATGCCACCATCAATAACCATTATGCTCTTACAAAAAAAAGAGAACGTACTCTTTTAGTAAAATTGTTCTACCAGAATAATAGTAATGCTAATGCAGCACTACATGAATATCGGAAACTTAAAGGTTTGCGTAAAGGACCTTTGATGTTGGTGGGGCTTTGAAAACTAATAAAGAAATTTGAAGCAACTAGGGAGTTAGGAATAATTCCAGGCAGGGGACAACCACATATCGGAACGGAGGTAGTGGAGGTTGCAATGGCCACCAGGTCAGAATGCAAAACACTATCAGTCAGTAGTGCTAGAGGTGTGTCAAGAAACTTGAACATTCCTTGGTCTACTGTATGTAAAGTGCTTCGAATAATTTTGTTGTTGTTGTTATTTAGTTTTTAGGAGCATTAGCAACTAAGGCCATACTGTTCCGGGAACATGCGGTGGTCATTCCCTGACCTTGCCGCATCCTCTGTATTTGGTGGTCAAGGGCTCGAACTCCAGTCTAATCAAGAAGCATGTGCTACGCACTGCTGCTCCTGCCCACCTGACTACGGAGGTGCCTCGAATAATTTTACGCAGTTTCCCGTACAAGATTCATGTAGTGCAAGAACTAAAGTCTTGTGATCAGCAACAATGAATAGACTTTGCTCTGTGATTTCTAGCTCATATGGAACTTTACGATACATGGGATCAAATGATCTTGTGGTCTGATGATGCACATTTCATTCTTCATGAGGCTGTAAATACACAAAATTACTAAATATGGGGAACTTCTCGTCCATCTGCTGTGCATGAAAGACCACTACAAAGTCTATATGTTACAGTATGGTGTGGATTCATAGCAGAGTTTATAATCGGACCATTTTTCTTTGAAGAGCCTACACCTCGTGGCCCTGTAAGGTGTACAGTAACTAGCGCACGGTACTGAGCTCTTCTAAGAGATTCCCACTCTGCAAGAAAGGCAATGTTTGGAGACCATAGTGTTCATGCAAGTTGGTACCCCTCCCCACATTGGTCGACAAGTGAAGGAACTGCTCTGTTCAACATTCAGAAATGATCGCATCATTTCTAGAGACTTTCTGCAGTTCTGGCCAGCCCGATCACAGATCTCAATCCCTGTGATTTCTGGCTATAGGATACCTGAAAGACAGTTTACCATGATGGCATACAGATGCTTCTCGATTTGAAAGCAAGCATTAAACAGCATGTAGCCATCATCCCCAATGAGATGCTACACGAAACTGTGTCGCACGCAGTCCTCCGTTTTCAAAATGTCATCTCAAGTGAAGGAAAGCACATAGAACAATATCTGTATATTTCTAAGTTCTGATATTAAAATATAATCCTAAGTTAAGTATTCCATCTCATGTTTACAGTGCTAATTTCTCCACTGGTGGCAGAAATTTGAACAAATTTTTTTTTCTTCTACAAATCACTTCCCCATACCCTAAATGACATACCCACTGATTTTCACAGTGCTATCTCTAACTGTTTTGACACTAGGGTCTCCTGAATAGGAAAACTTATTTTATAACCACCCAGTATATACACAGGTGTTCAAAGAAAGTGCATCACCCCTTAAAATTGTAATTTACATCCAAATAACGTAAGTATATGGCAATATTTCTTATAAATTGCATCAGATAAGATTGACATGTGTGGGCGATGATGTAATATTGCATCAGCTGTTACTTTCAGCTATATAAGCACGCTCTGCAAGATTGACTGTGTCGGGATGGCAAGTTGCATGCAGTTGATGCCATGAAGAGAGTTTTTTTTTTTTTTTTTTTTTTATGAAAACCCCAAACACGAAAGGTATCAAAACCTATAGTACTTAGTACCATGCATGGGTTGAAGGAGAAGTATGGTGGGAGGGGGATGCTGGAAACTTTGCTCTAGAGACTAAACATGGGTTTCACCACTTCAAGCCTCCAATAAGCAAAGTGGTGGTATTTCACCGGTTGATGAAAGTCATCTACCACCTGCACTACTGTTGCTTTACGTGAGGATGTTCTTCCGTCATATTGCTTATAGAGTGTCGTGTAATCAGTCAACAGTGAGTAGATTTCTTTCCAAACTCAAGAATACTGGGTCTGTTGATAGAAAAAAAGGAACCAGACGCAAACGATTCTACGCCAAAATAGGACCACATTTTGAAGCGCTTAGGCCTTAAAAACTGTAAATATTCTTTGTGTGAGCTGAAAAGAGAATGGAAAGAACATATAGGAGTGGTAGCAAATGCAGTAACAGTCAGAAGACACCTCTTCAAAAATGGACTTGCAGGGCATCATCCTAAGAAGCCCCTCCTCACATAAAAAATGAAAAGGGCTCAATCGATTTGGTGTAAGGAGCATGTCAAATGGACCCCCGAACAGTGGAAGTCAGTTATTTTCTCGGATGAGAAAAAATTCAACCTGCATGGCTCTGATGGGAGACAAACGATTTGCTGTAGACGTGGTGAAGAATACCATCCAGACTGTATGGTGTCTACACTGAAATTTGCTACCAGCCAAATGATATGGGGGTGCATTTTGTATCACGGAGTAAGTCATCTACAGTTTATAAAAGGTTTCGCAAATACCAATGGATACCTGGCTATATTGGAAGGAAAATTGCTGCCAACCATTCGGGACCATTTCAACCTGCCAAGTAACTGCATCTTTCAGGATGACTTTGCTCCTTGTCATCGGGCGAAAAGTGTAAGTAGGCACTTCTATAGTTACTTTTTGCTTCATTTCGACATTAGAGGTTTGACAGTAATGTGTTTACATTTGTTACAGGTGAAAAAATGGTTGTAATAATGGTCTATTAGAACTGTTAGATGGCCAGGAAACAGCCAGATCTGAATCCTATAGAGAACTGTTGGCATTGTGTGGAATCGGCAGTTACCAGAAAGAAACCAAAGACCCTTTGTGAACTTCAGGAAGCCATAATTCCTTTTTGTAACCATGAACTATCAGTTGATTATGTCAATGCCTCGACTGTGTGCTGCTGTCATCAAGGCCAGAGGCGGTTCAACTAAATATTATATTCGTTTGCACCTGGTGAACTTTTCATTTTGTTTTCCATTTAAAATGTTAAACTGAAGCAAACTGAGGGCTTCTGATAACATTTAAGCCACAATTGTTGTGTTTACCAAAACTGTTGTATGAAGGTTGCAAGTGCTATATATACACAGTGTATATATACACCGGGTATACGGCATATATATATATGCCGTATACCTTCTGGTATTCGATTAATAAGCAGAGTACACTCTCTGCATACGTAACATTCACAGAGTATACCGTCTGCTAATTTTACAACTTTTTTTTTTTTTTTAGGAGCATTAGCAGCTAAGGCCATATTGCTCCGGAATATGCGGTGGTCATTCCCTAACCTTTCCGCATCCTCCGTATTTGGTGGTGACGGGCTCGAACTCCGGTCTAATCAAGAAGCGTGTGCTACGCACTGCTGCTCCTTCCCACCTGGCTACTGAGGCGCCTTAATTTTACAACTACAGCACTGCACAAGACAATGGTCAGGCCCATCTTAAGTAGTGTGTAGAGGTCTGGAGCCTCATTTCAGGATGTAGGGTTGCTAGAACGAGTACAGAGAAGGGCAACAAAACTGGTGAGGGAAACAAAAGGGTCCTCTTACCAAGAAAGGCTTAAATTCTGAAAATTGCAGCATCTGGAGACTAGGCACCTGCGAGGTGATCTGATTGAAGTGTACAAGACCTCGAATGGGTTGAGAAGGCTCAATGCTGATGGGATTTTTCCTCTTTCTCAGATAACGAACCTGAGTGGGCATAAATTCAAATTGAGGAAAGACAGTTATAGAATAGATGTGGGAAAATTTGCCTTTAGCCAGCAGGTGGTTGATTGTGTTTTCCATTTAAAATAATAAACTGAAGCAAATTGAAGATTTCTGATAACATTTCAGCCACAATTGTTGTGTTTACAAAAACTGTTGTAGGAAGGCAGCAAGTGCTCATTTTGGAATATTTTGGCAGCACTTGTCATTTATTACTTAGCTTTGCCTTAACTATTAATAAATATCTTTTGTTTATATTTATATTTGTGATGCTAGTCATTAAGGTAACATACCATCACGAAAAAGGGTTAGAAATGTGAAATTCCTAGGTGATGTACTTTCTTTGAACACCAGTGTATATATACACCGGGTATACGGCATATATATATTTGCCATATACCTTCTGGTATTCGATTAATAAGCAGAGTACACTCTCTGCATACGTAACGTTCACAGAGTATACCGTCTGCTAATTTTACAACTACAGCACAGTACAAGGCATTGGTCAGGCCCCACCTTAAGTACTGTGTAGAGGTCTGGAGCCTCATTTCAGGATGTAGAGTTGCTAGAACGAGTACAGAGAAGTGCAACAAGACTGGTGAAGGGAACAAAGGGGTCCTCTTACAAAGAAAGGCTTAAATTCAGAAAATTGCAGCATCTGGAGACTAGGCACCTGCAAGGTGATCTGATTGAGGTGTACAAGACCTTGAATGGGTTGAGAAGGCTCAATGCTGATGGGATTTTTCCTCTTTCTCAGGTTACGAACCTGAATGGGCATAAATTCAAACTGAGGAAAGACAGTTGTAGAATAGATGTGGGGAAATTTGCCTTTAGCCAGCGGGTGGTTGATTGGTGGAACAAATTTCCATCTGTCGTTGTAGAAGTTGATAGCTTGAATAAATTCAAAGGAGAACTGGACACACTTTTAAAGCAAATGGATGGGTGACATGGGAATTTTTTTTTTTTTTGGCTGATGCTGTATAAGCTTGCTTTGCTTTCTTGCATCATATGCCCTGTTATGCTAACTCTTTCATGAGTTAGAGTTTTTCAATCTCTCAGTATCTGAAAGGGTTGGAATAGTAATTGGTGATAGTGACTGTGGAATTATTTGCTTGATCTTTGACATGTTTTTTAAGGGACTGCTGCAAAGTTTCTAACACAGTCCAAGCCCAATCAGAGATGGATGTGGATGGTGGCACAGATACTTCAGTTTGGGTTCTTCTGATATGTATTTTTACATTGCAGTTGCATGTGAATATTTGGAGACACTGAGTAAAACTTGTTTCCTTGCTTCTTAGTAACTCACTTTATGTCCTATTTTATACTTTTGTATTTTCTTTCCTGTTTTCCAGGTTTCACAGACTTTCAAATAAGCTGGATGGTTACCCTTACAGTTTGGACATACAGGTGTTTGTGCTGTGTGATCCAACAAGTGTTTGTTGGATCACCAATTTTTGGTGATCCAACAGCATTCTCAAGATATTTCTGAATAAGAAATGGAGAAAGTGCACCAACAGATTGGCTTGTTTGAGAATGTATTATTAGGAACAGAGGCAATTCCTTTTAGAATACTTCTATTTTTTGTCTCTTAGGATGGGATGTGTCAAAGCATGTTTGGTATACACTTAGAGAAGTTCAGCCCAGAGATGACGGATAATTTTTTGTAATCCACATGAGCTCCTTTCAGCCTTGGCATATTAACTTTTCTGCCAAGGTTTAGAGCCCTGCCAACAGGGAGGCAGGAGCAATGCCTGGTGTGACCAAGCGAAATTTAGTAGGTGTTAGTAATCAAACTATGAAAAATAAAGGAAGATGACTTTCCTTCCTTGCTCTCTACCAGTACTTTTGAAACATTTGTTAAATAGACTTAGTACAATATTAGGAAATTTAGAGTGTAGTTTAAAAATGAATTCATTCTCGGTGAGGTCAGCACGAGACAACGATTAAGCTTTATTTTTGCAGTAGCTGCAGAAAGTTCATCAAGGGTGAATGGAGGAGCAAGCAACTGAGATATTAAAATATTCCTCATTAGCCCTTCTAGTAGCTTTGTGGATAGGCATACCAGTTCTGTTTTTGTCAGGAAGAAAAAGAGCATTTAAAATTGTTTTAACTGTGAAAGTCTAAGAGGTAAATTGAATAGAATCAGAGATAACAAAACTATAGATGGTAGGAGAATTAAGATCTCTCAAGCAATCTTATATAAAACACCCCACGAATCCTTACTACTAGTGCCAAAGACAAAATTTCTTTAAGTTTCTGTTTTATGTTTAATTATTAACTTCACATATTGTTATACCAAATGAATAATTCTCTCAACCCATTGGAATATGCAGCAAGCCAAAATTGCTAATATCACTGACAGGCCTTTCTAGCAAGAGATACCTCTCTGCGAGCTGTTGTTATTGTTGTTATTTGGTTTTTATGAGCATTAGCAACTATGGCCATATTGCTCCGGGATATGCTGTGGTCATTCCTTGACCTTTCCGTATACTCCGTATTTGGTGGTGACGGGCTCGAACCCCGGTCTAATCAAGAAGCGTGTGCTACGCACTGCTGCTCCTTCCCACCTGGCTACGGAGGCGCCGCCTCTCTGCGAGCAGTAGAGAGTTTAGCCAACCAACAAAGGTTAATATTTTTGACAAATATTCTTTTTCTTAGTAGTGCTTTTATAAACTGCCTTCAAAACAGATTTTTGGACATAAAGAACACGATGTTAAGGGGACATTTCAGCAAAAGAGATTTCAAAATTGGAAAACTCAGTGATTAAGACATTAAAAAGTAGTCCCATTTTATTTTCTGTAATGAAAATCAGATGAAGGCATAACTGTATCTGGATTAGGGGAAGATATGTAAAAACAATGGCTCGGTGACCTGAAAGAGTTCAGTTTTCACAAATACCCCATGAGTTGATAAAAGAGACCACTGAAGAAGAGTTAGATCAATATGATCAATTCCTGCACTCCTGACCAGTAGTGCAGGAATAAGTAAAAAGAATGATAGGTTGATTAATAATGGAAAGCTGATGTTGCAAAATGAAGTTACCAACAGAACATCCACATGATCAGTTATTATACTATGCCGAGATGAAGATTTAGCATCAATCTGCACAAATAAGAAAGTTAGGAAAATCAAGTAGTCTAAAGCAGTGTTCCGGTGTGCTGCCACAAGATGACAGGTGTGCCGAAAACTTTGCTCAAGCTGTATACCTATAAATGGGCTTGCTTTCTTGCATCGTGTGTGCTCCTGCTAATGCTACTTATTATTGGCAACTTTAACCTACTTCTTATCAATTGCAAATCGTGAACTAGTAGAGTATCATATGGAAACAGTTTTTTGAACCATTGGGATGATTGTTATTTATTCCACATCAGAAAAAGTACAAATGGCTCAAATATCCTTGAGCAGGTTCTCACTAAGGAGCCAAACTAGATCCAAAATATTCTGTTTGTTTCAGTGGAGAAGCTTTGCAAAAGAAAGATGCCAAAATGGATGACAAGAGAAATTAGGAGTTTGGGCAAAATTAAAAAGCATGGGATAGTTACAGACTATTCTGAGATGCTGATTTTTATGAATACTTTAAATGTATATGTAACAAACTACTGATGAGGCAAAATAAAGGAGAGTGAGAGAATTGTGTTTTTTGAATGAGCAACTTGTGTCTGGGAATGGGGAAAAACATGCATCTTTCTTCTAAATGCGCCTTTCACTTGTACGTAGAAGGAATTTGTTTTGTAGAGACGGGATACACTTAAACAAAGGTGGTGCAAAGGTTTTTGTCAGTATTATTGAGGATACCTTAAAGGTTCAGGGAAACTGCTAGCTAGTGGGGGATGTGGGTAATACTGACACGTGTTTATCTGATAATATTGATCAAAGTAACTCTTGCACATACCTCAAGAGTTCTTATCTGTTACCCCAACTGGACATATTATCTAGATGTTCTGGGGGCAGAAAAGTTTCAAGTGAGCGGGTAGCTAATCAAGTGAGTAATCAAGTAAGTAGCTTTCAAGTGAGTTTCAGTACGGCTTGTACTGAATACATTAGTATTTAGGAAGGGTAGGGTAGATAGAAGGATAGTGGGGTAAGGCTTCTTATCAGAAGCAGCCTGAGTGCGACGATAGCTTTCCCGGATGGCACGTTTTCGGACTGTTTTGAAAGAGAGAGAATGAGAATTATAGAAGCCAATTCAGAAGAACAGTGCCCGTCGAAGTATCTGCAGAAAAGGCATGCAGCAGAAACAGTATGTCTATGAAACAGCTAGTGAAGAGACTCTGTTAGAGAGGAGTCATTAATTAACCTAACTGACCTCTTCTGAATGGAATCTAGAAGCCTGAGAGAGGTTTTTGGGGTACCACCCCAGATGTGGAAACAATATTCCATGGTAGGGCGGATTTGCGATTTGTACAGAGTGAACAGCTGTTTGGAAGAAAAGTAACGCCAAGAGCGAAAGAGAAAACCAAGTTTTTAGAGGCAGAGGAAGTAATATTTGTAATGTGCTTGTGCCAAGAGAGATTAGAAGTCAGGGTAATCCCCAAAAGAGATATATCATTTAGCCTAGAAATCAGAGTGTCACTAAAGATAAGCATAGGAGCAGAAGAATCCTTTTTGCGAGATATAAGACAAGACTGAGTTTTAGAAGGGTTGAAATCAACTAATTTGTCTTTGCCCCACTGGAGAATTACCTGAAGATGGGCATTTAAGGAAATGGTAGCAGATTTTCGAGATGTTGAAGCTGATTGAGCAGGACAAGGTTTCTCAAGATGGAAAGTGAAATGCAATGTGTTATCATCGGCAAAACTATGGATAGGATTTCCAGTCAATGGAAGAAGGTCATTAATATACAAGAGGAAAAGAGCAGGGGAAAGACCTGAACCTTGGGGGACACAGGCATTAGTGGAGAAGTTAGAAGACAGAGAGCCATCTACCATCACCCTCAGTGAGCAATCAGAGAGAAAACTGGATAACCAATTACTAAAAACAGTTGGCAAACCATAAGATGGAAGCTTGTTTAGAAGACCTATATGCCAAACATGATCGAAAGCCTTTAAGATGTAAAGAGCAACTACTTGTGTTTCCCCGAACCTTTCCATTGAATTAGTCCATAAAGGGGTAACATAAGCAAGAATATCACCAGTGGATCGACACTGACAGAATCCATACTGGCGATCGTTGATGAAACGGAAGGTTTCTAGGTAGTTTAAGAGTTGGCAGTTAATTGATTTCTCCATTACTTTAGAAAGAGTAGACGTAATTGCAATGAGACGATTTATTTATTTCGTATGATGTGATCAATACATGAAGGAACCAGTTTTTTCTTGCTTCCTTCGTGTATCGTGGCCGGGATATCCAACCAACCGGTTGGTTCGGCACCATTGTGATATCCAGCCCAAGGCGGGAATCGAACCCGCGACCTTTGGATTGCCAGGTGGGAACATTACCTACCCGGTTAGCCCGGTCTGCAATGGGACGATAATTGGGTGGGAGGGATTTGTCACCCTTTTTAGGAAATGGCTGGATATGAGCAAATTTCCAAGCAGAAGGAAAAACACCTTTGGAATAAGAAAGTGAAAAAAGGTGGCAAAGAATAACAAGTTCAGGAGCACAGGTTTTGAGAACAAGTGGAGAAATACCATCGGACCTGGAGCTTTCTTAGCATCAAGATTCATCAAAATCCTTCTGACATCCTTTTGATGGAAGATCACAGGAGGCACTGAATGGAGCGAGTTGGGAATGGTCAGAGGTGTTTTACCAAGATCATTAATACATGAGTTGGAAGAAAAATGGGATGCTAGCAGGTCAGCTTTATCCTTGGCTGAAGTGACAACAGAACCATCTGGTTTGGCAAGAGACCAGAATGCTCGGCTACCATTAGGGCAAGAAGCAAGTTTTCTACTCTTAGCCTGTTCAAACTCTAGTTTGGACTGATTAATAACTGCTTTACAATTGTTGCGAGCTTTGGTGTAGGCAGAAAATGAAACTGGAGAATTAGAAACAAGCCAATTAGGATACGCAACATTCTTCTCTTGAACAGCCTTAGCACATTTATTGGAAAACCAAGGTTTAGATAAAGGACGAGATTTTAAAGTGGAGTGTGGGATAAAGGATTCCATTCCTTCAAAAATAATTTCACTGACACGATCTGAGCAAACGTTGACCTCAGAAGTTTTGAAACAGTAATCCGACCAAGGAAAAGAAGAAGAGAAGTCTCGCAGATCATCCTATTTTGCATTCTTGTAATGCCAAACAACACGAGGTTGGGAATAGCTATGAGATAAAGGTTCCATTGGAGAAGAGACAATCACCAAGTTGTGATCTGAAGTGCCTAAAGAACCTCTCACTTCGATCGTGTACTTAGAAGGGTTGTTTGTGAGAAAAAGATCAAGCATATTGGCTGTATGATTAGGATTATCCGGTATTCTTGTAGGTAAATGAACAATCTGTGCAAGGTCATTAGTAATTGCAAAAGCCTCGGCATGTCGACCAGCTGGGTCGGTGTGACTAGAAAATGGAAGCCAGCTGGAGTTGTGAACATTAAAATCACTAAGGAAATTTACCTCACTGTTAGGAAAGTTGGACTGGAGAAAGTCAAGTTGCAAAGAGAGGAAGTCAAAGAGCTCCAAGTGATTAGTGGAATTGGGAGAACAGCAGAGACAACAGATAAATCTGACACAATGAGGTAGAGAGATTTTAAGCCAGAGAAGATCAAAGAGAGGAGATTCCAAATTGTCAAGTCTCTGACAGGGAATATCAAAACGGACATATGCACAAGTACCACCTTTGAGGCGAAAGGAATCATACAGCGAATAATTTGGGCATCTGAGATGAGCAGTAGTTGAATCAACCGATAACTGAGATTCTGTCAGAAAAAGTATATGGGGTTTGGCAGACTGCAAGTGGAAATGGATATCGTTGAGATTAGAACTGAGACCACGTATATTTGTGAAATGAATTAGGAAGTGCTTGGGAGATTTAGATCTTTTTGCAGATAAGCTAGCTCTCTTAGTTTGACAATTCATGGTGTATTCAATAGTACGAAAAAGTGGGTGGGACATGCTGTATGAAGTAATGACATTTTTGGATAGGGCGTACATATGGTAAGAACACACCCAGATCCTTGACATAACGTGGCCTCGACAATGCTCCCCGCATACACACTACTCGGACTCCTTCCAGTCACTATCTGGCAGAGTAGAGGTAGCAAAATCCTAGCTGATCCAGAAGCCTCCTAGAGAGTTACCAATAGGTTTGGTCCGGTGTACTAACTAGCGGCAGGCCTGCGAACACCGTTTTAGAGCTGTACCCTTGAAATGTAAGGAATATTGGATCTTGCCACGATGTTCATCATAATTTCAAGTCATCAATCATACAGCATGATGGAAGAGATAGGGAATGGTTTACCGGAACTTAGCTCTAGAGACTAAACATGGGTTCCACCACTTCAAGCCTCCAATAAGCAAAGTGGTGGTATTGCACCAGTTGATGAGAGTCATCTACCACATAGTACGGCCTGGTAAAATAGAGGGGCGGCGTTCCTCCATGTGGTGTGGGTGCCACACTTCGAGCCCTGCTTACGTTGGTTCACACCTGGGTGGTCACCCACCATGTACTTGTGCATGGAGGTTATTCCCAGAATTACAAACAGTTCCACCATCGTGAAGGTGCAAGCAGAGGATCTGGCTATCACAGACCGTCCGGACTTCGCCAAAATTGGGTTTGTTTTTTTGTTTGTTATTTGGTTTTTAGGAGCATTAGCAACTAAGGCCATATTGCTCCGGGGATATGCGGTGGTCATTCCCTGAACTTTACGCATCCTCCGTATTTGGTGGTGACGGGCTCGAATCCCGGTCTAATCAAGAAACATGTGCTACGCACTGATGCTCCTGCCCACCTGGCTACGGAGGCGCCCCAAAATTGGGTCCACTTGACTTGTGTGTCACCTGAACATCAGTTCCATCAGCGTTTTAGACTCCCAGGTATCAAGTACAGCTTGTCTGGCACATCTAAGAGAATGTCTGTGACAACCTCAAGGACCAAATTGTTATGGGTGATTTCAATTATGGTGATTTCAATTTGTCTCTAATTGATTGGAGTAAATGGGAAGGAAACTCGACATGGGGAACAAAATTTTTATATCAACTAATGACTGCTATTTGTATCAACATATCAGGGAAAGTACTAGAGAAAATAATATCCTAGACCTCATCATCACCCATGAATCAGATGACATAACAGGGCTGACAGTAGAGGAAGCAGTAGCAGGAAGTGATCACGGAGTTCTACGGTGGATGATGATGAGAGAGGTAGCAGTAGTAAAAGGCAAAGGAATGGGTTTTAATTTCAGAAAAGGAAATTATGATGCCTTAAGGTACTACATGGCCCCTATTAACTGGGTAGATATCACACAGAGAATGAATACAACTGAACTGTGGTATGCTTTTAAAACATTAATGACAGATGCCTTGAATGCGTATTTACCATTAAAAAAATACTTCACGAGGAGGGTTCCAAGTTGGATGAATAGTGAAGTTGCCACATTACTTGAGCAGAAAAAGGTGGCATGGAAAGGTTACAGAGCAATAAAAAGTACTGAAGCCTACAACAGCTACAAGATGATCTGTAATAAATGAAAAAACTTTCAAGCCTACAGGCCAGTAAGGCTCCTGGAGTTGATGAAATATACCCTATAATCTTAAGGGAGGCAGCAAGTGAGTGCATTGAACCATTGAGGCTAATTATGCAAGCATCACTAGACTCTGGGGAGATTCCCTTGGATTGGAAAAGTGCCAATGTATCTCCCATACATAAGGGTGGCTCTAAGAGTGAAGTAGGAAATTATCGACCTGTCATTCTGACTTCAGTGGTAGGGAAAATCATGGAGGTAATGATCAAGGGTGGAATTCAGGATCATTTGGATCGAATTGAAATTCTCAAGGATGCTCAGCATGGTTTTGTAAAGGAAAAATCATGTTTAACAAATCTGGTTCGCTATTTTGAAAGGGTCACTCACAAGCTGGATTTAGGGAATAATTTCGACACTATTTATTTAGATTTCAGCAAAGCTTTTGCTTCAGTCCCACATGAGCGGTTGCTTTATAAGCTGGAACAGGTTGGAATCACTGGGAAAATCCTTAGATGGATAGCAGGATGGCTTCAGGGCAGGAGGCAGAGGATCGTGATAAATGGCTATTCCTCAGATTGGGTTGATGTAAGAAGTGGGGTTCCCCAAGGATCAGTATTAGGACCACTGTTGTTTTTAATTTTCATAAACGACATCGATGAAGGGATAGAGGGCGTGATGTCTAAATTTGCAGATGATGTTAAAATTGGTAGAGTAGTTAATGATCACTGTCAAGCTGAGCTTCTTCAGAGAGACCTAGATAGACTTCAAGAATAGTCAGAAAAATGGCAGCTATGCTTTAATCCAACAAAATGTAAGGTATTACACCTGGGAAACATTACTCCCAAAATAACTTATTCACTTGGTGGAGTTCAACTAAACCCAGTACTGGAGGAAAGGGACTTGGGCATTACGATACAGTCAGACATGAAATTCTCTGAGCATTGTAAACAGGTTGCAAGGAAGGCCCATGGTGTCCTATCGATGATCTATCGAACTTTTGCAAGTAGAGATAGGGACGTGATAATCCCATTATATAAGGCTTTTTTTAGACCGCACTTGGAATACTGTGTTCAAATATGGAGACCGCACCTAAAGAAAGACATCGAGCTTCTTGAAAGGGTGCAAAGACAGGTAACTTGCCTGGTGAGATCGGCAAAAGGGCGTCCTTATGAAGAAAGACTTTGAATATGTGGGTTGGAGAGTTTGGAAACTAGACACCTTAGAGGAGATTTGATTGAAGTGTTTAAGGCTCTGAGAGGAATCAGTAAAATGAATAAGGACAAAATTTTCAAGATTATAAATGATGCTAGAACTAGGGGACATAAATTCAAGTTACAGGGGTAAATGTTTAGATTGGACTGCAGGTAGTTTTATTTTTGCCAGCGAGTTATAAATTACTGGAATAAGTTGCCTACATGGGTGGTAGAGCTGACAGTTTGGGGAAATTCAAAGGTCATCTGGATAGTACCTTCGGGTGAGGGAAGCGCATAGGATGATAGGTTTAATTTCCTTTTCTTTTATTAATTATTATTATTTATTTTTAATCATTGTTTTATTCGGGGTTTTTTTTTTTTTTTTTTTTTTTTTTGCTGGTGTAGCATAAGCCATAGGCTTTCTTGCACCATGCGGCCATTTCTAATACTAATACTAAATAATACTATACGTATTATGATTAGACAACTGAGAACTTTTTCCTACTGTAAGAAATTAACTGTACATTATTTACTCCCAATTATAGTTTTTATATATACACTGGTGTGCAAAACTTAAGAACAAGTCAGGTTTTCACCTATAGCTTATCATAGGAGTGGCCTGGATTTGGGAAAAGCATACCAAAGGAACCTCGTGAGGTACAGAAATGATGAAGGAAACAACACCGACACAAACACAACAACGGAAACAAAAACAGCACAGAGTGACTTTATTCAAAAATGGCAAAATGGCATAGCACTGACTGCCATGATACAGATGCATCACTGCCAAAGATGGAACAAAGGGAAGAGGTGGTCCTCAGTAGGAGATACGATCATCCTCCCTAATGTTGATGCAGGCTTTGCACCACCTGTCCATACTTAGAACAATGTTGCTGATAAGTTCTTGCAGTAACATTGTCCATTCCTCTGTCAGTGCCATCTTCAGCTGGTGAACATTTTCTGGTGGGTGTGTATGTGCCGCTAGGCATCTCCCCAGAGCATCCATATGTGTTTGATGGGATTTAGATCAGCGGAACAGGCAGGCCAATCCATACGAACAATGTCCTCACTTTCCAAAAGCATATCAACAGCTGCAGTGTGATGGGGTGTGGCGTTATCATTCATAAACATGAACTCGAGGCCAATGGCACCTTGGAACAGACGTACATGGGGAAGGATTACCTCAATACAGTAGCATGCACCAGTTACAGTACCGCCTTCCAGTATCTGGAGTTGTGTACATCCATCCAAGATAACGCGTCCCCAGACGAGAACACCTTGACGGCCATATCGATCCCTTTCAGTGATGTTTGCGGGGTGATACTGTGTGCCAACCTCTAGCCAGATTAGCTAATGTCCAGAATCGCTGCTGAGATTGAATTTACTCTCATCAGTAAAGAGTATACTTTACTCCACTGCACTGTTGTCCAGTCCTTTGTTCAATGCACCACTGTAAACAGTGTCTCTGATGGGCAGGTGTGTTGTTGTGGAAGCTGATAGCTTAAATAAATTTAAGGCTGAAGTAGACAAACATTTGGAGTGATCGAATAGGTGAAATGGGAAGGGTTCCCCCCCCCCCTTTGGCTGATGCTCTATAAGCTTGCTTTCTTGCATCATATGCCTCAACTAATGTTAATGCTAAATGATAGTAGAGCATCTGCATAGTGTATAATATTAGTAATTGCTGGGGCTTATAATAGCATTGTTTCTTTCACATTTTTCCAATACTAAGTGTACATATATGCACCTTATGTGTGGTTGTAACAGAAATTTACTTGAAGCAAGATAACTGTACCATGAAGAGAGTCATAACAGAAAACTGCCAAACTATTGTTCCACCTTTTTCTCAAATAGCCACGTTTGAGGCTATTGATTGGCATTTGAGGAAGAGTGGCACAATCTGTCATACTGCAGGGCTTCCAGGGCAATCACAAACCCACCATCAAGAGGCTAAAAATAAAATTTATGACATGCTACAAGATCCACAGACAAGTAGCTAACAAATTGTACTACTCTATAGGTTCTGCATAGGTCAGTTTGGTAATACATTCTTCAGAAACTGCAACTGTACCCATTCCATCTGCAGCAAGTGCAACCACTGCCACCAGCATACTACCCCTCAAAGACAACAGCTCTGTCAATGGCTCCTCCAGTGTCATGAACAAGACTATGGTTTTGTGAGTTGGATACTGTTTATCAATGAAAGCTTTGTGATAAACTTTGTAATAAAGATGGAGTCAGCAGTTCACACAACTTGGACAAATGGGAGGAAGAATATCAACGTGGTGTAAAACTAAAGTGGCATCAAGAGTAATTTTCTTATTAATATCTTGTGCAGTATTTTTAGTTAACAGTTAATCATGTAATAGATTTTCCCACTGTGACCAATAACCATGCTTACCAAAGCTTTTTGAAAGGTATCTTGCCAGTATTACTTGAACGTACTCCTTTCCAGATAAGACGTTACATGTAGTTCATGTATAATGGCATTGTCACCCAATTCAGCCAACAAGCTAGGATTCACCTCAATGCTATCTACAGACAGACAGACAGGTAAGGAAGGCAGAGTGTTATAATATTTTAATTCTATTCAAATATTATAACACTACACATTCTTCTGACCAAATAGAAAGTTGTGACAGTTATCTTGATCAAAACAAAAAAATCTGTGTTACTGTCATGTTTTTGTAATGATGCAACTGCAAGATTACAATCTCTAAAACAAAGAATAAAATATCCATTAATTGTATGATCTGCAGACTATATTAACAATAAACAGACTGTAAAAAGACATTTGAAATGCTTTCCATTTAAGTATCTAGAAGCTCTATTGCTTGATAAGCACATTAAGTTGGCCTGTTCACCACCTTGACTACTTCCTGTGGATTCATTTATAGTTTGGTACAAGTTATAAGAACTAAAGCAACTAATTGGTAGTTGCTTTAGTTGTAAAACTTCAACTTACTGGTAGAAAACTTCTAGCTAAATTGGAAGAGTTGGCCCATATGCATCTAGAGTTACAACAGTTGAAAGTTGTGCATTTACTGTGTCAGAATTGGAGAGGAATGACTGCAGTTGTATGATAACAGATATACTCTCATTTTTTCAAATCTCTATGTATATGTAATTGTCATATAAGTGAAATTTATTATTCTATTCCAGGAATGCAATACAGATAAAACAATGACTCAAGTGAAAGAGAAGAAACTGTTGCTTGGTAATTTAGGTTATCTTACTTACTTTTAATGATATCACTCACAGTGAAAATTATTATTTATATTTGAAGATGTTCCTTTCCAGATAAGATGTTACACATACAGTTGGACCTCTCTTGAATGAACTTTCACATAGCAAATTTTTCTATGTAGCAAACTTTTTTGATTTCCCCTTGGTCATCACATTGAAAATAGTTTCCATATAACGAAAAAAATTTCCATATAAATAACTGATTTCGAGAGACCTGGGTACACATTGTTTGCACCTCTGGCCTTTAGGCAATAAAGCTGATGCTGCAGAAAGCATGAATTAAGAGCTAAAAGGATTAAGAATTAATCCCTTTAGCTCTTAGATGCTAAAGGGAGTTAAAACTAAA
Source organism: Mastigoproctus giganteus (assembly GCF_048544385.1). Lineage (NCBI taxonomy): Eukaryota > Metazoa > Arthropoda > Arachnida > Uropygi > Thelyphonidae > Mastigoproctus > Mastigoproctus giganteus. Next base: position 80,015,560 of record NC_143579.1, read on the forward strand.
CATCCACGAATTAAGAGCTAAAACATTCTACAATTTAGTGATGCCAATAAAACCCTGCAGGAGAAAACTTGCCAACCAAGGTGTGGGACAGAAAAATATGGAAGGTTTTGGGCAAGGGCTTTGCCCAGCAGCGGATCAGCAACGGTTAAAAAGAAGAAGAAAAACGTATACACTACTGTACCAAGAAGTTGTGCTGGTTAACTGCTATCTATGTATCCACAGCCATTGTCTACTATAAGCATTGGCAAAGATTAGGGCATATTCTGGGAATATGCCCCAGGCTTTGGTCAACCTGTTTTCTACTGTAAGCATCTCATTAGAAAATTAGGAGAGTGTGATTTTCCTTTATTCCAGAAATTCATCTGTTGTTTCGAAGAAATGAGTCATCCACACTTTCACTAAATTTCCCCTGTCTCTGTTTACATGGTAGGTAGAAGTGGTCCCTAAATCAGTTTTGTTTTAGGTGCTGTTCAAGTAACCTTACAGTGTCTGAGAGGAAATCCTTGAGTGTAGTGGAAAAGGTGTAAGTTCTTAATAGTGTATAACGAGGCATAAAAAAAAAAGAAATTCTTTTAAAATTTGGTATTCCTGCCAGTAGTGTGTTGACCATTCTGAAAAACTGTTTCGTTTTCAAACTGTTTAAGAAAACAGGACCCAGTTGGAGGCATGCGAAATTATACCTGTGTAAAGATGTAGATGAAGCAGTTTTTAAGTGGATGAAGTTGATTTGAGATCAAAATGTGCCAATATCAGGGCCATTAATAAAAGAAAAAACTATGGAGTATGCATCTTTTCTGGGGCATTAAACATACCAAGCCAGTTCTGGTTGGCTGGACAAATTTAAAATCAGCATGGCTTACTCGAAAAAGTTATTTCTTATGAAAGTGGAGTTGCAATTGAAGGAGACTATATCCATTGGAAAGAAACAGTTTTGAAAAAAATTATGGAGAACTACGAACACAAAGACATATTCAATGTTGATTAAACAGGTCTATTTTTTAAATGTTTGCCGAACTGACTTTTAAAGGTAATAAATGTTTAGGTGGTAAAAACAGAGGAGGGAATTACAGTCTTGGTTGGTGCAAATATGGCTGGTAATGAAAAACAAGCATTTGGTAATAGGAAATAGTAAACAATCCTGATGTTTCAAAGGAGTCAAGTCATTAGAGTTGAACTACAGCAAAAATCTTGGATGACAAGTGAAATTTTTGAGAAGTGGACTTTAAATTTCGATAGAACACAAAAATCGCGTTGATTGTCGACAACTGCACTGCCCAACATCACTCAGTAATTTCTAAACTTACATGTGTGAAGCTTGTTTTCTTTCCTGCGAATACCTCTTCTAAATTGCAGCCAATGAGACAAGGATTTGAAAATGCACTACCGAAAGTGCATACTGAAAAAAATTATACTGAGAATAGAAACCAACCAACCTATAGATTCTGTTATAGATTTGCGGATGTGCAAATCAGAGTTCACAAAAGTGTGGAATCAAGATGTGAGTGAAACGATGATTAGGAATTGTTTTGCTAAAACTCCAATTAACAGTGATGAACAGGATGTACTACTACAAGACATTGACTAATCTTGGGAAGAGTTCCAAGCGAGGTTTGATCAGTGGAGAAATTGTTCTTAACAAATTCTTAGGAGTTGATAATGATGTCATAGTAGCTGAATATCCAAGCGATTCCAACATTTTGGAGCATATTTAAAGAACTAGTGACAATATCGACGATGAGTTGGATGAAAATGAGGGCAAGGTTCTTCCAAACAAGAAATGTTGGCAAAATTTGAAACTTTGCATTTCAAGGAATGCAATACAGATAAAAACAAAGACTCAAGTGAAAGAGAAGTAACTGTTGCTTTGTAATTATCTTACTTTTTATGATATTACTCACAGTGAAAATTATTATTATTTATACTTGAAGGTGTTCCTTTCCAGAATCGGACCTTCAGTGAGAAGAAAATGTAACAGAAAATATATTGGAGTGTTTAAACAAATGCAAACATTTTTATGAACAATGTACAGTAGAATCCAGTGTACAACAAAAAATAACCAAATATTTTATGACGTAATTCTTAAAAGTGTACTAATACATTGTGTGCATCATGTAAGTAGTCATCTCTTAATATGTGTGTATTGATAAATTAATAATTAATTTATTCATTCCCACTTATTTCTGATTTATTTCCCATCTTTCACTATATTTCTGAATTTTCAGTATTTTTCATTGTTGAAAAGATCACATTTCTTTATAACAAAATTTCTGTTTAACCAATTTTTTGAAGGGAACTATCGATTTTGTTATATAGAGGTCTGACTGTACTTTCCACCGTAATGTCCTCCTTTATTTAAAATTATGAACCAGTACACGGCATACCCACTCACTAAATTTTTGATATGCCTGGTTTGAGGCTAAATAGTAAATTTATGATTCTGGAAGTACTGAATAAAACTTATATTTATAAATTCCACTTTGTTTACATAAAAATATAATTTGTTAGTAACAGGCACTAACAATAAGAATGAAGAGCTCAATTTTATTAGAACAAAGGTAGTGCATATCAAAAACTGTCAAAGATTTGAACAGATTTAGCCCTAATTCATGATTACTATATCTTTTGATGTTGAGCATTCTATTCATTATGATAAAAATTCTCATTTTAACCTTATTTTTATCAAATGGATTAAAATAATTTCTCTTTTTGTTGACCTACCTATTAACCCTGCCTCACTGGTCATCCCCACAGAGGGACAAATCAATCAGGTGGCACTATATTATATTGTATTTTTATTAATTTAAGAATTCAATTTTAGCTTTCCTCTTGGACTGAAAACATTATTTTTAGTAATTAAGACTGATAACATAATTTATCCCGCTTTTTATTGTTTGAAATTGTTTGTGTTCTGTGCAATTTTTTACTCATCTCCCCTCAATTCCTGGCCATCAGTACAGATACATTACCGTAGCTGAAAACACATTCTATCACATGGCATCTGTCTGACACCAACAAACAGTTAACTTAGCATTAACTCAAACAAACTGAAACGAAAACAGCAAATACTATTTCGCAATTTAGACAAAATTTGTGAGGAAATATTGGAGAATACGATCTTATTCCCAAATTTAAAAAAAAATTAAAAATTAAAAACTGATGTCTGTCAGATGCCAAGCAACCAACAAGAGTTAAAAGAGGTTGTTGAATCACAATGATAAAACTGAAATCAGCAGATCTGATTTAAAAAATGTGGCTCTAAAATTTTCCTTTTAAGACTTGCGACCTGTTAGGATTTGTGTACTATTCTTCACCATAAACAATAGTGCATTACTCTTTTAGAAGAAAAATCCCATAATCCAATGTTTCAAACAAATTTTACCACAGTGTCTAAAAGAAACTACTCAAATGGAATTACCATATCTTCAAAATAAATAGCGGTTATTCATTTATTTACAGATAATTAAAAAAAAATTAAAACTTGGTTCTCCACAAAATAATGTTTTTTTTTTCTTTACATACATGTGTGTGTGTGTGTGTGTGTATATATATACATATATATATATATATACACACAAAAAAAAACTTAAGCACCATAAGAGATAAAATATATATAATTAAAATATAAGCATATATATATATATATATATATATATACACACACACACAAAGTTTATGCTCACCCTGGCAGGCCACGGTGAAAATCCTTTCATTTTGGCCCTGAAACAAGAAAATATTTAATTATAATACAGCAAAAATGTCACTTGTGATATTTTTTTTGATAGAATAACAACATATATACGCATTCTCATGCTTAGATTACACCATACCAAACCAAGTCCCCTGTTTCGAACTTCATCCCTGCCGCCATCTTTCAACAACGCTTGGATTTTAAACTCAAGCGGGCAGCTGCCTTTTCATTTCATAGATGGCAACAGTATTCTATCCTTGTGACTGAACAAAAATATCGTAGATATTTTGGCCAAAAATATGACAGTTCTTAAACGTTTCAAATATTTAGTTAAGTAGCACAAGATCACTATAAAAAAAATATTTTTAGCTGAATTTCATTGCCGGTTTCCAACATATATATATATATATATATGAAATTTTGTGGTAACAGGGTTTTAGGAGCATCAGTGACTAAAGCCATAATTCTCCGTATATAATGCCTGTAAATTGCTTGTGTTCTTTAGTCGATTTTCTATACAAAAAACCCAAGGCTACGGGAGCAAAAACCAAGCTACCGAAAAAAACATCGCCTGAGACTAACTCAACCACGTTGTGAAAAAGTCCATTAAAAAATCCTCACGTCATCGATGGTACTAGAACTCAAGTCTTTTCCACACGGTGTGGGGAGAAAGGCGATTCTACCAACTGTGCTACCCACGAGGGCATATATTGGAAATGGATGTTGGTTGCAGGTGAGAGCCTATTGATGTATACAGCCGATAATTTAGCATTATTAACTTTCCTATCTCTTTCTCTATATGTTTATTTGATCTTCTTTCGCTTATTCATTTGATTATATTTCTTTTTCACTACATTTTGATAAAATTTTGCAGCCAGCTTTGTAAAGTGGCATGATTTTAGACACTGGTTGATGGCAGAGAGAGAGAGAGAGAGAGAGAGAGAGAGAGAGAGAGAGAGAGAGAGAGAGAGAGAGAGAGAGAGAGAGAGAGAATGTAGGTACGTTACGAATATAAATTAAATTAAGAGAGAATGGTTAAGAAAATGCTGAAAAACTACGACTTGCGAATGGAAGGAAAAGCAGTAGTATACAAAGAGGAGACAAGGGAAGAGGGGAATCTCACTGTTTCTATATATTTTATTGTATTAGCAAATCGCAGGGCTTTCCAATTCTGCTAACTAACGCTGAATTTAATTTCCATTTGTAATGCACTGCAACGCCAGTACTTGTCTATCATTATTTTTTATTCTTCAGTATCTCTTCAATTAAAATTAATTTCGATCCATCAACCTACCAAATAGTGAGTAGGCCTATCTTCAGCACTCAGAACACATCAGCTTCACTATAGCATGGACTCAACAAGTTGTCGAAAATGTGCCAGTAACTCTGGCCCGCGTTAATTCAACTGTTTTGACAATTTTTGCAATGGGATGGTTGTGAATATCACAATGAAGATGTTATTTTGAAATTTCTCAATTGGGAAACCGCCGCAATAGTATTACAATTAGTATTAATATTGTAAAACGACATGAGAAAGGAAGCATATATAAATTATTTCATTTGAGTAACCCGAATACGTCGCGTTTTAGGGCAAAAGCCTCAAGTTGCATAGTGAATTCACATGCTTACAATTTAGTGCAAATGCATCAGATCTGCTCCAGCCTACTAAATAGTTATAAGTTATAGCCAATCTTATAACTATTTACTACTACATAGTTATAAGATTGGCATAATTATGTATAACACATATTGTGAGTACCTTCACAACGAGTTGCCATGATATTGCACTACCTCCAATAAGTAACTCTTCACCATAGGAGAAGACTATTGTTACTTATTCTAAGCAGATGCCAGTACCCAGGCGTCCCCCTTGGAAATATTGTATGTAATGAAGATCTCTATTATCCTCATACTGTCCCTATTAGACTCAGGAAAGCAAAAAGGATGTAGGAAGGTGATACTAGAAGAGGAAGGGGAAGAAATGCCGTCGAAGGAAGAGTTACTCCTTCAACTCACACCACATAAAAGCTCCTGGAATAGACAACGCTTCCCCGGTATAGAAGATTGCTGTTACCTATTCTCGAAAACTCCATGGCCATCATGCCCCCAGACGGCACTGTTTCAAAGCTTGTTGATTTCTTTTCGGTGAGTGGTCAGGTACCCTGGTGTTGCAATGATGGCAAGGCAGTTGCGAAGTATAACTGCACAATATGAGCGATGCCTGATGGTGTGTAGTAATTTGAATTACGTCGAGTTTTAGGGCAAAAGCCTCAAGTTGCGTAGTGAGTTAACATGCTTACAAGTTAGTGCAAATGCATCAGATCTGCTCGTAGCTAAATAGTTATAAGTTTTGCATCATTTTTGTATATATCTCATATTGTGAATACTTTCACAATATGAGATATACAAAATAGTTGCCATGATATTGCACTACCTCGAATAAATAACTCTTCACCATAGGAGCACACTATTCTCAGTGGGCGGATGCCACTACCCAGACGGCACCGTTTCAGAGCTGATTGACTCCTCTTCGGTGTGTGGGCACGGTGCTTGGTTAGATTCGGTGGGTGCCTGACCACCCACCGAAGAGGAGCCAATCAGCTACAAAACGGTTCCGTCTGGGTGGTGGAATCTGCTGAGAATAAGAAACAATAGTTTTCTCCTATGGTGAAGAGTTACTTATTCGAGGTGGTGCAATATCATGGCAACTCGTTGTCAGGGTATTCACAATATGAGATATACATAATCATACCAATTTTATAACTATTTAGTAAAGTGTAAAGTATATAGGGTGTAACAGCACTAGGGGTTTCCCCATCTCCGCGTTGTATGCTGTTCCACAGGCTTTTCTGTTACAGTGTGTTCTTGCCAAACAACATTCTCTGTGAACCACTCGGCTTCCGTCAAGATCAGACACTAATATTTGCATCCAGAAAACCTGGGTTTCATATGATCGTCTAGCAATTTATATTAGGACAATAAATCCTGTGCCCTCAAGACTCACTCAGATTGACACTGAGAGCCAGCTCACAGCATCGAAGATTTGAGTTGTGTCTATACTTTGGGCTCCTTTCTATGTTATTGGGCTCCAAAGTACCGCATAACTATGGTTCCTTTTCAACATTTTGTTCAGTGGATTATGTGTAACTAGAGAGAATAGTCAAGACGCAAAAAGATAGGCAAACGAAACAAGATTTATTAAACATAAACACATATTACACTAAATGAATATAAGGAATTAGCATTAGCATTAGCATTAGTAGAGGCATTTGATGCAAGAAAGCAAGCTTATGCAGCATCAGCCAAAAAAAAAAAAAAAAAAAACCCACTTCCACTTCACCCCTCTGTTCGTTCAAAATACCTGTCCAGCTGAGCATTAAACTTATTTAGGCTATCAACCTCCACCACAAGGGATGGCAGTCTGTTACACCAACCAACCACCCGCTGGCTAAAGGCAAATTTCCGCACGTCTATCCTACATCTGTCTTTCCTCAATTTGAATTTATGCCCTCTCAGGTGATTTTTCTGAGCTAGACGAAGAATCCCATCAGCATCGAGCATGCTTAAACCATTCAAGGCTTTATACACCTCTATCAGATCACCTCGCTGGTGCCTAGTCTCCAGACACTGTAATTTGCAAAACTTAAGCCTTTCTTCGTAAGAGCACCCCTTTGTTCCATTCACTAATCTTGTTGCCCTTCTCTGTACTCGTTCCAGCAGCTCTACATCCTTCTTGAAATGAGGCCTCCAGACCTGTATACAGTACTCTAGGTGTGGCCTGACCATTGCCTTATACAAGGGAATAATCACCTCCTTATCCCTGCTGGAAAAATTCCTGTATATCATTGACAAAACTCCATGAGCTACTCTTGCAGCCCGTCTGCACTGCTCAGAGAACTTCATATCTGCCTCCACAATCACCCCCAAGTCCCTTTCATTCTCTACCACTGTCAGTGTAGTACCACAGAGTTAATACGTTGCTCTGGGGTTGCTGTTTCCCATGTGTAGTACTTTACATTTGTCAATGTTAAACTTCATTTGCCACCTCTCAGCCCATCTGCTCAACCTTTCCAGATCCTGTTGCAGCGGCATAGTGTCAGTAGTGTCCTTGACAACCCTGCCAACCTTTGTATCATCTCCAAACTTGGACATTAAGCTTGATATACCATCATCAATATCATTTATAAATACAGAAAACAATAATGGACCCAACACTGAGCCCTGAGGGACTCCACTAATAACATTAGTCCACGATGAGCAGTGTCCATTGATTACCACTCTCTGTCTTGTCACCCTCCCTTTTTAACCACCCCTTTATCCATAGCAGCAATTTGCCTCCAATGCCACACTGCTCCAATTTGTGCAGCAGTCTTCCATGTGTAACAGTATCAAAAGCCTTTCTAAGATCCAAGTATATAATATCAAAGTTATTCCCTGCATCCAGTTCTTTCTTGACTGCATCAGAGTATCCAATCAAATTGGTCAGACAAGACTTCCCCTTAACAAAACCATGCTGTGTCTGAGCTATAACTGAAGTCTTGTCTAGATGATCCTGCAGTGCTTCTTTAACTAGTACCTCCATTAATTTTCCGGGAACAGAAGTTAGACTCACAGGTCTATAATTACTTGTGTCAGTCTTTGATCCTCATTTTTGAATTGGGGTCACATTTGCACATTTCCAGTCTATGGGTACCTCCCCTGAGTCCAAGGAAGCTCTCATAATTATGGCTAAGGGTTTGCTTACTTCCCTTGCTGCCTCCTTTAATATAACTGGATAGATCCCATCCACCCCGGGTGCCTTTCTTGTGTTTATCTTCAACAGTTTCTCCTCCACTTTACTCCCAGTTATTTCAAGATTCTGTAGCTTACTGCTAGAGTTGAATACACCTCTGGCATTCCCCTTGCTGAATAACTCCTCATGTGTGAATGTCGATGCAAAATATTCATTTAGTTTGTTAGCTACCTGAGCAGGATCATCAACAGTTGAACCATCGATATCAGGTGGACCAATCTGATTCATTCCCTTCCTTCTAGAGTTTACATAAGTAAAGAACTCTTTGCTGTTTTTCTTTGCATCCCTTGCCAAGGATTTCTCGTAATCTGCCTTCGCCTGCCTAACCTCCTTTGTAACTTGGTTGCATATCAACTTGTATCTATCATAGGCTTCTGTGTCATGTGTTAATTTGTAAGTGTCCCATGCATTTTTCTTCTCTGCCATATGCCTCATTAGTTCATCTGACATCCATTTTGGCCTAAACCTTGAACAATATTTCTTAGTTGGTATGTAAAGCCTAGTAGCTTCCAAGATAAGTTCTTTGAATGCTTCCCATTTTGAATTTGCTGTTGGTAACATCATCAGTTGGTCCCACTGTATAGAATTTAAATACTGTCTCAGTCCATCGTAGTCGCCTTTACGGAAGCAATAACCCTTCCCTTTACCCCTAATGGTAGTTACCTCTTTCAGTAAATCCCACTTCAGCACACTGTGATCACTGCCACCTAGTGGTTCATTTATCTGCAGATTCTTAATGCATGAAGAATCACTGCTGATAATCAAATCAAGAGTATTACTCCCTCTAGTTGCCTCCCGAACATGCTGATGTAGAAAACAATCATCCAATAAATCCACAAAAGCCCTGCTAGTGTGTGAGTAACCAGCCCCCAAATTCCAGTCAATATCTGGGAAATTAAAATCTCCCATTATGAGACACTCTGATTTACTGGCCCACTCTATTTCCCTGTACAGTTCCTTATTATACTCATCAGAGTCATTAGGCCTATAGCACAATCCTACTCTCAATTTTGATTTCCCAATGCTTATGTCACACCAAACTGACTCAACACTGCACTGTCCAGCGATGTCGACTGGCTTCACTTCCTTGGTTTTTATGTATTTCTTAACTAATAGCCTAACCCCTCCCCCCTTCCTATCCTGTCTATCCTTTCTGTAGACGTTGTACTCCCCAAATTGCAGTTCTGCTTCCCTTATATCTGTGTGACACCACGTCTCTGATATCCCAACAATATATGCCTTTGATGTTTTGAGCAATACCTCAAATTCATCAAATTTATTTACTAAACTCCTAGCATTGGTGTACACGCAAGTATACCTGCACCTGTTTCTATTCTTAGCTACCCTAACACAACCCATGTGTTTACTTGTACCGCAATGGCTCCCAGCATTCTCTGAAATACCATGCATCTTGTTTTTCAGGCTTCTGCTCATTCTAATAGAAGCAGTGCAAGAATCTCTTTCACCTCTGCCAGTGGCTACTGTCAATCTATTGGTCTTTGTCTCCCCCCAAGCTAGCAGTTTTCCGACCCACCTAACACTGCCTCGATAGCATCAGCAAATATTCTTGCACCCTTTCTATTTAAGTGTATCCCATCCCTGTAGAAGCAATCTCTCCTGTTAACAAGTACAGTCCAGGCTGAAAAAAATTCTACCCCTTGAGCCTTGCACAATCTTTCCAGGGCCGAATTGATCGACAAGGCTCTCGTCATATACTCCCTCCTATCGTGTCTGGGCAGAATTGCAGACACTTTCAAATTCAACCCTAATTCTCGGCTTTTGTTGAACAGTGACCTGTACTTGTTAAGTAATTCTGCCGGTCTCCTACTCTTAATATTATTAGTGCCAATGTGTACAACTATATCACCTTTTGTGCCCTTAAAAGATGATATTCGCTCTACAACGTCATCAACCTTTGCCCATCAACCTCTATACCTTTGTCACTATATACTGAAAGTTACACAATGTACTGAGGGTTAAAATATAAATGGTACATGTATATCAATTGGTTTGCATTCTTAGTGTGACATTTGTAAACAGCCACTGCTCGTACTCTCAGGAACTGACAAACATCTTGCTGTTCAAGTTTTTGGGCGGTGCTAGTGTCTAATTAACATGTGAGTTCAACAATGATTAACAATATTACATTTAATAATGGGTCGAATTAATAATACTTTTTAAGGTTCAAGTGCTATAAAACTCAACATTCGTCATAGTGTATACCTAGGAGGAGAAATGTCTGTTAGGGGCTTAATATTTAAGTAAAGTGTAGGACTTGATGTTGGTCAATTTAGTTTGGTATATGCGATCAGGCAACGGGGGATGACTCACCGGAAAGTCTTTACCTCATTTCAGAGATTTCAGGTTCCTCACAACGATCCATCGGATATTCCCCTTCTTCCTTCATACACTACGCCTTTCTCTCCCTAAAAACTTCGCAACCGCTTTCCACAACCGCTTTCCACAACCGCTCTAAGACATCAAAAAAAAAAAAAAAAAAAATGCAACCAATCACCTCCCTTTCTTTGTCTTTCCTCAATATATATATAGGTCCCCCCTTTTCTAATTTTGAATCCTCGTATTGGTCAAAAGGCTAATTCCGTGGGGAAAAGCAATTCCCAGAGACTACTGTGCTGGAAATCTGACGCAATCAAAGTGGAATTCATGAGGGGCAAAGGGGAACTTCATATTTTTATCAGGTTGCTTCTCTACATTGTCCAGCGGTAATCACGAGATCTAAGGTCGTATCAGTTCTACTTATTTTCAGACAACAATCACAAATAACGGCTTCTCGCTACTAACTAGCGGACACGTAATGGTGGTGTAATGTTTCACAACTCTTTCTCTGGTGCGGTATCAATTGAAAACGAAAGTGAAACACAGCCTTCTCCCGATCGTTTTACACATACAGCCAGTGACACAAGTATGGGGCGTCTGCTCTCACTCTAAAGATGAACCAAACTAGGTAAAATAAAGACATTTTCACAATGCATTGTTTGTGAAACAGTAATCTGTGGAGGCCCGAGATTTAAAAAGTATATGGGTATTGTCACTGGAGGCTCGTGACTGTGATGTTTGAGGGTGCTGCTTCTTAAAGTTACATTAAATTGCCTTGGTTATAAGACATGTAGATATACACAGTAGTAATAATAATAAGTGAGTTAAAAATACTGCAAAACATTAACTAGACATTTACCATTAACAGACTTGAACTTTTATTTAAAAACAAAATCCATTCTTCGGTTTTTTTTGTTGAAAATAGATTAAATTTTTCATTCAAATTTGGTGCACTGTTGACCAAGCTTTTCTCTATTGAAAGCATTGCTTGAGCATTTAGCCTTTCCTGATTCATAGTGCTCCTCAAAAATGTTTTTATTCTTTTTAATGTCGAATGGCAGCATTTGGGCTCCGAAGTAGTCATCGCAATGGTCAACAGAACTTTTATGAGTTTTGTAAGTTCACCAAGAACTTCAGCTAGATTATTTTCTGAGATAAATTTCAGCAAGTCAGTTAATTTGCAATAAATGTGTAGATCATGTCTGCTATAGAAAACTTGTAATTCCGTTAAGAAGCTTTCCTCTTTCAATTATGGGATATGCCTCATGGTGTCCCATTCCTCTTCCATGGGCATTTTCATACGAAAAATAACAAAGTTCTCCTTGTTAAACAATTTAGCAGCAATTAATTGCTTTGTAAAAGAATATCTCTCACTTATATCAACTTTTATATAATCGCATACTTCCTTCGCTTCAATCATGAGTGTTTTTGAACGATTTTCACAGTACATTGAATTCCTGATTTTTAGAATGGCATTCTTAACTTTTGCTATATGTTGATGTATTTTAACTGCCTCAATTTCTCGAGATTGAATTTGATTATAAATAACTTCCACGTGAGTCATTATCTGATGGAAAAGTTCTAATCAGAACTTGAATTTTTCATTACTCAAGACGTACAAAATTCCAGTTGCTTCTGAAATCGTCTTATCTGCGTTTGCTGTCGCTTGTAGTTCCTCCATGCACTTTTTTTAAGGATTCAAAATTTTCATAAACGCTGTTCACGGTGCTTATTCTGAAGTACCATCTTGCAGGTAGGGAAAGGTCGGACAACACAGCTTTCTGAGAATAGAGAGACGCTGTGGTGATCTCGAGTAAAATGTTGGTATCGAGATGAGGTTCGAAAAGAATTTTCTTGAATCTCGGGTACTACTTGCTGCATTCCTCATCATCAGATTCAGTTGGTGTGCATAGCAGTGAATAAAGTATGTATTTTTGTACACTTCTTTTATTTTAGCCTGAATTCCCCCTTTAGCATTAGCATTAGCATTAGCATTAGCATTAGTAGAGGCATATGATGCAAGAAAGCAAGCTTATTCAGCATCAGCCAAGAAAAAAAAAAAAAAAACCCTCTCCATTTCACCCCTCCGTTTGTTCGAAATACCTGTCCAGTTGAGCTTTAAATTTGTTTAGGCTATCAACTTCAACAACAAGTGATGGAAGTCGGTTCCACCAACCAACCACCCGCTGGCCAAAGGCAAATTTCCGCACATCTATCCGACATCCGTCCTTCCTCAATTTGAATTTATGCCCTCTGAGGTGATTATTCTGAGAAAGATGAAGAATCCCATTGGCATTGAGCATGCTCAAACCATTCAAAGCCTTATACACCTCTATCAGATCACCTCGCCGGTGCCTAGTCTCCAGACTCTGTAATTTGCAAAACTTAAGCCTTTCTTCGTAAGAGCAACCCTTTGTTCCATTTACTAATCTTGTTGCCCTTCTCTGTACCCGTTCCAGCAGCTCTACATCCTTCTTGAAATGAGGCCTCCAGACCTGTATACAATACTCAAGATGTGGCCTAACCATTGCCTTATACAAGGGAATAATCACCTCCTTATCCCTGCTAGAAAAATTCCTGTATATCATTGACAAGACACCATGAGCTACTCTTGCAGCTCGTCTGCACTGCTCAGAGAACTTCATATCTGCCTGCACAATTACCCCCAGGTCCTTTTCATTCTCCACCACTGTCAGTGTAGTACCGCAGAGTTGATACATTGCTCTGGGGTTACTGTTACCCATGTGTAGTACTTTACATTTGTCAATGTTAAACTTCATTTGCCACCTCTCAGCCCATCTGTTCAACCTTTCCAGATCCTGTTGCAGCAGCATAGCGTCAGTAGTGTCCTTAACGACCCTGCCAACCTTTGTATCATCTGCAAACTTAGACATTAAACTTGATATCCCATCATCAATATCATTCATAAACACCGAAAACAACAATGGACCCAACACTGAACCTTGAGGAACTCCACTAATAACATTAGTCCACGTTGAGCAGTGTCCATTGATTACCACTCTCTGTCTTCTGCCACTCAACCATCCCCTTATCCATAGCAGCAATTTGCCTCCAATGCCACACTGCTCCAATTTGTGCAGCAGTCTTCCATGGGCAACAGTATCAAAAGCCTTTCTAAGATCCAAATATATAATATCAAAGTTATTCCCTGCATCCAGTTCTTTTGTGACTACATCATAGTATCCAATCAAATTGGTCAGGCAAGACCTGCCCTTAACAAAACCATGCTGCGTCTGAGCTATAACTGAATTCTTGTCTAGATGATCCTGCAGTGCTTCTTTAACCAGTGCCTCCATTAATTTACCTGGAACAGAAGTTAAACTAACAGGTCTATAATTACTTGTGTCAGCCATTGATCCTCCTTTGTGAATTGGGGTTACATTTGCACATCTCCAGTCTATGGGTACCTCCCCTGAGTCCAAAGAAGCTCTCATAATTATGGCTAGGGGTTTGCATACTTCCTTTGCTGCCTCCTTTAATATAACTGGATAGATCCCATCCACCCCAGGTGCCTTTTTTATGTTTATCCTCAACAATCTCTCCTCCACTTTCCTCTCAGTTATTACAAAATCATCCAGCTCACTGCCAATGTTCACTTTACCTACATCATTCTCCTTCCTGAATAACTCCTCATGCGTGAATGTAGATGCAAAATACTCGTTTAGATTGTTAGCCACCTGAGCAGGATCCTCAACTGTTGAACCATCAATATCCAGTGCACCAATCTGATTCATCCCTTTCCTTCTCGAGTTCAAGTATGTAAAGAACTCCTTTCTGTTTTTCTTTGCATCCTTTGCCAAGGATTTTTCGTAGTCTGCCTTTGCCTGCCTAATCTCCTTTGTGACTTGGTTACAGACCAACTTATATCTACCATAGGCTTCCATGTCACCCATTAATTTGTATGTATCCCATGCATTTTTCTTCTCTGCCACATGTCTCATTAGTCCATCTGACAACCATTTAGGCCTAAACCTTGAACAATATTTCTTAGTTGGTATGTAAACCTGGTAGCCACCAAGATTAGTTCCTTGAATGCTTCCCATTTTGAGCTTGCTGTTGGTAACATCATCAGTTGGTCCCACTGTATAGAATTTAAATACTGTCTCAGACCATCATAGTCGCCTTTACGAAAACAAAAACCCTTCCCTTTACCTCTGATGGTAGTTACCTTCTTGAGTAAATCCCACTTCAACACACTGTGATCACTGCCACCTAGTGGTTCATTTATCTGCAGGTTCTTAATGCATGAAGAATCACTACTGATAATCAGATCAAGAGTATTGCTCCCTCTTGTTGCCTCACGAACATGCTGATGTAGAAAACAATCATCCAATAAATCCACAAAAGCCTTACTAGTGTGCGAGTGACCAACCCACAAATTCCAGTCAATATCTGGGAAATTAAAATCCCCCATTATAAGACTCTCTGATTTACTGGCCCACTCTATTTCCCTGTACAATATATTATTATACTCATCAGAGTCATTAGGCCTATAGCACACTCCTACTCTCAATTTTGATTTCCCTATGCTTAAGTCACACCAAACTGACTCGACACTGCCCTGTCCATCGATGTCAACTGGCTTCACTTCCTTTGACTTTATGTGTTTCTTAATTAATAGCATAACCCCTCCTCCCCTCCTGTCCTGTCTATCCTTTCTATATACATTGTATTCCCCAAATTCCAGTTCCGCATTACTTATATCTGTGTGACACCACGTCTCTGATATCCCAACAATATCTGCCGTTGATGTTTTGAGCAATACCTCAAATTCATCAAATTTATTTACCAAACTCCTAGCATTGGTGTACACGCAGGTATACATGCACCTGTTTCTATTCTTAGCTACCCTAACACAACCCATGTGTTTACTTGTAACGCAATGACTACCAGCAGTCTCTGAAATATCCTGCATCTTGTTTTTCAGACTTCTGCTCATTTGAATAGAAGCAGTGCAAGAATCACTTCCACCTCTGCCAGTGGCTACTGTTAATCTATTAGTCCTTGTATCCCCCCCAACTAGCAGTTTTCCGACCCACCTAACACTGCCTCGACAGCATCAGCAAAAATTCTTGCACCCTTTCTATTTAAGTGTATCCCATCCCTGTAGAAGCAATCTCTCCTGTTAACAAGTACAGTCCAGGCTGAAAAAAATTCTACCCCTTGAGCCTTGCACAATCCCTCCAGGGCCGAATTGATCGACAAGGCTCTCATCATATACTCCCTCCTATCGTGTCTGGGCAGAATTGCAGACACTTTCAAGTTCAACCCTAATTCACGGCTTTTTTTCAACAGTGACCTGTACTTGCTAAGTAATTCCGCCGGTCTCCTACTCTTAATATCATTAGTGCCAACGTGTACAACTATATCACCTTTTGTGCCCTTAAAAGATGATATCCGCTCTACAACGTCATCAACCTTTGCCCCTGGCAGACATACCCTGGTCCTATTCCACCTATCCTTTTTACAAAGCATGTTCCCCGTTTCCCTGACAATAGAGTCACCAACAACTACTAGTTCCTGTGGGACCAGCGCATTCTGCCTAGGGGGCTGCCCCTGTGTTGCCTGATGACCAAGTGCCAGCTCTGGCGTTGATGTGGGCAGCTGAGAGCTTGATGGGCCCCTCAATTTATTTCCTTCGAGGGCATCCACCCTGTCCTTCAAGGTCTCATAAAGGCCCATAACAACGCTGAGTTGTCGCCTGATTTCCTTGCACTCCTTACATCGTGCACACACAAAGACATCCCCCTTGGCAGTATCATGTCCCGTACCCGACCGTACCCGCAAACATCAAGCAAACAGTGCATTTTAATAGACTGTGATTCAGAGGGCAACTGCCCCCCTCAGTTCTCCCCTGAACCACAGCACTCCCATTAGCTTGAGCCTTTTGCTTTGCTGCTCTGGTCAGAGTCATGATTCCAATTTAATTCAATAAAATTTAAAACAAAAATTAAATCCTTAAGTTATATCCCAAAACAGTTAAGTTATATATATATATATATATATTTTTTTTTTTTTTTTTTTTTCGGTATCTAGTGTTCCCTTTATACAACTTCCGTATCACGTGTACCACTATAGTTATGTATTAATTATTTGTTACGATTAAGTCGTTATATATATTTATAGAGTTAAAAATACAATTTAATTGACAATAAAGTTTATCAAGATTAATAGATTTACTGATTAATTGACAATATTATATTATGCAGTATACTACACTAAGCTTATGCTATCGTGTAAAAATGGCGGGAATTCACGAACGGTATTTCTACGGACTCGTAAGTATTGATTAGCTTCGAAATCTCGCTATCTCAATTTAGAATAAACTAAGGATCCTGACTAGGTCTATAATCTACTTATAGAAGATAATTTGATATAACAATTGGTTAATAAATCGACTAAATTTGGTTAAAAGACCTCTCGTTCAATTTGTGACACGTGGATTTGATACCGTTACCGATACTAAGTAATATCTACGAAATCTCTGTCTAAGTTAAACTTTAAACTAAGTATCGTAACTAGGAATATAAAGCTACTCTAGAAAATAAGTTAATATGACAATTTAAACTAATAAAGCTGAAAATAAATCAGGAAAAACTTCTCTGTTTGAAGAGCTTTAAGGAGCATGGTCTGCACAGGCTAACCTCGCACCCAGTCTTCAAGTCTTTCTTCCCTTCCCAGTCTTTCTTTCTTCCCAGTCTTTCTTCCCTTTCTTCACACTTGCACCATCAAATGTCTGAGCAAAGAGTTTTTAAGTATTTCCTTCGAAGATTATGTCTAACTGACTAGAATGCACTTCGATATTCCATCTGCCGTTTTGTTTTCCGGAATGAAAAACCCCTATAAACGCTCAAAAATGTCTCAATTCAGTTCATATCTCAGAAGAATTACCATTGTATAGGTTTTGAAACTGTTGTGTCATCAGCCATGACAGCTACGAATGAAACTTCTTTAATTTCTCTTTTAATTTCATCGCGGCATATTTGCAGAAAACAGTCAAGAATATCATTGTGAATAGTTTTTGAAATGCCTTTAAACTGCATTACTTTCTAAATGGTTCTTTATGGAATCTAATGTACAGGCGAAATTTATTAATCCTCTCGATACTCCTGAATTTTTAGAATCATCTTTTTCGTCATGTCCACGTGAAGAATTTCAAACTGTCCACAAAATTTAATGCACTCTATTATTTTAGATAATTCCTCAAGATTCTTGGTAACTTTTCTGTTATGTTTGCAGATCGAAAGTCTGCAGGCCTCACTAAGCGGTTCTTTAATATTTACGCTTCCTAAAAGCGATAGTAAAATCACATTATCAATATGTTTCTTCGAACTCTCATGTTTTAGATTTTTTTCTTTCATTCTGTTTATGTTTGTAAACAGAATGAAAGAAAGAATTGTTATATTTTTGTTTTATGTTTTCTTATTATTACTTATTCCCCGCTGAGAAATTTGAATCTTTGGTATGGGACGGGCCTGCCTTTTTAATTGCCTTTTTTTCTTGGAGAGATAATTGTGAAAATCTAAGTTGCTGAAGTTTATTCACTGTCACACGATTTACTTCATGGGGAAGCATGGAGACCATGATCGAATCAAATTTCACAAAATCGTGTGTGTCGTAGAAATAATGTTTTACTTACACATCACCTCATAATATAACTTCAACTTACCAAATTCAAGTTCAATTCGCAATTAAGCTGAAATCCATAATTATGCTGTTGAATGTTGAGTATTGACTTAACACTGATATTATTTAGTTACTTAGTGGAAATCGGGGCGTATAACAAAATACACCGATATTGTGGCTACACACCTATCATGGTCACAATGAAATCTACACTGCGCGCTTTACAGTGACTTTGATTCGTTTCACATATAAAAAATGCATATTGGCTAGTTGCCAATGGCAAACAGCTACCAGATATTCACTGGAATCCAAATTTGTCTTACTGCCTGGCGCACACTGAGGCCTACGGTTAATTAAACTTCAAAGTTGGAAACGATTTCGTGTTTTCATTCGTTTATTATTGAAATGATTACTGGAAATAGAGGATGCGTATACTATATGCCGGTCCTGTTAATAAAAATATTCATTGCGTTGCATTGTTCACAAAATTTCATATAACTCCGTTCACTGTATATCTAGATTTAAATAGCTGGGGGAGCTGCAGTGCCTATGGAAAGCCGCCCCTGGGTATTGTTCTGTAGTGTAAAGTCGTGGTGCGTTGTATCTTCTGACCATTTAACCGTTGGGTCCCTAATGGAATCCACCGTTGCTCACACTGTTCCACGAGGAGGCAGGTCAGATACCCAGTAAATTATATTTCGTAGTCTGGCAGGCCTTTTTGCCACCTAGTTTCCGTAGATTTCATTGGCAAGGGCCTATCGTAAAAAAAATATATAAATAAAACGCTAGAGTTTGATTGGGCGGAATTGGTTTAATAAGAGTGAGGTTTGAATTTCAATGATAGTAATTTGGTAATTTGGTAGTGTTAATGCTTCGTTTTATTTAGAGTAGGAGAAGACTGAAAACTCGTGGAGACAGACAGAAATATGGGGACTATAGAGAAGGCGACCTCAGACAGATCAGTTGGGACATGCCCCGCCAGGAGCACGCCCCACCAGGGGAAGAAGGGGCGAACGTGAGGGGAGGAAACAGAGTCCACCCACTGCCCAGGGGGAGGAATAAAGGTACCAAGCAAGTGAGTCGGTACGAATCGCCAGAATAGCGCTCGCAGCAAAACAGCAGACGTCATAGTTAAATCAAGTAGGCCAAGTCCGGTTACAGTTCCTGGGACTGTGCGGTCACATCCAAGAGTTGTCACGTTGGTTTTTGGTCATGCATAGGAATATTGTCCCGTCCATGAAGTCCATTTTTGTGGTATTGCTGAGTCTCCAGGCCATTGTGCTACCCCTACATTGGGCAGTGTAATGTTTGGAATCGGAGTAGTCCAGTGTTGAGTCCTCTTTGGTCAATCAAATAAACCCGGCGGTTTTTAACAGGAGTTACCAATTTGCCACTACGAGGGCTTTTCTTCGTGCGAATAGCGCTTGCGCAAACTTCGTAAAGGCTTTATATTCATCCTCCATGTCTGCGCGGTAGCACAGTGGTATCGTCACCGTCCTGCCTACACCGGCTGAAAAAGGCCTGGGTTCGAATCCCGTTGATGACGCGAGGAACTTTAATTGGCTTTTTCCACTTCGCGAATGAGTTAGTCGGTCTCAGGCGTAGATAGCAAGGTTTTTCTCCCCAGTAACTGGGGTTTTTTCGTCCAGCGAAACAGGCAAATCGACTATAGAACATACGCTATTTACAGACACAAATACGGGTTAATATATTTAATTACGGACAACCCTAAAATAATAATTTGATTTTTTTTTTTTTTATTCATCCTCCGTGTCCAGTATGTGCGATTCCATGTTTTGTGGCATGTATGTTATTTTTGTGATGAGACTGCATTTGATGTCTTTGTAGAGTTCGCAGTGAAACACGTGGCAAAGTCCAGGCAATGGTGGGCCCCTAATGAGACCAACCGTTGCCCACACTTTGCCATGTGGAGGCAGGTCGGGCACCCAGTAGATTTTTAAGTACTCTGGCAGGACCTGCTACCTAGCTTCAGAAGATTTTAGTGGCAAAGACCTATAGAAAAAAAAGGGGGAGCATTGCAGTGAATTTACAGCCAAATTGGGGTATAGGTTTGAGTGAGAGGGGTTAAATTTTTCACTAGTTCAATTAAGTTACTTTGTGGGCATACTCGGTAAGATAAGTTTGAGTAGGGGGAGAGACTCAAGGCTGGGAGAACAGAGAGAGATAAGGGCACAACTGGGAAGACGTCCTCCTGAAGATCAGTGGGGAAAGGCCCCACCAGGAGAAGCGGGGGAGACGAGAATCGTTCACTCCTCCCTGCCTGGGGATGGGGATTTAAATAAACCAGGTTAAAGCACCCGGTTTAGATCACCAAATGGCAGAAGGTTTGATTCAGGATGTGGTTCTTCTTAATTAGTTGGTATTTGTCATACTTCAGTTGTATTTCCAGTTCTTCCATTTGCTAGTTTCAGTTTTGGTGGGAAAACTTGTAATATTACTTGCCGCATTATGGGTGGTCAGTTCTGTTCCATCAGAAATTAGGCTCATTTGGGACATGTCTATCATCAGTGCCGTGTCGCCGTAGGCATCCTCCTCTTTGTTCATTGCCTTCTCTATTTAGTAGCGTCAAGTTTAGGTGTCATTTCTGGGTGTTCAGTCAGTAAGGATTTGTTGATAGGGGCACCATTCCCTTACTTAGGTTTATCGCTTCTCTTTTCTTCCTCATTTGGTGCGGCCCTATGGTCTGCTTTGTTAATCTCCTGCGTTGCTATACAGGGCAATCAATATCCTCCTCCTTGTGAAAAGAACCTGCGCGAACTTACTGAACGCTTTGTATTCTTCTTCCGTGTCCAGTAAAAGGTGTTTCCAGTTACGAGGAAGGTATGTAGTCTTGGTTATCAGGATCCTTCGAAGATCCTCATAATATTCACATTCATACGTTGTGTGTTGCCAAGTCTCTATCTCTCTGCCTCCACAATTTGGGTCGTCTACAATTCTCATATTATTTAGCTTGGAATTTATGGCACCATGGCCGGTCAATAGGTATGTAGTGTGTAATCCTGGGAAGAACCAATGTGTGGTTCTGAGGTAGACTCTACTGATTTCAGGTATAAATTTTCTTGTGGTTTCTCCTTTACAGGATTTGAACCATCTCTCTTGCCATACCTGCCGCAGGTGCAGTACCAGCCGGGTTTTTCCCTGTTTCCGATTATTCGCCGTATCTGTTGTGTACCCTATGAACGTCGTTTGGATTCCTCTAGAGAGCATATCCCCGTTCTGATTACTCGATCTCCCGCTTCGAGCGGGAGAGCCCCCGCCATGCCTGTAGAGCGTGGGTGCTTATTGTGCGGCAGGCGCGGGTGACGGTAAGTAGAACGATTCTTTGGATTGTATCCAGAAGGGGTTTGTTGAAGAGGTTCCAGAAAGCCACTACTGTAGGTGGCTTTGTGCAACCAACCTGCAGAGGCATCAGTGATACCAAAATATGATATTAGGGTTCTCCGTAAAAGATTACATCTATCCATATATATATATATATATATATATATATATATTTTTTTTTTTTTTTTTTTTTTTTTTTTTGTCAGTAAATGGTGTGTGTCGATTTTCCTGTTTGCTGAACGAAAAAACCCCAATTTCTGGAGGGAAAAAAAACCTTGATATCTCTGCGTGAGACCGACTAACTCAGCCTCGTAGTGAAAAAATCCCACTAGAGTTTCTCGCGTCATCGACGGGATTCGTACCCGGGCCTTTTCCACCCGGTATGGGGAAAACGGTGAGGATACCACTGTGCTACGCGCGCAGACAGGCGTAAGTTATTTATTATTTTTATTAAAAAATAAAGGCTGCACCCAGAACATAAGTTCAAATCCACCTAACAACTCTCAACTGTGTATCTTACAACTTTTATAAAATAAATAAATACAACACTGTAAAAACATATAATATATAAATTAATTAAAACAAAAAAAAAACACATAAAATTTGCACTAGCAACTCATCCATATCTTCTTGGTGAAACGAATCTTATTGTGCATTTATCTTCAGACTTGATTGATCTGGGGCAGAACCGGGTTCGCCCACAGAATAAGCCTCTTCCCTTGAGCAAAAACTTCTTTTGCATGGGCCTGCAGTGCTGCAAGATTACTTGCTGTTTGAATTAGCTGTTCCACTGCTGTTGAGGAGAATACCTGGACGTTATTTCTCAGCTTTTCTCTGGATTCATTATACATGTATATTGAAGAAGAATAAGAAGAACTCTTTATTATATACAGAAAGCACATTGTTGTATACAACTCCCTTCACTTCTACAAGCCAGGGGTTTACATAAAAGAAATCACACAACATAATAAAAAGTAAAAAGAAAAAAAAACCATTATGACTCGTGAAAGGTTTGAACACTGGGATGATGGATTCAATGCAGTGATGAATAGGTCTTCGGGAGCAGGTTCTACTGTCCTCTGACGTGGTCCTGGGAAGGAAGTCGACCGAGTACTTTCTGTCTATATTCCTTGTTGACTGCGAATTTGTAGAGGTCGCCGTCCAAGAACTGTATGTCTTGCAGGATTTGCACGGGTAGGAACCGATCAGTTAGCTTTGGTTTGGAATGGCCTGTAGGATTGGATTAGCCCTAAGGCTTGGGACCGGGATCCTCCATCCGCAGTTAGCCCAGAAATCTGGTACTGATATAATGCAGACCTCATTTTGATGGCAAAGACGAGTCTTCTCTTGTGAATGATGGCAGGAAGACGTCTGATGTCGAGAGCTGCCGCCATCTTGGTGGTCCTTGGTGCAGGGGGAAGCCGAAATTTCCATATGGCCCACTTCAGTAGCCAGAATTCCCCAGCGAAAATCTGTCAAGATGGGTCGTAGCAGTTGAAGTCCAGACTTCTGCACCATAAAGTATTACCGGATAAACACATGTCTTAATATACATGTATCTGCACCCAACAGCCTGATCATGGACGTGCATTAATTGTTGTTTAATCATCCACTGGAGTTCGACAGAACTTTATTTGCAAGTGGTCTAAGTGCGGTAGAAAGGAGAGCTTTTGATCAAAAATAACGCTCAGATCTGTATGTTATTGGACGGTAGAAATCGCGCATCCTCTTAAAATGGGTTGTATTATTGTTGGGCTCCGTTTGAGAGAGAAAGTCAACTGTTTTGACTTCTCAGAATGGATTTGTAGTCCTAAACCGGAGAAGAAGGCCTCAAGGTTCTGGATTTTCTGAAGGATTAAGGTATTGATGTATTCAACCGTGTCTTCAGGGCTGATGGGAGTAAACAGTTTTATGTCATCGGCAAAGGTGAGGATATCAGTTCGGCCTGTCACAAATGGCACGAGAATAGCTGAGAACAAGATTCTGGACAAGACCCCCCCCCCACCTTGTGGGACTCCAGCTGTAATAGTCCTGGTATAGCGCAGATTGCCATCGCGAACAATAATGGTCCTGTTCTCCAGCATTGTCTGAATAAACCAGAGCACGTCTCCACCAATGAGGTAATACTCACTTAGTAGCCTTGTCAACGCTTGAACAGATACGGAATCAAATGCTGCCTGGACGTCGATATACGTAACGGTGATTTCCGAACGGTGCTCAAATGCCTCAAGGGATCTTGGTAGCGGTGGTGACTAGATTTGTAGCAGTGGATCTTGACTGGGTAACATAGTGGATCTGCGGTATACTGTTGTGGCATAATATGGATGGTTAATGTTCTTAGAAGAGATTTATCAAAGAGGTTTAATAGGCATGATGCAGAGGAAATTGGACGGAAGTGACTGGACTGAGATGTAGAGCGTGTTTTCGGCAGCATTCTTACTAGATAGGCATGCTACATAGGAGGAAAAAATTTTTGATTAAGGATCTTGTTAAATAACGACAGGATAGGATCAATAACAAATATAATGAGGCATTTCAGCATAAACTGAGGAATTCCGTCGGCATCTGATGCGGTCGTAGGTGCTAAGCTATTCATTGCGTCGATCAGCTGGTGTTTGGTGAGGTGAACTGAATTTAAGGGGTCTGTCGAAATCAGATTGATTGGGAAGTCCATTGGCGTAGTGGATTCTGGCTGAGCAGCGAACCTAGATATATGGTCGAGCCAGCTGCTCATATTGAGTGAGTCAGTGGTGTCCTCTGATTGGATTCTATGGAAGGGCTTCCCTTATTTATGGTATCCTCTAGGTGATGTTTTATCGCCTCCCTCTTGTTCCGAATGAAAAACGCCCAAGCTCGTTAATAGGCAGTTCTGTTCGAGGGTGAGCCGGAGTTTTTCCACTTTTTTGTGCAAATTCTGTTTAACATGGAAACTTTCAGAGACTTTTGGATTCCACCAGGCCTTTGAATGCTCTGTGATGGTTAGTTTCTTCGTTGCAGCATAAAGAGAAACAGTGGCTATCCATCTTGTCATCAAGTCAATCCCGAGTTCGGGATCGCATTCCTCAAGGACACCCCATGGGATTGCTTGAGCCGCATAAACACACTTTTCAGGATTATGGTATTTGGGCGCTGTAATTGTTTTGGTTGTGACTTTCCTTCTTCCAGAAGTAATGGATATTTCTATTTGCTACGAGAGAATGATGGGGTTACGATCAGACTGTATGTTGCTTGTAGGGTTTTGATTAGCCACACAATTTGCTGATACGAACGCAAGGTCTAATGTGCTTTCGCCCCACGTGGGTGGTGTGCTTACCAGTTTGAGACCTAATATACCTAGACGCTGACTCAGTCTCCTCTTGAGGTTTCCCTGAGTATTCCGGAGACTGAAATCCACACACACGACCTGTTTCAGTGATGAATGGAGATGGTTAGGCAGCCAATTGAGGAGTTCATCAACTACTTGTGCGTCTGGAACCGGTGGGATACACACTGCGACAATGTCGAGAGAATTGTTCTGGCTGTTATTGTTTTTAGGTTTTATCGTAACTAGAACTGCCTCGAAAGAATCAGACTGGCTCGATACTGAGTGGAGGATAAAAAATACCTGCTCATTGAAAAAATTGCAATTCCTCTTCCCTCCTGTTTTCTCTAAACGTGCACACCATCTGATACCTTGCAGGCCAAGTAGAGGAAAGTGTTTCTTCATTGGAGTCAAGCCAGGTTTCTCCGAAGCTAACCACGTCTATTGAACGGGACAACAAGAGCTCCTCAAATTCATTCAGTTTATATAAACTCTGGAGAATTTTCTCCCTTTAAAAATTGAGTCCTGAGAGACCCAAAAGAGGAGAAAGGATAACTGAAAAGTTCAATAGAGCCGAGACAGGAGAGTGGAGAGTGTCGGGAGATGTCATCGAAGCAGTTTTTGATCATTGTGCGCGAAAAATGTCGTGATTGTATTTCTTTGTGGTATGGTGTCTGTGTCGTCGCCGAGGAGAAGGCCACCGCCCAGTTCCTCCGGATGAAGTTGCCTATGAGAGGACAGCAAGGGAGCAAGAGGAGAATGGGGTAAGTGAGAATCCCTCTTTAAGAGTGAAAGGATTGTGAGGAAATGATAATTGAACAGAAAATATTCATGTTAATTCTTACCCATAAGGAACGATGATTTCTTCCTAAAAATATATTTCTTCTCAATGTTATGCCTAGTATATTTTGTGTTTCTTAGTATTCTGACAACTTAATAGATATGGCTAATGAATTGATATTTCCAATAACGCGTTTTCATTGTAAAGCAATAACAATGGATACTTATTTGAAATTACTATTATACGGGCTCAAACGAGTGACCACTATAACTAATTATTATGTTGACTTATTCTCATAAATGTAGCATATGTTATATTACAATGCTTGTCTTTAACCTTCTTGGATGGAAGTTGCGATGTATGTTTGTTTATTAATTTGTTATATTAAATGTTTTGTTTGAAATAATTGTCTCTCTGCTAACTGTTCATTTACACCAGTAAAAAACCAGTTGTAGAATCAAGAAAGGTTTTTGTGGCGGTAGAGATTTTAAGCTAATTTGCATAACTGATGTCTGTAATGTAATACAAAAGAGCCATTTTCCAGACCTTGGGAAAGAAACCTTCCTGGAGGCATTTATTGTACAACAGGAGGAGGTATAGCGGTCTTAGTTTAAACAGACGCTGTCTAAGTCTGTTTAAACTAAGACCGCTTAAACTAAGGTCTATATAAATGATATCGATGATGGTGTAGTAAGCCTATCTGACAAACCCACTCACCCAAAAAGGACTTTTCTACAATAGACACAAGAACTCCAAGCAATCCTCGAGCCTCATGAATCCATGTGCCTCTTCTCATCCCCTAAGAGAAGATTATCCCAGTCCTCTACCCTGTGGGACACTGCTCATTCCCTAAAAGTCACCCTTGGATGAAGAAGATTAAATTGCTGACACTGGGCCCCTTGCCCAATGTGGGACCCACTCACTTGCTGGCACCTCTTCTCTTCAAGTTGTAGGACAATATCTGATTTTCCTACTTGTGTAGGAACTCATAAATACTCCTCTGGGAGTGGGACTGGCATTTGACATCAAATGCAGGGTCATGCTATTAGGCAATCTGATTTCGTGGGTCACTTGACCTCACAATCTTTTCTCTTCTTCCTGAGGTAGGGTGAGCTCCCCTTTGGGGTGGCCCACCCTACCTCGCCCTCTTTCTTCTGCTTACCTTCTTTCTTCACCTCAATCTCTCACCCCTTCTCCTATTTCAAAAAAAAAAAAAAAAATCAGGCGAAGAAAGGGAAAGGAATGGGGTAAAAAATGACTGTACAAGGGGGCACAGATATGATCGCCATTTGGCGCCTCTGTCATTGACATTGGGTGATGTCCAGTCCAGGGGTTTAATTCATTCTATGGTAGCTTTCAAACTCCAATCGTCGGATAGTTGTCCGTTTGATGGTGTGGCAGTCAAGTTCATGACTGTGTAGTCTTGATGAAAGTCCATAATGGTCTCAGATCGTGTGTTGTCTTCTTTGTGATCGTTGTGGTGCCGGTACAGGAACTGTAGATAAGGATTTCCTTTGGCTGAAGAGCTCTTGTGCGAAACGCGTAAAAGCTGTATATTCCTCCCTACTATCAAGCAGGTGTGTTTCTTGGTCTTTGGGTATGTAGGTCAAGGAAGTGATGAAGGTGCAGTGGAGATCCTCATACAGGGGGCAGTCGTACATAAGGTGTGACCAACTCTCAGTCCCACCACAGGTGCAAGTGGGATCATCGATGATTCCCGGGGCTGTGTTTGCCTTTTAATGATCCATGGCCAGTTAACAGGTATGTAGCATAAAGGCCAGGTGAAAACCAAGGGGGAAGCCTGGGGAACACCCTGTTAATGTAAGGAAGAACTTTCTAGTGATTTCGCCTTTGTTGGAAGTAGTCCATCTCACTTGCCACGCCTGCTGTAGATGTATGAGGAGACGCTTCTTTTCTGTTGTTCTGTCGTTTGCGGGGTCTGTTGTGAAGTCGAGGATTGTCTTGGAATTTGCTTTGGAGAGGTGCAAGAGTAGTCCACAGCGGATCACCTCCAGGTCCAGTGGCATGGCGCCTGCCAGTGCAGAGCATAGGTACTGACAGTGCAGCAGGCACGGGTAGTAGCAAGCAGGATGTTTCTTTGCAGAGAGTCAAGGATTCTTCTACCACTGACAGTGATTGCTTTCGGGTACCAGATGCCTGCTGCGTACGTTATAATTTCGGTAAATATCACTTTATAGAATAAGGACAGAGTGTGTCTATTGAGTCCCGTGACAAGGGCGGTGTAATTGCGTATCTTTCTTCTTAGGTGTTTAAGATGTGGCTGGAAATTTCGTTTGCTGTCAAGTATAACTCCTAGATACTTAAGTTGAGTGGAGAATTATATGGTCCTGTTGTCGATTTTTATCTGTGGCGGTCTGGCTTCATTGAGACTTCCTTTGAGAAGAATGGAATCTGTTTTGGTGGGAGAGATGGTGAGGTTATGGTGTTTAGCTCAGTCCTGTAGCTTCTGTAGTGCATTATTCACCAAAGTCTCCAGTCGTGCCCTAGAATCGCCGGTAACGGTGATAATAAGATTATCTGCATAGGCCTGAGAGGTGACCTCTCCCAAGTCCATGCCACGGAATTAATCAAGGACAAGATTCCACAAGAATGGGCCCAGAACCGAGCCCTGTGGGCATCCTCTGTAGACCTGTCTGGTGATTTTCATATATGGAGCATTGACAGTGATTGACCTGTTGGAAAGGTAACTTTTGATTGATTTATATAGGTTTACTGGAAGCTTTGATTGGCGCAGTCTGCCTACGACGCTCGGCCACCAAAATGAGTCGAATGCCCTAGCCAAGTCGACAGCGATGACCAGAAAGTATTTCTTTTGGGTAATTCCTAATGCTTCAAGGAGAATGCGGAGTGCATCCACAGTGGAGTTCCCCGTTTTGAATCCAAATTGTTTGTGAGAAGCCATGTTTGCATTGTTGTAGTGTTTGAGAAGTCTGTAGTAGAGTAGCCTTTCATAGTGATGGGACGGTAGGAGTTCGGGAGTTCAGGTGGTTTCGTCGGGTTCATCAGGATTAGTTTTACGTTGGCCGACTTCCAATCTGTTGGATAGTGATCATCACGTAGACAGGTATTGAATAGATGAAGTATTAATTCGGGGGAACACTCCACTGTTTTCTTTATAATCTCCGGCTCCAGCAGGTCCGGTCCTGGACATTTTCTATCTTTGATTAGGGCCGCAGCAGTTTGTAGTTCTCCTAAGTCAAAGGGAGATTCCTGCTCTTCAGTTTGAGGAGGGGTGACAGGGAAGGGAGGGGAGGAGACGGAAAACCGTCACCCCCGATGGGGAGGAGGGTATAAAGTAAATCGAGACAGGGAGCTCGATTTAGATCGCCAATAAGGCGCTTTGCAGCAGAGCTGCACTGTCAAGTCCAGTGGTATCCGTCTAGCCTCCACAGAGATCTGATCAGGTAGTTGTCGTTCATGAGATTCAGGTCCCGTCCATTCTGTCTTGATTATAGTCTTTGCAAATGGTAGTCAAGTCCAGTGTTTGTCACGTTTTCACTACTCTTGTCCGGGAAGTGGAGTTTACTTGCCAGTCATCCAGTAGCCGTGTTTTAGTTAGTCACATTTCATGATGACTTGCTGGGGTAGTGGAGTTCTCTCCAGGCTTCGTTGCATTCTGTGGTCAGTCGCCTCCAAATTTGAATCACATCCGGGGATGGGTATGTCTTAATCTGGTTTGCTTCGTGAGGGCATCATCTAAGTTATAGATAGTGTAGAATGTAGAGTGTGTTTAGTGTCAAACGGCACTGGGGGTTCCCCCATCTCCGCGTAGTATACATTGTCGTTGTGAAACAGAACACTGTCAATGGCAGAGGTTTAAAAGTGTATGGATTATGTATATTTGTAGTGTCGTGTACCATTGTTCCTCTGGTCATTTAGCCGCTGGGCCCCCCAATGGGACCCAATGTTATCGACAATCTGCCTCGTGGAGGCAGACCAGGTACCCAGTAGTTTAGATATTATTTACTCTGGCAGGCCCTGCCACCTAGTTTCCTGAGATTTCAGTGGCTAGGACATTAAAAAAATAATAAATAAAATTAAATTAAAATAAATAATAATAAAAAATGATTAAATAAAATAAAATAATAGGAATAAGGGTGGCGTTGTTTTAAAGTGACAGGGTTCGCCTGTTGAGGCTCGAGTCCCTTCTGGAGACTCTAGCGACCATCGCCGACTATTTCCGAATCGTGTATCTGATGTACATTTGATGTGGTCGGAAAGGGAGATGGGTTTGTTTGTTTGTTTTGGAATTTTTTCGGCGAATCGGCGTCTATGGCCATAGTGCGCCAAGGGAGATGGGACTCCAAGGTAGCCCCCCAGGTATTTAATTTGTGTGGACAATTTAATAGTTTTACCTTAAATTTTAATCTGTGGTGACCTATGGGGGTCAAGGGTTCCTTTGAGCAGCACTGATGAAGTATTTTTATGTGACATCCTGAGGAAATGGGTCGCAGCCCAAGTTTGCAACAAGTCGTGTGCCCTACTTGGCATTATCTCCAGCTGGACTTGGGAGTTCGCCTCAATGGTAAGAATGAGGTCGTCTGCAAAAAAAAAAAAAGCTTGGGATCTCATTTCTCCCAGGTCCAGCGCCAGGAATTCGTCTAGGGTGAGGTTCAAAAGGAGTGGGAGAACCCCCCAGGACAAAGCCCTGGGGGGGTTCTCCCTGAAGACCTATCTGGTGAGCTTTCTGTAGGGAGCGTTTACTTCTATATTCCTGTTGGATAAATTTTGATGGCATTACACAGGTTGATTGACACGCATGCTTTTCCGTCTGGCAAGGACACTCGGCCACCATATGGTGTCGAATGCCCCTGCGAAGTCAATTGATATGACCAGAAAGTACTTCTTGTAGGAGCTTGTAGCCACATTTATAAGCATCTGAAGGGTGTCAATGGTAGAGAGGCCTGGTTTGAAGCCAAATTGTTTTGGCGGTGAGAGATTCACTTCATTATAGTGTCGTTGAATTCTGACGTGCAACATCCTTTCTAATAGTTTTATAGCAACCTGGAGCAAGGCAATCGGACGATAGAAGTCTAGATTGGCAGGTGGTTTGGTTGGGTTCTTCAAAATCAATTTTAGGTCCTTGTAGAGGTCCCAATTTGCTTTGCTGGTGGTAAATCTGTTTAGCTGTTGCTTTATTATTGGCGTTCTAGTTAGGGATCGGAGTATTTGAAAGGTAAGCACTGTAATCAGACGTGGTCCAGGTATTTGGAACCGTCCATTCGGAGATGTAACCAGTGATGTTTCTTGTAGAAAGGGTGACGTCAATGTTCGCTTCCCACAAAGTGTTACAATAGGTAGAGAGTTGATTTGGCGTGGTAAACACAGTCAATAGAGAGCTTCCTAGGTACTGCTGAAGGAACTGGCCATTTCTAGTTCCTCGCAAATACGGGCTGGTGCTGTGCCATATGGGTGACCGACAATTGACATCCGCCCTAACAATAATTCTCTGGTTTGGGAGTGCATCCATGAGACTCTAGGTAACTGATAGCAAACATAATTTCGTCACTTGGTCGGGAGTACAAGGCAACAACATAAAATGTTTCCAGCGTGCTGATGATATGGGCACATGCAGCCCAGGCCGTATAGAAGTTTGGTTTAGTCTAGTTACTGTGCGACTAGGATTACGCACGACAACAGCCGCCCATGGGATGTCATCATCCACTTGAATGACTTTATAAGTCGTGGGATAGCCTCTGACCTGTTTAGTGTGGGTATAGGACTCTTGCAGGATGTCTACATTTTCCTCCTCTGCTTTCTTTCAGAGTTATTCTGCCACTGCTCTTGCCGTCTATGCGTTTTGTTAGAAGAGTTTTAGCATGGTGGAGTTGTAGTTTTTAAGGCGTATCCCCATAATCTATTCTTTTTTTGGTGGAAGCGCTTTTTCTTGCTGTACGTAGGGAATTTCAGGTCCTTAATTGAGTGGACGTGGTCTGGTCAATCTTCAGGGATTTGCAATTTGCACAGGTTTTCTCTTTTGTCTTATTCGGGCAGTTGGTGAAATCGTGCCCCTTCTCAGAGCAGTGACCGCAAGTGAAGGTGACCTGTGTGCATGTGTGGGAAGTGTGGCCGAATTTGCAGCAGCGATAACATTTAAGAACGGCCACATTTTCCTGAAGCGGTAACTTCCCCATTCGATGTAGATCCTGGACTGCTGTTTAAGTACTTGCCAGGCAGGTGCTGTTAATTCCACAATCCAGTTTTTGTTTGTACCGGCAATTGTCTTGGTGGAATATTTTGGTTGAACTAGGCTTTTTTGCGTTCCCTGTAGGATAATGCCTTGGAGGTTCCGTTGAAAGATTTCCTCGGGCAGTTGTTGCAGTGAGAGGTCTTTGTCGACATCAAATATTAATATGGAGGGACCTTTCCTTTTCGGTGGTTCTGCAGTGAGTCCCAGGGAAGGAATTTTTGGATTTGCAATTATGATGTCTATGTCAGCTTTCATCTCAGTTTCAATTATTGTTCCTACGTTTCTAGTTTTCCTGATCGCCCTGATTTTAGTAGTTTCAAAATCATTTTTGAGGTTGGTCATAACTTTAGCGTTTATCTCTTCACTCGTATCAGTTTCGTCGTTCTCATTGGTCTGAGGATGACCATGTTTGAAATTCTAAGCAAAGGCGCTTTTCTTGGTTGTTGTCCTTTAGGCACTGTCGTCCTGTTATTTTGGTTCCTGAGCGCTTCTTCTTACGAAAGGGCGCACTGTGTCATTTGTTTTGCCCTTCCTTCCAGAAAGGCTTCAAGTTTGGCTTGCGCCTTCTCCTGCATAAGGTATTCATTGACAAGTAGTGTCTCCATCTTGTTCCAGATAGTAATTACCTCGCCATGAAGTCCTGTCGTTATCCTGCTGGCAGGTTTAGCCATTAGCTGTTCGAGCTGCATACACAGAGTAAGCATTTTCCCTCAAGTTGTTCCATCCGGGAGGGTTGGATCAATCGGGGGGGGGGGGGGCTGCGGGTTGTTTGGCCCCTTCCTCCAAGCAATTTGGCGGGGCACAACTAGTGTCACTGGGATCCTTAGGTTCAGTCGCACTTCTTGTGCGACTGAACCTAACTTCTCCCGGTCACTCTTGGAAACTATAATCTTGTTGCACTTTTTATATGCTTGCTCTGGCTTACTATCATTAGTGTTACATCAATCGCCTCTGCAATCTGTTCTTGTAGTTCTTAAGAAACACGATTTCAGGGTAGGCCATTTTTCAGAAAATCGAGGGTTTCAGGAATATTGAGGTTAAACGTTACGACTAGGAAGAAGTTTGCAAATGGAGTTGTTTGGTACTAACCACAAGTCTGTAGCACAATTTAGAGCTGAACAGTCCTTCAGTAAAGTTTTGAGCTAACCACTACAGGCTACGTGGGAGGAAACGCCCAAGTGAAGAAAAGCCCCTAGGAGAACGGGACTACTTTCTTCCAATGTTTTCTGTGGCGATGAACACAGTGGTGATCCTTATTTTACTGTTAGAAAAGCAGAAATAAAGTTGGTCCATCCCCAAGCAAAGTTTATGAAGGAGGGGGAACGAAGAAGAGATGATTAAGTTCAGTAAATAGCACGTTTCAAGTCGCAAAATAGTTGGGCACTCTTGCAGCAAGTCCACACACAGGGGGAAATCCTCCCTAGTCAATAGAAACCTTGCATGTGGATTGAAGAGTTATAACTTCACCCTCTTCAGTGGCGGTGTAATGACCCGACCGTGCTGGTCTATGGCGGTGTAGTGACCCCACCCATAGACAAAGCCTCCAGATAAGTAACGTACAAGATATCGAAAAAATCTCCAAAATAAAATCAAAAAATCTCACCACTGATGAAACTGTAACTTTTAAGACACAGTTTAACGGAGCGACGAGCAACGTGGCCGTTTACGAAGGCAGCTATATTTGCGATCCCAGCAGATAAGTGTAAAGTGTAAAGTATTTGAGGTCTAACGGCACCAGGGGTTCTCCCATCTCTGTGTGTATGCATTGTAGCTGTAACACAGAAGTCTGTGAAAGCGAGAGATTTACAAAAAGTATATAGGCAGTGTCCTGTAGTGTAATGTCAACGATATGTTGTATCTCTGACCATTTAGCCATTGGGCCCATAGTGGAACCCCCGTTGCCCACACTTTCCCTCTGGAGGCAGATCAGGGTACCCAGTAGATTAATATCAGCACTCTGGCAGGTCCTGCCACCTAATTTCCATGGATTTCAGTGGCAATGATCTAAATAAAAAAATTGAATGATTTTCGCTTGAGGAGAACTAGGCCGAGAGGTTTAAGACTGATTAGATTTTGAATTCAATTAACTTTAGACTGTGGGCAAGACGAACATGGTGCAAAGAAAGAGTGGGGAGGAAGACTGAAGAGGGGAGGGTAATAGGTAGAAGTATGGAGACAAGAGGGAGGTGTCCCCAGGTTGAGCAGTGGGTGGCCCCACCAGGAGAGTAAGGGTTAGTGAGGAGGGGTGACAAGTCGTTTCCTCCTTCTCTCAGGGGTTGGGAAGGAAAGTGAGCCAGCTAGGGTGCTAGGCTCAGATCACCAATAGGTGGGAGGTCTATTGGTGATCAGGGATATTAGGTGTATTTGTACAAATGTCTAGGGGCCACCAAAGACAATAATAATAAATAAATAAATAGGCGGGAGGCCAAAGCCTCAGTAGTAGTTCCAATGCTGGGACTAGGTTCTTCAACTGTCATTTTGGTTAAGATTTGGTCTGTCTTTAGGCGGCTTCTCCTTGTTTCTTATGGCAGTTGTGGTTGATTGAGTCGTTGTTGTGTCATCAGGCTGAGCCTTCTCTTGTAGAGGTTTTCTGCAAACTTGGAGAAGGTTATGTATTCATGCTGGCTGTCAAGGAGATGATTTACTCGGTCTCTACGCAGAAAGGTGATGCTGGTAATAAGCTGGCAGTGGAGGTCGCCATAGAGCAAGCATTCATGCATAAGGTGGTGCCAGCTCTTTATGACTCCACAACTTTCTGAGCCAAACTCACTGAGTCTGGCTCAGAAAGCTCCATGCCCGGTGAACAAGAAGGTTGTATGTAGTCCTGGTGCGAATCATGGCGGCCTTTTCGAGTATAGCTTGTCCACGTTTTGGAGGAATTTTTTGGAATTTCACCTTTGATGGTGCCGTCCCTTCTGGATTGCCAGATTTGTGTGAGATGGGCGGTAAGTCTCTTCTTTTCGTTCAGACGACCAGTGGCAGGGTCCGCATTGAATCCCATGAAAGAACAAGTATTCCCTTTGGACAGTTCATAAAGGATTCCCCATCTGGCCACTTCGAGGTCGAGTGGAAGTGCTCCGGCCAGTACCTGCAGTGCATGGGAACTCACTGTGTTGCAGACCAGGGTAATAGGTAGTAACATAGCTCTATGGATGGAGTCAAGATTCTCTGGTTGGTTGCCAGGGTAACTTTTGGATACCATGCTCCTGATGTGTATGTTGCTATTGGGATGAATGCGGCTTTGTAAAAGAGCTTGAGTCTTTTACAGTTCAGTCCCCAGTCTTTTCTTGCGACCGTGGTGATGAGGGCGGTGTAGGATCTGATTTTTTTCCTGATGTAATTAAGGTGCACCTTGAAGGAGAGCTTGGTGTCAAGCATTACCCCCAGGTACTTGAGCTCATTAGACAGTCGGAGTGTGGTTATGTCGATCTTGATTTGACGGGGTATTCTGAAATCAAGGGTTCCCCGTAGGAGGATGGAGTCGGTTTTGGTTTCAGAAATCGTGAGGTGGTGGGTCTTGGTCCAGTTTTGCACAATTTGGAGGGCGTAGTTTGCCTTCTCTTCCAGTTGCGTTCTACTGTTTGCAGCGACCATAAGAATAAGGCCGTCTACAAAGGCTTGTGAGGTAACTTCGCCGATATCAGCGCTGAGGAACTTGTCCATGACTATGATTCCCTGTGTTGCAACGATGCTTAGAGTGTTCCCATGAAATACGGTTTCTACTTTGGATTATCAATTCCCTGGACTGTGACGACCATTTCAGTGGATGCAGCATAGCTTACCCTACCTGCAGGTAAAATTTTATCATTTTATTTAATGTGAGAAGGCCATTTTACAAGGAAGTGAATATATCGTTGTATCTTCCCTATGGAAACCCACGTGGTCGCCGTAGCGAAAGTGACACTGAGACAGTGAAACCTGTAAACTGTGAAATTGACTGGGAGCGGAGTTCTCCCAGCAAACTTTTAAACTGGTCACCTCACATACAACGTCTTTATTTTAAATTCTAGCAGTTCATTTTACCTTTTACCATGTTTATTGCCAGTCTCCTTTGTTCGCCACCATATTTCACTTAGCGAACCTACGTTTTTCGAGTTGGCACTAAGACGCTTCCTGCTAATTGGCTATAAATTCTAGCTGTTTTGAACAACTTAAAAAAAATAATAATAATAAATAAATAAATAAGGTAATAATGGTAGTAATAATGAATAAATAAATAATAATAAATAAAATAGTAATAATAAACAACAATAAAATATGTCAAAAATTGAATCTCAAACGGGAAACAGTACTCCCGTAGTTGTGCTATTGCGCCCTTCATGAAGAGAACGGCACACCTCGAGCAACGAGGAATTACTTTAAAACACTTGCCCAAACTCAGCTCTGATTAAACGGCTGAACAACAAACCAGCTAAGTTTAGGCACTTATATTTCCTCGCAACGGGATTCAAATAATAGTAATATTATTGTTGATGAGGAGGTCGCGAGTGTGGACACCAACACGAACAACTCCACCCCTCCAGCTGAGGGAAAACGGCTAAAAACCAAAAAAAAGTCAAGAAATCCACTAAAACCTGTTCTCCTTCAGCTGCTCTCTGGGAGAACCTAGAAGAAGAACTGAACATGCAGTTCTCACTAGATAACGATTGCTCTCACTTGGAGAAAATTATGATCCTCAGGTCCATGATGGAATGCTGCCATCGCTTTGAAGGAAGTAGAGTAATCAAGCGAGCTGCCCAAAAAGTTACAGGCTGCTGGAGTACCCTCGAGAAAATGTTACATGACTTAATACTACAGAATGAGCAATCAATGAACAACTGAGGGAAACAAATTATACCTTGACAAAGGCCCTCAGCAGTCCAGCTCGGACCAGCCATAGCACTCAGAACTCTTTCCTCCCAGATCTGACAGCACAATCAAACCGCCAGACTCGGCCAGCACTTCTCCCTACACCTATCTCAGAATCAACTTATGATGCTATGGTACAGCGGCCAAAAATTAATGCCCATCCTCCCAATCACACTGCCTTACCACCAGCCAATATTGGCTGCCACCTTATGGACAGTGCACCGAATATCACGGTTAATGATTATCACCAGAAAAAGAACCGGGAACCAAGTGAAATGCCACAGCGCCCCCGGTCCTATTCAGATGCGCTGAGGATCCAACCAATGGCAGATAAGCTATTTGCCCCTCCCAATACCAGACAGAATAGAGAACAAAACCTAGTCATCCTTCGCGCGACCCAGGAAGGTTGCTTCACTTCAAGCGAGGCTGTCAAGGAGGTTGTTACTACCAACCTGAAACCTCAAATGAAAACCATAAAAATTAAAAGCCTCAGGAAAATCCGTAATTCTGGGATCATCATTGAGACTGCCTCCAAAAAAGATGGAGAAAACATTATCCAAATCCCACAGATAAATGAACTTGGTCTTAGTGCTGAGATACCCAACCCGAAAGGCGGATCTATTGTAATCTTCGATGTCGAAAAAGGAATTTTCAAAGATGACCTCCTGGAGGAAATATATGACAGGAACCTTGCTGATCATATCGCTAGACATGAAATTCAAAGTGAATTTAAAGTCAAGTACTTGACCAAATCCAGATCGGGTACTTGTTGCAATTGGGTAGTCGAACTCTCCCCGAAGATACGGAAAATATTATCCCAACAACAACGAATATTTATTGGCTGCAGCTCTTGCCGGTTCAAGGAGCACATACCTAACATCAAGTGCTTTAAATGCCTCCGATTCGGACACACATCCCATGTCTGTGCCCGACAAGACTTCACCTGTGGCCACTGTGCCGAACGCGCACACACCTACAACAATTGTCCAAAAAAAATCGAGCCCCTAACTGTGCCAACTGCAAAGAAGCAAAAATGGATCCGAATCACTCCGTCCGGGATGTCAAATGTCCAATCAATTTAAGGGTATTGAGAACCATCCAGAACAAAACCGACTATGGCTGCACACCATAATCGCCATTCAACCAACGTCCTCAAGGTTCTCCAACTGAATGCCCAAAGAGCCAGAAATGTAATCGAACAAATTAGAATGAAAATGGATGAAGAAGAAATTGATATCCTCTGTGCTCAGGAGCCCTACACCCACAAGGGACGGGTACAGGGCTGCCCTCGAGCATATAGGATCATTGAGACAACCACAAATACTCCATGGGCAGCCATCATTATTAGGAATACTACAATTACAGTCACAAAGATCGACTCCTTATGCACCCCCTTTGGTGTTTGTGCACACATTATCTGCCAACAAGGCTCTCTGCATGTAGTCTCGTTGTACTGCCGACCACGAACTGATATTTCACCATATATTGAATATCTCCAGTCAGTCATAACTCTCTTACCTTCCAGCAATATCCTAGTAACTATGGATGCCAATTGTAGATCTCGCTTGTGGCATAGCCGGGTGGATGGCCACGTAGTTTCCCAGAATGGACAGCGAATAGAAGATTTCCTTTCATCTTCTACATTTGAGGTCCTTAACCAACAACATCACCTTTCTACCTTCAGCAATACCCTGTGGGAAAGCAACATTGACGTTACCCTCGCCACACGGTCCATAGCACAAAAGTTCTCATCATGGATGGTTCATGAGGCTTGGACCACCTCAGACCACAGGGCCATCTCCCACCTATCTAGACAACTTGATAGTACTCCTCTCATATACCACGATATCATCAGATACTCCACCAAAACAGCTGATTGGAACGCCTTCAAGGACAATATAAATTCAAAACTACAAATGGATACATCCCAACTAAACCATCTTGATCCACAGGAGCACCTCTCCCTCTTAACAACCACAATCCAACAAGCATGTGAGAAAACTATGAAAAAACGTCAGAAGCACCTAAAAGCAGTCCCTTGGTGGTGCAGGGAACTAGAAAACATAAGGCGCCAAGTCCACACTGCCCGAAAAGCCTTCCAGAGAGCGAGGCACTCCTGGCCTCCTGCTGAGGTCTAGGCTCTACGGGAAATATATAGAAGATATCGTAACGAATACACAAGCCTCATTCGGCAGAAAAAGAAAGTGTCTTGGCAGAACCTTGTGACAACTACTGGTAACACAGATCCTTGGGGGGTTGTTTATCGCATTGTTATGAACAAGCTGCCCAGGGGAGAGATGTTAAATGCAACCCTGACTCCCAATGGCAATCCAACACAAAAATGGCTGAATCCATGAATAATATTCTGAATGCCCTACTTCAGACTGATGAGAGTCCTGTCAATAATGAACAAAAGCAAATTAAACAAGACAACCAGGCCTTCTCCAACAATAAAATAGAACCTCCTTTCTCCTCTGAGGAAATGAACAAAGCACTTGACAGAACAAAAATAAATAAATGCCCTGGTCATGATAATATTGAGGCTGAGGTCATCAAGAAAGCAGCAACACATTTCCCGAACCACCTATTAACACTGTTCAACAAATGCCTTGCAAAAGGAATTTTCCCTGATTCCTGGAAACAGGCGGTGCTTCAACTCATCCTAAAAGGTCCAGATAAAGATCCTACTCAACCCAAATCTTACCACCCCATTGCTCTTCTCCCGGTCTTGGGAAAGGTAATGGAGGGGCTGCTTCAATCCAGATTATCCACCTACTACCAGACAGCCAACTTAGACTCTCCAAAGCAGTATGGCTTTAAGCCAGGATGCTCCACTGAAGACGCTATGAACAATCTCCTCAACACAGCAAACTCAACCACAGAAAAATATCTACTGGCTATCTCCATTGACTTTGCTGGTGCCTTCGATTCCATCTGGTGGCCCAGCATTGTCAGGAGATTACTTCGACTCAAAATTCCACTCAACCTCTACCGCTGTCTCCAGAACTACCTCTTCAACCGCTCAGTAACCGTTCAAACAAATTTTCAGAAAAACCTCCCGACCAGTTGTTAGAGGGTGTCCACAGGGCTCAGTTCTTGGGCCCTACTTCTGGAACTTAATACTAGATGAATTTCTTCTTATGGATCTGGTGGCCCAGCATTGTCAGGAGATTACTTCCACTCAAAATTCCACTCAACCTCTACCGCTGTCTCCAGAACTACCTCTTCAACCGCTCAGTAACCGTTCAAACAAATTTTCAGAAAAACCTCCCGACCAGTTGTTAGAAGGTGTCCACAGGGCTCAGTTCTTGGGCCCTACTTCTGGAACTTAATACTAGATGAATTTCTTCTTATGGATCTAGGTCCTGTGGACTGAATGGCCTATGCAGATGACGTCATCCTCATTATCAAAGCCGATTCTAGAACTCAGCTTGAGCAAATTGCCTCCCCTTACTTAACGATCCTCCAAAATTGGGCAAACAACCACAAGTTAGTCATCTCTGGGGAAAAAACGAAGACTATCCTCCTCAAAGGATCCTTGGACATAAGAAGACCGCCACAAATTAAAATCTCTGGGCAGACATTGCAACTCAAAACAGAACTAAAATATCTAGGAGTAACCTTCGACTCTCGATTAACATTCTTACCTCATCTTAATTACCTCTCCAACAAAATACGTCGTTATACTGCCATGATCGTAAGAATTAGCAGAGCAGACTGGGGTTTGAAGAGGAGGACTCACATGCTACTTTACAAAACCATCTTCTTACCAGCTGTGTGCTATGGTGCAGCCGTATGGTTCCCTAATGCCATCATTGCACGTAATAAAGCAAAGCTGCATTCAATTCAACGCAATATCCTACTCACCGTGACTAGAGCTTGCCGCACAGTCAGTAATCCTGCCCTGCAGGTCTTAGCAGGTACTTTTCCTCTGGACCTGGAGGTTATTCGTCGCGGCCTTGCATACCGCATAAAGAGAGGAATTCCCAACACCATTCTGGATATAACACTTGATCTAGCTAATGAAATGAAACAGATTTACTCTAAGCTCTTCCAGCATTGGCAAAGATCTTTGGAGCAAACAACCAAAGGTGAAACAACTAAAGATTTCTTCCACAAGTTATGATAACTGCACCAAAACCTCCTCCGTGGTTCTCACCAGGCCTTCACGTCTCGTTCTTTCACACTGGTCATGGATCGTTTCGCGCCAAGCTGCATGCCCTGGGTCTCACCGATTCTCCTCTCTGCACATGTGGTGACAATGAAGACTGGATTCACCTCATGTATAATTGCCCTCTTTATGATTTACCCAGAAGTCTCCTAATTACCAGAACTGGAAATATACCCAGTGGGCAGGAACATCTCTACATAATTCACGAAACCAACTACAAAGCCTTCAATACTTTTGCCCAGACTGTATTTGAAATGCGTCAAATTCACCTACAGCAAACTGTTCAGCGCACCCCCAACTTATAATGAACCCAAAAACTCAATTCACAGAACATATCCTGAATGGAATCAAAGAAAACACCAACAGGATATTGATCTTTATCCTGTCCTAACAGGAATCTCTCGACGTTCACAAAGGAAGCTATCTGACAAACCCACCAACCCAAAAAAGGACTTTTCTACAGTAGACACAAGAACTCCAAGCAATCCTTGAGCTTCATGAATCCATTTTCCCCCTCTCATCCCCTAAGAGAAGATTATCCAAGTCCTCTACCCAGTGTGGGACATGGCTCATTGCCTACAAGTCACCCTTGACTGAAGAAGATTAAATTGCTGACACTGGGCTCTTGCCCAATGTGGGATCCACTCACTTGCTGGCCCCACTTCTCTTCGAGGTGTAGGACAATACTGATTTTCCTACTTGTGTAGGAACTCACATAAATACTCCTCTGGCATTTGACTTATCAAATGCAGGGTCATGCTATTAGGCAACCTGACTTTGTGGGTCACTTGACCTCACAATCTTTTCTCTTCTTCCTGAGGTAGGGTGGGCTCCCCTTTGGGTTGGCCCACCCTACCTCGCCCTCTTTCTTCTGCTTACTTTCTTTCTTCTCCTCAATCTCTCACCCCTTCTCCTATTTCAAAAAAAAAAAAAAAAAAAAAAAAAAATATATATATATATATATTTTTTTTTTTTTTTAATTAATTTATTTTTTTTTATTATTTTTTATTTTTTTATTTTTTATTTTATTTATTTATTTATTATTATTATTTATTTATTTTATTTTTTATTTTATTTATTTTTATTTATTTACTTTTTTTTGACCCTCCCTGGGAAGCTCAGGCTAATCCCAGGATCGGCCAGCCAGAGTTCTCTTCCCACTTACCTGGTCCAGCTCCCAGTGCCAGTGACGGTAACGAGCAGTCTGTGGTGTTCCCCAGACCCTAGGCTAAGCGGCCAGATGAACAACATAACCTGCACTAAGCAAACATGAACATACACTAACATATGCTATCTGGCCTTGACAGTACTGTCTTACTTCACAACAGATTCAAATGCGGAGTTGTGCGAAAGCACCGGTGCCGCCTGTCAAAAAACGCTATGTCACTATGTCACTATGTCCATGACTATGTTCCACAGCGTCGGTCCCAGCACAGAACCCTGTGGGCAGCCTCTCTGTGGAATCGCCTCAAGAGCCCTCTAAACGGGGTATTTATCTTGATGCATCTGTCTGATAGATAGCTTTTCACTGTGTTGTATAGGTTGGCCGGCATGACAGTCCTCCGAAGTCGGGCCGGGACCTTCGACCACCAAAAGGCGCCGAACACCCCGGCAAAGTCGACAGAAATGGCCAGGAAGTATGTTTGATCAACGGCTCCAGCCTGTGTCAGGAGATTTCGGAGAGCGTTGACCGTTGCCATTCCCTGTAGAAAACCATATTGTTTTTGCAACGCCACGTTGGCTTGGAGATAGTGGTTTTAGATTCTGTTTAAAAGGAGCCTTTTTAAGAGTTTGCTGAATACTGATAGCAGGACCATCGGCCTGTAGGAGTTTGGTTTTTCTGGGGGCTTATTTGGACTTTTAATGATTAGCTTAACGTTGGCTGTCTTCCCTTCTCTGGTGAAGGTTCCGTATCCCGTTGATGA
This sequence comes from Mastigoproctus giganteus, assembly GCF_048544385.1. Taxonomy (NCBI): domain Eukaryota; kingdom Metazoa; phylum Arthropoda; class Arachnida; order Uropygi; family Thelyphonidae; genus Mastigoproctus; species Mastigoproctus giganteus. The sequence goes on from NC_143579.1 coordinate 80,058,603, forward strand.
GGGATGCAGCCGCTTGGAGTACCTCCAGTGCAAAGGCTCGCTCCCTGGTGACTGTCCGGTAGTTGTGGTTCTCTTGGCATATCAAGATTTGTTCTGGCGTTTGTGGGTTAGTATGTCGGTGGAATGTGATATCCAATATATTGTTAATTGATTCCTCCCAAGAGTTTGTGTGTTCCCCCAGCGGGTTCTTGGTAGTTGCCGTCACTTCCCCTCTGGGGAGCATTGGTCACCTTATAGACCACTCCCCAGGGGTCAGAATTTCCGGTGATTTGGACCAGGTTCTCCCAAAGTTGCTGCTTATTTCGGTGGATAAGTAGGGTCTATGCATTCCTTGATTCCTTGCAAATTTCATGGAGATGATCCACTTCTGGAGCAGGCCACGAGTGTCTGACTCACTCGAAGGCCTTCCTTTTGCTTTGTATTTCTTTCCGAAGCCGTTGAAGCTCTGAGTGCACCAAGGGATGGCGCCAGGGCAGATTTTTTTCTCTTAATTGCGGGGTTCGCTGCTTTGGTAATGATTGTAGTAACTGTTTGTTACAGTTTATCCAGGTCTTGGGTTGTTTCGAAGTCTGGTTTGTGGGCATATGTTTCGGTGTTTATGATGTCTTGGAACAGGTTCCAGTCATCCTCCATATTTGGTGGTTACGGGTTATCAGAGAAGAGCAACACGATTGGTGAGGGGAATGAAGGGATTCTCTTACCAAGAGAGGATTAAGTTCTGCAAATTGCAGTGGCTGGAGACTAGGCATCTGCACAGTGATCTGATTGAGGTCTTTAAGGCCTTGAATGGGTTGAGCACGCTGAATTCTGATGGGATCCTTCCACTTGTTCAGATTACCAACCTACGGGGACATAAGTTCAAATTAAGAAAGGACAGATGTAGAATAGATGTGCGGAAATTTGCCTTTAGCCAGCGGGTGGTTAATTGCTGGAACAAACTTCCATCTGTCGTTGTGGAAGTTGATAGGTTAAATAAATTTAAGGAGGAACTGGACAGGCATTTGGAGGGAATGGTGTGATTTTTTTTTTTGGCTGATGCTGCATAAGCTCCTACATTTGCTTTCTTGCATCATGTGCCACTACTACTACTACTACTACTACCTCATCGAAGAACAGAAACAATGATTGCTAACCTGAAAGATTATTTCTAGAAAAAAACAACAACACTCCACCAGGCCATAAGGAAGATAGAGTTATTTAATACATCATTCTAAAGATATTTAATATATGCCTCCAAGCAGGCACTTTCCCGGATGACTAGAAATCCGCAAATTTAAAGCTTATACTCAAGAACCCGAAGAAACCACCAGATCTCCCAGAGTCTTACCAGGCAATCGCCCTGTTGCCAGTACTAAGTAACTTTTCGAATGGTTGCTGCATAACAGAATAACCCAGCACTAGGAGATCACTGGCCATCACCAACCTAATTCAGCGTTAGACCTGGCTGCTCCACTGTGGATGCACTACAGAAACTACTCTCTATGGTGGGATATACGGACAAGAAATACTATCTTTTACTTGCTATTGATTTTGCCCGGGCGTTCGACTCACTCTCGTGGTTCAGCATTCTAAGCAGACTCCATAAAGCCCTGGTTTTCTGAAATCTCTACGAAACCATATAGACTTAACTTTCCAAAAGAAGGGTTGTGGTGAGCGCACCATACCAAAGAGTGACCAGAAATTTCTTTCGTGGCTGCCCGCAGGGGTCGGTTCTGGGCTCTCTCTATTAGGAACGCCATTGTGGATGAGTTTCTCTTCATGGACCTGGAGGAAGCTAATTCTCAGGTATATGCGGATGATTTAATTATTACCGTGGCTGCTAATACCCGTGCCCCGCCGGAGTTCCTGGCTAACCAACCATGCACTTTCCATCCTACAGTCCTGGCAACCAAACACAGCTTGCTAATCTCCAAGACCAACTCATTACTTCTGAAAGGAAAACTGGACATTAAACTACCTCCCCAAATCAAAATACAAGGTATTACAGTAAAATTCCCCACAGAGCTTAATTCCTTGAGCGTAATCCTGGATTGCAAATCTCTCCTTTAAACCACACCTCCAATGCTTGAAAACTAAGATCAGGAACTACCCCGCTTTGATTGCCAGGGTCTCTCGTCGCAAGTGGGATTTGAACAGAAGAACGTTATGCATCTATTTCAAAGCCGTTTTCCTCCTATGTCTTGGGAGTTTGGTTTCCCAAAGTCACCGGTCACTAACGGGAAGGTCTTAGACACAATCTAGCGCTCAAACGTGCTTATTTACACCCGTGCCTGCTGCACGGTGAGTACTCCTACTTTGTAGGTCCTGACTGTAGCCCTCCCTCTAGACCTGGAGATTGTGTTTTATCCTAATATTTTTGTAATACTTTCTAGAAAGCTGTATATAGCACTTTAGAAAGATGAATTTAAATATAAAACTTTAAATTAATTCGTATCGAATTTCTTTCTTTGTTTTTTATTTTCAACGGAATTACAAGTTTGGTTACTTGAGTATTCACCGCTAGATACCACTTATTCCTGTTCTTAGCATGGAAAAGTTGAGCATGTTTAGTATTGACGAATTTAGAATTGTCTTGAGCTTGTATTTTCCGGCTTATTGAAGATGTTTTTTCAGTGATGGTGAGCACGAACGTGATGCGCCATATATTCTTTTTAGGTAGGAGCATTCATTTGAATTTGTATATTTGTACTATCAGCTTTTCCGTTGTGCATTGAATTTAGTGTGCAGGGACGGGACGGGATAGGACAGGTATCTGAAAATGCCGGCATTTGATTCTAACAAGGCGCCTCCACCCGCGGATAAAGAGCTAGAGGAATTCTTTTTGGTGGAACAGCAAAAAGCCCAGTTTCAAGCACAGGTAAGTCTTGTTTAAGACATTGCCGCAACGTCATAATAGTAATCCATAGTTTTTTTCCAGTACTTGTCGGTTATTTGCAGATGGGTTTATTTCTACGTAACATGTAATGCATATGATGAAATGAAGCAAAGCATATGTAGCATCTATATATGATCAACGAAAAAAAAAAAAAAAAAACCCGCAAAAACGATGAACCGTTTAACCTGCGGGCCGATGATTACTTAGAGAATCATTTAATCTTGTATTAAAATTAGTTTAATTTTATTGAGGTGTTTGTGGATTTGAATGAATTAAGCAAGCCCAATGCTGTTGGGATTCTCCCTCTCTGTTACTCAGACTATGCATGTGATATGAGGGGGGCACAAATTCAAATTGAGGAAGGAAGGTTACAGAATAAATGTGCAGAAGTTTGCATTTAGCCAGCAGTTAGTTGTTGAAACAAATTTCCATCTGTTGTTGTAGAAGTTGATAGCTTAAATAAATTCAAGGAAGAACTAAACAAACTACTGTATTGGAGGGAATGGATAGGTGAAATGGGAATTTTTTTTAATTTTTATTTGTAATGCTGTAAGCTTGCTTCCTTGCATCATTTGTCACTATTAATGCTATTTATTCATAGATTCTGTAATTTTTTCATTACAAAAATAAGTCATTTGGAAGGTTAAATAAGTCATTAGGTTTAAGTCAATAAGTCATTAGGTTTTTATCTAAGCTTCCAAAAGCACTTACAGGGGCAACATGGACAACTAAACGTGAGACTACGTGACTTACCTTTAGCGATGACAAGATGTGATGCCAACATTGATTGGCAGAAACAAGCCACATCCCACACATAAAACCAGATTCGAAGCTGTGGCTCTCCAGCTTTCAGAAAAGCAGACAAGAAGAAGTAATTCTAGGAAGGCCAAGAATTGGGCATACCTGACACACACCTCCATCAATTAACGAATGACAGTGCTCCTCAATGCATATCATGTCATGTACAACTGACTATTCGTCATTTATTAATGGACTGTCCTCAACTTCTCAATCTCTGCTCAAACAGCTTTAAATCATGTGCCAATGCAGTCTTCATTAACATTATTGCAGATTCTTGGAGATGACCCTGATAAAACAGTTTATAATTTTTTTTTATTTAATTAATCGTATTTTTTTTAAATTTTTTATGAAAACCCCAAACACGAGAAGTGTTAGAACCTATAGTATAGTACCGTGCATGGGTTGGAGGTTGAGAAGACGAAAGAAGATATTTGTTGACATTAGACTTTAACTTTTGTAGACTGTAATTTTCAGGAAATATGTATGAAGGAAGGTTGTTCCAGAAAATGGCAGTTGAATGAACAAACAAGGAAGATGAAAAGTTGGTTCTGTGAGTTTGAAGTTGGACAGTAAATGGATGTTGGCTGCTGACGACACGTGTTCGGAATGTTTTGAAAAAGAGAGAGAGAGCAAGAATTATAGAAGCCGATTCAGAAGAACAGTGCCCATGGAAATATCTGTAGAAAAGGCATGCAGCAGACACAGTATGTCTATGAGACAGAGATGTGGAGAGAGACTTTTTTTTTTTTTTTTTTTATGAGAACCCCAAACACGAGAGGTATTATAATCTATAGTACTTAGTACCGTGCTTGGGTTGGAGGTTGAGAACACGAAAGAAGATATTTGTTGATATTGGACTTGAACTTCTGTAGATTGTAATTTTCAGGAAATACGTATGAAGGAAGGTTGTTCCAGCAAACGGCAGTTGAATGAATAAATGAGGAAGATGAAAAGTTGGTTCTGTGGGTTTGAAGTTCGACAGTAAATGGATGTTGGCTGGTGGCGGCACGTGTTCGGACTGTTTTGAAAGAGAGAGAACGAGAATTATAGAAGCCAATTCAGAAGAACAGTGCCCATGGAAGTATCTGTAGAAGAGGCATGCAGCAGAAACAGTGCGTCTATGAGAAAGCGAGTGGAGAGACTCTGTTAGAGATGAATCATTAATTAACCTAACTGCCCTCTTCTGAATGGAATCAAGAAGCCTGAGAGAGGTTTTGGGGACACCACCCCAGATGTGGGAACAATATTCCATGGCAGGGCAGATTTGCGATTTATACAGTGTGAGCAGCTGTTTGGGAGAAAAGTAACGCCTAGAGCGAAAGAGAAAACCAAGTTTTTTAGATGCAGAGGAAGCAATATTTGTAATGTGCTTGTGCCAAGAGAGATTAGAAGTCAGGGTAATCCCCAAAAGAGATATATCATTTTGCCTAGAAATCGGAGTGTCACTAAAGATAAGCATAGGAGCAGAAGAATCCTTTTTGCGAGATATAAGACAAGATTGAGTTTTAGAAGGGTTGAAATCAACTAAGTTGTCTTTGCCCCACTGGAGAATTACCTGAAGATCGGCATTTAAGGAATTGGCAGCAGATTTTCGAGAACTTGAAGCTGATTGAGCTGGACAAGGTTTCTCAAAATGGAAAGTTGAATGCAATGTGCTATCATCGGCAAAACTATGGATAGGATTTCCAGTCAATTGAAGAAGGTCATTGATATACAAGAGGAAAAGAGTGGGGGAAAGAACTGAACCTTGGGGGACACCAGCATTAGTGGAGAAGTTAGAAGACAGAGAGCCATCTACCATCGCCCTCAGTGAGCGATCAGAGAGAAAACTGGATAACCAATTACTAAAAACAGTTGGCAAACCATAAGATGGAAGCTTGTTTAGAAGACCTTTATGCCAAACACGATCAAAAGCCTTTGAGATGTCAAGAGCAACTACTTGGTTTCACCGAACCTTTCCATTGAATTAGTCCATAAATGGGTAACATAAGCCAGAATATCACCAGTGGATCGACACTGACGGAATCCATACTGGCGATCGTTGATCAGACGGAAGGTTTCTAAGTAGTTTAAGAGTTGGCGGTTAATTGATTTCTCCATTACTTTAGAAAGAGTAGAAGTAATTGCAATGGGACGATAATTGGATGGGAGGGATTTGTCACCCTTTTTTAGGAACTGGCTGGATATGAGCAAATTTCCAAGCAGAAGGAAAAACACCTTTGGAATAAGAAAGTGAAAAAAGGTGGCAAAGAATAGGAGTAAGTTCAGGAGCACAGGTTTTGAGAACAAGTGGAGAAATACCATCAGGACCTGGAGCTTTCTTAGCATCAAGATTCATCAAAATCCTTCTGATATCCTTTTGACGGAAGACCACAGGAGGCATTGAATGGAGTGTGTTAGGAATGGTGGGAGGTGTTTTACCAAGATCATTAATACATGAGCTCAAAGAAAAATGGGATGCTAGCAGGTCAGCTTTATCCTTGGCTGAAGTGACAACAGAACCATCTGGTTTGGACAGAGGTGGGAGCAGAGATGGGAAAAAGTTGCGGCCAATAGCTTTGGCAAGAGACCAGAATGCTCGGCTACCATTAGGCCAAGAAGCAAGTTTTCTACTCTTAGCCTGTTCAAACTCTAGTTTGGACTGATTAATAACTGCTTTACAATTGTTGCGAGCTTTGGTGTAGGCAGAAAATGAAACTGAAGAATTAGAAACAAGCCAATTACGATATGCAACGTTCTTCTCTTGGACAGCCTTAGCACATTTATTGGAGAACCAAGGTTTAGATAAAGGACGAGATTTTAAAGTGGAGTGTGGGATAAAGGATTCCATTCTTGCAAGAATAATTTCACTGACACAATCTGAGCAAACGTTGACATCAGAAGTTTTGAAACAGTAATCAGACCAAGGAAAAGAAGAAAAGAAGTCTCGCAGGTCATCCCATATTGCATTCTTGTAATGCCAAACAACACGAGGTTGGGAATAGCCATGAGATAAAGGTTCCATTGGAGAAGAGGCAATCACCAAGTTGTGATCTGAAGTGCCTAAAGGACCTCTCACTTCAACCTTGTACTTAGAAGGGTTGTTTGTGAGAAAAAGATCAAGCGTATTGGCTGTATGATTAGGATTGTCTGGTATTCTTGTAGGTAAATGAACAATCTATTCTAGGTCATTAGTAATTGCAAAAGCCTCAGCATCTCGACCTGCTGGGTCGGTGTGACTAGAAAACGGAAGCCAGCTGGAGTTGTGAACGTTAAAATCACCAAGGAAAATTACCTCACTGTTAGGAAAGTTGGACTGGAGAAAGTCAAGTTGCAAAGAGAGGAAGTCAAAGAGCTCCAAGTGATTGGTGGAGTTGGGAGAACGGTAGAGACAACAGATGAATTTTACACAATGAGGTAGAGAGATTTTAGAGATGAGTTAGAGATTTTAGAGATTTAGAGAGACTCTCTAAGACTCTTAGAGATTTTAGAGTCTCTCTAGAGATTTTAGAGAGTTAGACTGTTAGAGATGAGTCATCAATTAACCTAACTGCCCTCTTTTGAATGGAATTTAGAAGCCTGAGAGAGGTTTTGGGGGCACTGCCCCAGACGTGGGAACAATATTCCATGGTTAGGTGTATTTGTGATTTGTACAGAGTGAACAGCTGTTTGGAAGAAAAGTAATGTCGAGAGTGAAAGAAAAATCCAAGTTTTCTAGATGCAGAGGAAGCAATATTTGTTATGTGCTTGTGCCAAGAGAGATTAGAAGTCAGGGTAATCCCCAAAAGAGATATATCATCTTGCCTAGAAATTGGAGTGTCACCAAAGATAAGCATAGGAGCAGAAGAATCCTTTTTTGTGAGATATAACACAGGAAGTTTTAGAAGGATTGAGATCAACTGAATTGTCTTTGCCCCAGTGGAGAATTACCTGGAGATAGGCATTTAAGGAATTGGTAGCGGATATTTGAGAAGTTGAAGCTGATTGTGCAGGGCAGGGTTTCTCAAACTGGAAAGTGGAATGCAATGTGCTATCATCGGCAAAACTATGGATAGGATTTCCAGTCAAAGGAAGAAGGTCATTAATAATAAAGAAGAGGAAAAAGGGTGAGAGAAAGAACTGAATCTTAGGGGAACACCAGCATTAAAAAGTGGAGAAGTTAGAAAACAGAGAGCCATATACAATCACATGCAGTAAGCAGTCAGAGAGAAAACTGGATACCCAATTACCAAACACATACCATAAGATGGACGCTTATTTAGAATTCCTTTGTGCCAAACATGATCAGAAGCCACCGAAATGTCAAGAACAACTTTGAATTTCACCAAACTTTTCCATTGAATCTGTCCTTAGATGGGTAACGTAAGCCAGGATATCACCTGTGGATCAACACTGACAGAATATATACTGGCAATTGTTGATCAAAAAGGTTTCTAAATAGTTTAAGAGTTAGAAGTTAATTGATTTCTCCATTACTTTAGAAAGAGTAGAAGTAATTGCAATGGGACGATAATTGGATGGGAGCGATTTGTCACCCTTTTTAGGAACTGGCTGGATATAAACAAATTTCCAAGCAGAAGGAAACAACTTTGCAATAAGAAAGTGAAAAAAGGTGACACAGAAGAACAGGAGTAAGTTCAGGAGCACAGATTTTGAGAACAAATAGAGAAATACCATCAGGACCTGGACCTTTCTGAGCATCAAGTTTCATCAAAATCCTTCTGACGTCCTTTTGATGGAAGACCACAGGAGGCATTGAGTGGAGTGCTCTAGGAAAGGTGAGAGAGGTGGTTTACCAAGATCATTAATACATGAGTTGGAAGAAAAATGGGATGCTAGCAGATCAACTTTACCTTGACTGAAGTGACAATAGAGTCATCTGGTTTTGACAGAGGTGGGAGCAGAGAAAGGCAAAAGTTGCAGCCAATAACATTTTTGACAAGACACCAGAATGGTTAGCTACCGTTAGGGCAAGAAGCAAGTTTTCTACTCTTAGCCTGTTCAAAATCTAGTTTGGACTAATTAATAACTGCTTTACATTTGTTGTGAGCTTTGGTGTAGGCAGAAAATGAAACTGAAGATTTGGAAACAAGCCAATTACAATATGAAACATTCTTCTCTTCAACAGCCTTACCACATTTATTTTAAAACCATGGTTTAGATAAAGGAGGAGATTTTAAAGTGGAGTTTGGAATAAAGGATTCCATTCCTACAAAGAATAATTTCACTGACACAATATGAGCAAAGGTTGACATCAGAAGTTTTTGAAACAGTAATCCGACCAAGGAAAAGAAGAAAAGAAATCTCGCAGGTCATTCCATTTTGCTTTCTTGTAATGCCAAAAAACACAAAATTGGGAATAGCCATGAGATAAAGGCTCCATTGGAGAAGAGACAATCACCAAGTTGTGATCTGAGGTGCCTAAAGCACCACACACTTCGACTGTGTACTTAGAAGGGTTGTTTGTGAGAAAAAGATAAGCGGATTGGCTGTATGGTTAGGATTGTCCGGTATTCTTGTAGGTAAATGAACAATCTGTGCAAGGTCATTGGTAATTGCAAAAGCCTTGGCATCTCGACCAGCTGGAGTTGTGAGCATTAAAATCACCAAGAAAAATTACCTCACTGTTAGTAAAGTTGGACTGGAGAAAATCAGAGTTCCAAATGATTAGCGGAGTTGGGAGAACAGTAGAGAGAACAGATGGATTTGACAGAATGAGGTAGAGAGATTTTAAGCCAGAGAAGATCGATAAGAGGAGATTCCAAATTACCAAGTCTCTGACAGGGAATATTGGAACGGACATATGCACAAGTACCACCTTTGAGGCAAAAGGAATCATACAGTGAATAATTTGGGCAACTGATATCAGCAGTCATTGAATCAAGCTATAACTGTTATTCTGTCAGAAAAAGTAAATGGGTTTTGGCAGACTGTAGGTGGAAATGGGTATCACTGAGATTAGAGCTGAGACCACGTATATTTGTAAAATGAACTAGGAAGTTTTTGGGAGGTTTAGACCTTTTCACATATAAGTTTGCTCTATTAGTTTGACTATTCGTGGTGTATTCAATAGTAAGAAAAAGTTGGGGGAGGAAAAGCTGTATGACATAATGAAATTTTTGGATATGGCATACACATGGTAAGAATATACCCAGATCCTTGACATAAAGTGGCCTTGACAATATGCCCCGCATACACGCTACTCGGGCTCCCTCCACTCACTATCCGAATGAGTCGAGGTGGCATGATTATACACTAGCTGATTCGGAAGCCTCCTAGAGAGTTACCAATAGTTTCGGTTAGGTGTACTAACTAGCGGCCGGCCTGCGATCACCGCTTTAGAGCTGTAATCTCGAAATGTAAGGAAGTTTGGATCTCGCCATGCTGATCACCATAACCTCAAAGGACATCAGTCATAGTGCATGTTGAAAGAGATGGTGGAAGGGTTGACCGCAACTAATAAATCTTCAGTTCGATTATCCTGAAAAATTTGACTATCCGGAAGATGTCTGACCTCAGTTATTCCAGATGACTGATGCTCTACTGTATTGCCAAGAAAGTGAGAAACTATGCCAGAATGATAACAAGAATGAGCTGCCTAAAGAGGAAGACACTTGTTCTTATTTGTGTGTCTTTCTCCCAGTCATTACTTACACTGTAGGCATATGGTTTTACAGAGCTATCTTGGATAAAAATAAAAGGAAGCTGGACTATACAACGGATTATACTACTAATTATCACAAGACCTGTAGGTCCTGGCAGAAACACCAGTGTTCTCCCCAGGAACTATCGAATGGGCTCACTGCCCAGTGAATTTAACTGACCGCCCAGCTGAAATTTAAGTGATTCTCATGGTACCATATGGTATTGCTTAGCGATCTCGATCAATATTAATATTAACATACTATGCGATCGGGATCAATGTGACAGGAGCATATAATGTTAAATTATGAAATTAATTTTTACTCTGGATCACTTAAGTCACATTTTTAAATAACAGAAAATTTTTTAATATTGCAAATTTCACTTCCCCACCCAGCTGGCAAAATTTTCTGGGGAGAATACTGAGCACTGTCACTAGATCTAGTAATGAGAGGCCTCAATTATAGAATTAAGAGACAAATCCTAACTAATATTCTTAGGGATTACATTAGATCTTGAAGCTGGTTTCAGAAAAGAAAAGAATAACGACCACACTCTACTGGCAATGGCAACACAAGGTAAGAGTCAACTAAAGGAGAAGTCTAGGTGGTTCCCACCTCAGGTAACCCTAGTTTCCTCCAAACAATCCCCCTGGTTTGCCCCAGGACTATATGCTACCTATTTGCTTACAGGGCATGGTTTCTTAAGTGCAAAGTTATGCCAACTGGATCTTACCCAGGATCCCAAATGTACCTGTGGAACTGATGAGGATTGGGCTCATATCCTAATGACTTCCCCAATTACTATCCCCACAGATGTAGACTTATGGCCTAAATTGGACCCATAAATCGTAGGAGTGTCTGTCTGAGGAGGGGGAGATGAGCAACTGCTCATCTCCCCCTCCTTAGACAGACACTCCTACCTAATTGTGACATTTACTGGTAGTGACAAACCCAAATGTGGCTGGCCTGTTAAAATGTGTTTCTCACCAGCAAAAATGTTCATGTTAGAAATTGTATTATTTTGTGTTTGACCTCTATGCATAACTTCATGTGCATATTTCCATAAATATATACAGCAGGCCCTCGTTATAACGCAGTTCGCTTTATGCTTCCCATGCCGACTTGAGAAATTTTCCCACACTCAACTAAATTTTCTCGCATGCTAATTTAATTGCAGTACAGTGACTTGTTACGTAGTTCCAAGATCAACATTTCAAAAAATGATCAAGTATATTGCTTGTAATATTTGCATTATATGCATTTATCCGAAGTCTAATCATCACTCAGTACAGTATTAGACATAGTGCATAACAAACATTGTATCATAATTAATACAACTAACACAGTTACATTTTGGAAGAGTTAATAATGGTGGATAAGAATGAAAAAGCAACAATGTTTGGATGTAGTACAAATGTATGAAAAAGACTGAATTCGAAAATTAATTAGACGTTTTGAAGCGAATCGATTCTGGTCAACCGCAAGCAAATGTGTGCCATAATTTAGGACTTGCAGGTTTAATTGTAAGAACAATTATAAAAATAAAGAATTAATTTGAGCAGCGAGAAAGACAACTTCCACTGCAAGCAACTAGGGCTAGGCCGGCTATTACGATTGAAATGGAGAAACCTTAACTAATTTTATTGAAGATAATATCTGACGCAGAATTCAGTTAAGTTAAATATTATTAAAAAAAAAAAAAAGAGATTAGCCTATATGGTGATCTGAAAGAAAGTTCACCTAAAAAAAAAAAAATGTGAAACCATTTAAAACTAGTAAGGGTGGTTGAATAGGTTTAAAATCCAGGGAGAAGTCGCAAGTGCAGATCAAAGAGTCGAAACTTTCAAAAAAGAACTTGTTAAAGTTATTGAAGAGGGATGCTATACTTCTCAACAAGTTTTTAACATAGATGAAGCAGGAGTTTTTCAGAAATGAATGCCTAATTGAAAGAAGAAAAAACATACCAGGTTTCAAAACGGAGAAGGATCAGTTGGCTTTATTGTTGGATGTTAACACTGCGGGGGATTTTAAATTAAAACTCCTTTTAGTTTACCACGAGAGGGCCAAAGTACAACCCAAAATCAAAACATTTTTCATGATTAAATTCATGAATTAAATTAAATCAATTTAGATCAATTAAATTCATGATTTTAATTGGAATTTTAAGTTTAATTTTGATACATAAGTAGTTATCGCATAATTATATACGTATGTAATGCAGAATATTTTATATGTACAAATATTTGAATATTAAATATTTTGACCGACATTTGTGCATCATTTTACTACTGTTTATTACTGATTAGAAAATATGCTATGGCACTGACCGCAACTCACAAATACATATGTTACCTAATGGGAATGTGGTGCTCGCTTAGCGCGGATTCACTTAGTGCTCTGTTTTTCTGGAATGAATTTTCAGCATTAAGCAGGGGTTACCTGTATGTTGTATGTTTTTATAACTAATTCAGGTGTTATATTAACCATATAAATGTTATGGATTCATAGTGCTTAGTTCATTTGCTATTAGTGCACTTATTTTTGAGAGCATAATTATGTGTGCATGGCTGTTTTGCTTGATTGGGGGTGTCTGTCGCATCTGCATTGCTGGAAGCGACAGAGCATGTGTATGAGTAATGAGCAGTGGTGAGCTATAGTGGACTCGCAAGAGCCCATTGTTATTTTGCTTGAAAATATGCGAGCCCATTGTTGACATGATCATTTATTTTACAAATGAAATCCTGAATGCAGTTATTGAGTATTCAGAGCCGAAGCTACAGTGGGCAATCGGGCGACTTCTCCAGCATTTTAATGGTGCAATTGATCAGTTATGTATTTTAAAATTGCTTCATTTTTGATTTAATGGCAGTTGGACTTCTGCTTAACCAACTTCTTTATAGCATTTTTTTTTTTTGAATAATTAATTGCATTTAATTGGTAATTACATTTAAAATAGTTTTTGTTGAACGAAGAAAATTTCCATATAACAAATGGATTACGAGAGACAACTTAGTATGCATTGTTCTCACCTCTGGCCTTTAGGCAGTTTAGGTAATTAGAAAGCATGAATTAAGGGTGAAAGGAATTATCTTTTCACAATGGTAATAGTGTCTGTAAAACCTATGCTGTCGCATACCGAGAAGTTGCACTAGTCAATATGCTTTCCATAGCCAGTCAGAAGATTAAGGAGGTAGGAGGTTCCCAACACGGATAATAGCCTCTTGTCAACGCGTGTTGTGGTTCCCCTTTACTCCGTCAAACAGGTATGTTTTTCGGAGAAGTGAGTGATTCATGCCTTCCAGTAAATTTCTCCTGTCTACGTTTACATGGTCATAGTAGCTGAATATCCCTGTGATTCCGACATTTTGCACAGTATTCAAAGAACTAGTGACAGCAACATAGGGGGGGATTGAGGCAACTAAGATGTTATATAAACTTGACGAAGATGAAATGTTGGCAGATTTTGAAACTTCGTTGAGGCTTTCACTGTGTAGAAAATGTTCTGAAATATAATGGCATACAGGGAATAATTAAAAAACAAAACAAAAACAACTGTATGCATTATATCAATAATCTCCAAAAAACTAGCACAGATTAAGGATGATTGCGTTCAGGTCATGGTGAGCAGCTTGTAGCTTGCAGATGGCAATTGTGGGTTGGAGGAATTATCCTGCTTTGCGCAAACATTTTGAATCAGAAGTTAAATATTTCGGATTATTAAATCGACTTTTAAATCTGGAATTTCTTAACTATTTAGCACTAATAATCGACATCCTGCAGAAAGCTCTCTTACCTTTCAGAAGCTTTACAAAATCACTATGGTAAAAGCAGATAAATTAATTATTCGAACTATCAGTGCTATTGTTAATTTGAAAAGTTTGAACGAAATTATAAATCTAAAATTGATAGCAGGTTGAAATGGAAAGAATTTGAAGGAATCAAAATCAAAAGTAAGAACACATTTAAAAAATTACCTTGTGACAAGTTATTAATGCAGCTGAGTGATTTTAAATTAAATAAAGAAAATAATGATACCATTGACGACGAGGAATTGAAAGAAATTTTTAACATGTTACCCGAAATCGTGGAATATGAAAGAACTTTCATCTTGGTGGCAAGACGGTGAAAACCGAATAAGAAATTTAAGTTTTCTGATAAAATATGAAATAAAAATTGATTTTAGAGATTTTGTCAAACACAGTTTATCTTTAAAATCAAGTGAAATTCCCTTTTCAATTAAGAAAGCCAAAAATATTTTTGAAACCATTGCAATTAGCAGTGCTGAAGCTGAGCGAGCTTTCAGCGTAATGAATAATGTTGACAGTTAAACACGTTGCAGATTATGGTAACCATACACCTAAATGGAACGCCATTGCTTCAATTTAATCTGGATCGTTGCATCAAATTATTTCTATGTAATCATTGCTCAGCTATTGAGATCGACAAAAAATATTAATAAAGAAGTAAATTGTATATGGAAACTTTTAGAATAAATTTTCTTGAATATTTGTAATTTTTTTTCATGTAATCTGTGATTTTTGTGTACTTTTTCTAGAATAGTTTGTGTTTTATGTAATATTTATTTTTATATTGTGGAATGTTTTGTGATAGTTTTAATGTTATTTGTGATATGAGAAATATTTCATGTTATTTGCAATATTAAAATATTATCATGAAAAAAAAAAAACAAACATAGGTGTGCCCAGCATGTGTGGTAGATGGTTTATGAGAAACATTCTTCATGTTTCTTTTAGGTATTTTGATTTGTATATATTGATTACGAAATAAGAGCTTTTTTATTGTAAATATTTTATTGATCATTCACAAATTTTCATAATTTCTGGAAGACAAGATACAACAGATTTATGATAACTAAAGTAAGAGATGTATACTTGCAATTGCTATTGCAATATATCTAAATGTCTTTGGAAAACAGCATCGATTGAAGTACCGATCCTTAATTGAAGCGACATATGCAGCTGTTATGGTCACCTAACAATGAAATGTAACGAAAATGCGAGACGAAAAAAAGGGATTGTTGACAAATATTTGTATTATTGCAGTCATATGACTTGTATTGTTGTAATCATACTTACCGCAGTAGTAACTTCAGGAAGTATGATTGTGACATCATACTATTCAAAAATTCTAAAAAGTTAGAACTCTAGACACTATTGTATCCAGTATCATTGTAAGGGAGGCATGACGACCAGGTTTTTAAGTTTTTTTTTTTTTTTTTTAGATAGACCTAGGAGCATGGTTGAGGGGGTAATAAGTCCCATCTGTCTACCCCTGACTCGAAATATCATACCGGTCATGAAAAATGCATCACATGCTCTAATCACACCACTAATAGTGAGAGTGCGGGAGGTGCTTCTGGTGGAAGCCGCGGATGATGTCACTTCTGTGACCAATCAAATTTACTTGGTAGAAAGTCGAAAAAACTGCGAACCCATGGTTAAAATATTCACAGCTCACCACTGGTAATGAAGGAAAATGTGTGTGGCAGTGTGCGCTTGCTAATGGCTCTCAGGCGCACCGTGCTGCCGGACGTGACGAAGAGCTGTAGTCTGTTTTTGTATCTTGGAGTGTGTATGAGTAGTGACTGAGTAAAAATGTGTATGATAGCGTGTGTTTGCTAATAGCGCTCTGTTGCATCTGCATTGCCGGACATGATGGAGATCTGTAGTCTGTATATCTACATCTTGGTGTATGTGTGGAGTAGTGAGCAAAAAACATGTATGGCAGTGTGGGCTTACTGGCAGCTCTCAATCACAGCTGTGTTGTTGCAGTTGATTGTTATGAATTTGCCAAAATATATTCCATTTCCCCTAATGCATCGAAACAAATGCATGTTTTCTTTAAAAGTAAATATTGTGGATTAAATGTAAAAATTAATCATGTAAACAAAGTGATAGTCTAAGTATGTGTGGGTGATTGACTGTCTATCTGTGATTATATGTGTGTGAGAAAGTATGGGAGACTGATGGTTTTACTTGTGTGTTTGTGATTGTACATATGTGTATAAGTCAATAAGTATCATATTTCCCCATGTATAAGATGCACCTTAATTTTGGGGCCCGAAATTTGAAAAAAAAATGTATTACATGATATACCTTCATCAATATCATTGATGAAGGTATATACAAAACAACAATGGGCCCAACACTGAACCCTGGGGAACTCCACTAATAACATTTGTCCACGAAGAGCAGTGTCCATTGATTACCACTCTCTGTCGTATCCCACTCAACTATCCCTTTATCTGTTGTAGCAACTTACCTTTAATGCCATACCTCACCAATTTGTACAGCAGTCTTCTGTGTGCAACAGTATCAAAAGCTTTCCTGAAATCCAAGTATATGATATCAAAATTATTTTTGGCATTCAGTTCCTTTGATACTATGACCACATCATAGTATCCAATCAAATTGGTTGGACAAGACCGACCTTTAACAAACCTATGCTGTGTCTTAACTCTTACAGCAATCTTGTCTAGATGAAAGTTTTATTCATCATAAAATTCATGCAACTCTTCATCACTGTCAAAACTCCCATCCATTAGTTGTCCTCATATGTGTCTGATGACGAATCACTGTCTTCATATATTGCCTCGTCCTCAGTTCCATCTATGGCATTTGAAATGTCACACTTCTTAAATGACTTGACAACGATCTCAATCTTGATATTATCCCAGGATCTTTTCACCCAGACTTCTCCTATAGTTGGTTTCTTCACTCTTCCTGCTAGTGTCAAATGGCTTAGGTATCTGAGGTTCACCATGAGAATTATTTTAGTGATGATGGCTAAGGCCCTAACACTTAAGTTTAAAATATGTTATAGGTGACCAGCCAAGCTCAAACCACGTGTTGACGTGTGGCATGCATATCCCAAAAAAAAAGAGGTATGATCAAGCCTCTGTGCAAGACATACTAGGAAACACATCACTCATTGCAATACCATCACTTTGTTTATTAGAGGCTTAAAGTCATCAAAATAATTTGGCCCCCAGAACAAAGCTTTGACCTCTTTCCATTGAGATCAGTAAGGGTTTTCTTTTGATGTTGTGATGGGCATCATAGTGAGACTGAACTTCCTTACATTTTGAGTGTACTGCTTTAAACTTCAAATATTTTAGAAATCCTGAATTAAAACGATGCATTAAAACAACTTTGGGTTGTATAAATGATGTGTGTATGATATGTATGTGGGTAGTATATATGATTAACCCATGCATACATGAACTGCTTCATATCTGAGGCTTTAGCCAACAAATGTCTTTTAGACTAAACCATTGTGCACCATCAGGCATCTCTCATATTGTGGAGTTATACTTCATAACTGGGTTGTCACTATTGCAACACAAGGATACCTGCCCACCCACCAATGAGAAGCCAATAACCTTCGAAATAGTGCCGTCTGGGTGGTGGTATCCGCCGAGAATAAGTAACAATAGTCTTCTCCATAAGTGAAGCGTTACTTATTCAAGGTAGTGCAATGCCACGTCAACTCGTTGTGAAGGTATTCACGATATGAGATATAATTAAAACTACCTTGGTGGTATAAATGATGTGTGTACATTAACTCATTCATAAGTAAACTCCTTCATACTCTGTGGCTTTATCCAACAAATGTCTTTTAGAATATTTCTACATGTTCTTAACACATGATACAAACTTAACCTATATTTTGTGTTGCCTTTTCTGCCTGCATGGTCTTATATTCAATCAATTCCTGAAAATAGTAACAAACCCCACCTATCTAATTATTGTCCAATTATGCTTACTTCAGCCACTACTTATACTTACTTTGGCTGTTTCTTAAGTATTGGGAAAATTCACAACCACTTTGTATACTATCTTAATGTGATTAATACTTGCCAATATGGATTGTGTATTTTTTTGATACACTGTGATATTTTCGAATTAATACTCACACTTAACACTTAAGCAGTTGCCTCAACATCTCTAAGCAAACTTTGTTTATCTCTTTGGTTGCTATGGTCTGCCTTCTGATATTTTCATTTGGGCAGACAGTTTTTAATCTGCCATGCCCTGTGTGATGGGTAAATGGTGTAATCTCTCTCATTTCCAAACTAATGCTAAAGATTCCCAAGTTTTTTTTTTTTTTTTTTTTGTCCATTCTCCTCTGTTCTTGCTGGTTTTGGTGTATTATAGCCTTAGTTGCTATTGTTATTTGGTTTTTTTTAGGAGCATTAGCAACTAAAGCTATATTGCTCCGGGAATATGCGGTGGTCATTCCCTGACCTTTCCGCATCCTCCGTATTTGGTGGTGACGGGCTCGAACCCCGGTCTAATCAAGAAGAGTGTGCTAAAACCAAAACCAGCCAACCAGCTTCCGCCGCATATCAATTACTCTGTTTGCCATCTTTCATCAATAGGTGGTAGACAACTCTCATCAACCGGTGCAATACCACCACTTTGCTTATTGGAGGCTTGAAGTATTGGAATCCATGTTTAGTCTCCAGAACTAAGTTCCAGTCAACCCTTCCCCATCTCTTCCATCATTCAGTATGACTGATTTTTGAGGTTATGATGGATATCATGGCGAGATCCTTTCTTCCTTACATTTCGAGGTATAGCTCTAAAACGGTCGGCCGTTTTACATTTCGCAGGCTGGCCACTAGTTAGTACACCGGAGAGAACCTATTGGTAACTCTATAGGAGGCTTCCAGATCAGCTAGTATAATCTTGCTACCTCTACTCTGCCAGATAGTGACTGGAGGGAGTCTGAGTAGTATGTATGCAGGGGACATTGTTGAGACCACTTTGTGTTAAGGATCTGGGTATATTCTTACCATGTGTACACCATATCCAAAAATTTCATTACTTCATATAGTACCCTTCACTTTTTCTTACTATTGAATACACCATGAATTGTCAAACTAATACAGTAATCTTATCTGCAAAAAGATCTAACTAAACACATCTTAGTTCATTTCACAAATATACGTGGTCTCAGTTCTAATCTCAACGATGTCCATTTCCACTTGCAGTCTTCCAAACCCCATATACTTTTTCTGACAGAATCTCAGTTATTGGTTGATCCAACTACAGCTCATCTCAGTTGCCCAAATTATTCGCTATATGATTCCTTTCACCTCAAAGGTGGTACTTGTGCATAGGTCCATTCCAATATTCCCTGTCAGAGACTTGGTAATTTGGAATCTCCTCTTTTCGATCTTCTCTGGCTTAAAATCCTCTTTACTTCGTTCCGTGAAATTCATCTATTCTCTCTGCTGATCTCCCACCTCCACTAATCACTTGGAACTCTTCCTCTCTTTCTCTCTTCCTCTCTTTGCAACTTTACCTTCTCCAGTCCAACTTTCCTAACAGTGAGGTAATTTTCCTTGGTGATTTTAATGTTCACAACTCCAGCTGGCTTCTGTTTTCTAGTCACACCGACCCAGCTGGTCGAGATGCTGAGGCTTTTGCAATTACTAATGACTTTGCACAGATTGTTCATTGACCTACCAGAATACCGGACAATCCTAACCATACTGCCAAAATGCTTGATCTTTTTCTCACAAATAACCCCTCTAAATACACGGTCGAAGTGAGTGGTCCTTTAGGCACTCAGATCACAACTTAGTGATTATCTCTTCTTCAATGGAGCCTTTATCTGATGGCTATTCCCATCCTCACGTTGTTCGGCATTACAAGAATGCAAAATGGGATGACCTGCGAGATTTCTTTTCCTTGGTCAGATTACTGTTTCAAAACTTCTGATGTCATTGTTTGCTCAGATCATGTCGGTGAAATTATTCTTGTAGGAATGGAATCCTTTATACCACACTCCACTTTAAAATCTTCTCCTTTATCTAAACCTTGGTTTTTCAATAAATGTGCTAAGGCTGTAAAAGAGAAGAATGTTGCATATCATAATTGGCTGGTTTTTAATTCTTCAGTTTCATTTTCTGCCTACACCAAAGCTCACAACAATTGTAAAGCAGTTATTAATCAGTCCAAACTAGATTTTGAACAGGCTAAGTGTAGAAAACTTGCTTCTTGCCCTAATGGTAGCTGAGCATTCTGGTCTCTTGTCAAAGCTATTGGCTGCAACTTTTGTCCATCTCTGTCAAAATGAGATGGTTCTGTTGTCACTTCAGCCAAGGATAAAGCTGACCTTCTGCCATCCCATATTTCTTCCAACTCATGTATTAATGAACTTGGTAAAACACCTCCCACCGTTCCCAACACACTCCATTCGATGCCTCCTGTTTTCTTCCGTCAGAAGGATTTTGACGAAACTTGGTGCTCAGAAAGTTTCATGTCCTGATGCTATTTTTCCACTTGTTCTCAAAACCTGTGGTCAAGGACTTACACCTGTTCTTTGCTGCCTGTTTTCACTTTTTTATTCCAAAGGTGTTTTTCCTTCTACTTGGAAATTTGCTCATATCTAGCCAGTTCCTAAAAAAGGTGACATCGCTCCCATCTAATTAGCATCCCATTGCAATTACTTCTACTCTTTGTAAAGTAACGGAGAAATCAATTAACCACCACCTAGAAACCTTCCGTCTCATCAAAGATTGCCGGTATGGATTCCATCAGTGTTGATCCACTGGTGATATTCTGGTTTATCTTACCCATCTATGGACAAATGCAATGATAAAGTATGTTGAAACTCAAGCAGTTGTTCTTGATATTTCAGTGGCTTTTGATCATGTTTGGCATAAAGGTCTTCCAAACAAGCTTCCATCTTATGGTTTGCCAACTGTTTTTTTATAATTGGTTATCCAGTTTTCTCTCTGATTGCTCACTGAGGGTGATGGTAGATGTCTCTCTTGTTTTAACTTCAACTATAACTGGAGTCCCTCAAGGTTCAGTTCTTTCCTCCACTCTTTTTCTCTTGTATTTTAATGACCATGACCTTCTTACTAATAGTCTAACAATCATGTTTTGGAATTGTTTTCGCCTCCACTTCAGCGATTTTAATCCTGTAGTTGCACTGCCCTAAAAACACGAAGGGACTATATTGACATACTTTTGCAGCATAATATTTCTTATTACATTTTGTTAGTTTGGTTTTGTGGCAGTCAACTGCAGGATTGCACTCGCTGAAGAAGCAGAGGATAAAATTATTGTTAGTTTTACTCAAAACCACCAGTTTAGTGGTTTCATTTCTAGTGACTTGAATAAGTAAAGTTCCATACAAGAACAATTACTAGCATTAACTTTGGCATGAGCATTTTACAAAAAAAATTGCTTCTTCTGTATTAAAAAAAGTTGGCTTTTTTCTTTTCTCCTAAACAGCTGCTAACATTATACAGGGTGTTTCATAAAGGATGCAACTGTATTAAAGGAATTTTAAAAATCACACAAAAGGAAATAAATTACACATACTTTTACCTTTACAACAAAAAGAAATAATACTTCTACAACAAGTGTTTGAAATGGTTTCCACTCGGCTGGATGCAGGTTCGTACCCTTTTCATGACATTTACAGCCACCTTATGTAATGTTTGCAATCTCTCTTTCAATTTAGCCTTCAATTCGTCAAGAGTATGAGAATTGTCCCCAAAGAAAAAAATCTGGTGGAGTAAGATCTGGAGATCTTGGGGGCCAAATTTTTTTGAGATCAAATGACCTCCGAAAAATTCGGAGGTTGCTTGATCTGTAACATGGCCATCGTTTCAATTGCTGTATGGCAGGTCCTACCATCTTGTTGAAACCAACATTCTCGTTCATTCACCTCCAACAATGCATTAACTGTTGGATTATGTTACGATAAACTTCTCCATCCACAGTTTTGTCAAAAAATATAGGCCCTGTAACAGGATGGCACGAGATGGCACACCAAACCCCAATTTTCAGGGTATGTAATGATCGTTTGTGATATGCATGTGGGTTTTCACTGCTCCATATTCAGCTGTTCTGACTATTCACATAACCATCCAAGTGGAACCAATCCTTGTCACTAAAATAAACACGATCCAATTCCATTTTCATCAACAAATGAACAAAATCAACGACAATACTGTACATATTTTTCATGGTCAGGTTCTTTCAGTTCCTGAACGACACCAATACGGTAAGCATGCAATTTTAACCTCTTTGTGGCCCTGAAAACAGTAGTCGGTGACAGTCCGGTTTGAGAAGATAACTTCCTAAGCAATTTTCTTGGTGAGTGGGTTAAATGTTCATTTAGACTATCCAGAATGTTCTCAGTTAACAGTGGTGGCTGACATGGGCTCTTTTTGTCCTCCACACTCCCAGTCTCACGAAATTTTGCAATTATATCAATATTATTGACTTGTTGGGGACAAACGACCGAGCAACTTTCATCTGAAACTCTTCTTGCACACATTTATAAGATTTATACGTGAAGTAAGACTCCACAATAAACACACACTTTCTTGGAAAACGACATGGCCGACACAAGAGAACAAACTGGATGTCTGACTGAGACTAATGCATGTCATGGTCATTCACCTGCTTACCTCAGGTAAACTTGGGTGCACTTACATTTCAAACTTGACATAACATTTGCCTGCCCGTAAGTTATACCTTCTTCATTTTAGGGTTGTGTCCTTTATGAAACACCCTGTACAAATTGCAAATATGTCATATTGAAATGTGATGTTTGTGGAGCAGTCAGGAATGGGACATGATATTGCCAAGGGGGATGTCTTTGTGCGCGATGTAAGGAGTGCGAGGAAATCAGGCGCCAACTCGGCATTGTTATGAGCTTATATGAGAGCTTGAAGGACAGGGTGGATGTCCTTGAAGGATTTAAATTGAGGAGCCAATCAAGCTCTCAGCTGCCCACATCAATGCCAGAGCTTGCACTTGAACATCACACAACACAGCGGCAACCCCCAAGGCAGAATGCGTTGTATGTGACTCTATTGTCAAGGAAATGGGGAACATATTGTGCAAAAAGAATAGAAGGAACAGGACCAGGGTATGTCTGCCGAGGGCAAAGGTTGATGACATTGTAGGGCAGATATCATCCTTTAAGGGCACAAAGGGTGATATTGTTTTTTAGGGTTTAATGATATTAAGAGTAGGAGACCGGCAGAATTACTTAACAAGTACAAGACAATGCTAAAAAAAAGCTGTGAGTTAGGGTTGAATTTGAAAGTGTCTGCAATTCAGCCCAGACACGATAAGAGGGAGTATATGATGAGAGCCTTGTCAATCAGTTCTGCCCTGGAGAGATTGTGCAAGGCTCAAGTGGTAGAATTTTTCTCAGCCTGGTCTGTGCTTGTTAACAGGAGAGACTGCTTCTACAGGGATGGGATACACTTAACTAGAAAGGGTGCAAGAATATTTGCTGATGCTATCGAGGCGGAGTTAGGAAGGTCGGAAGACTGCTAGCTTGGGGGGATACGTGGACTAATAGATAACAGTTGCTGCTGGCAGAGGTAAAAGTGATTCTTGCACTACTTCTGTTGAAATGCAATTGAGTAGCAACCTGGAAAGCAAGGCAATAGGAATTTCCAGGACTGCTGGGAGTCATAGTGGAACAAGCATATACATGGGCTGTGTTAGGATAACTAAGAGTAGGAACAGCTGCATGTATACTTGCATGTACACCAATGCTATTAGTATATTTAATAACTTCAGTGAGCTTGAAGTGCTAGTCAAGACATCAAAGTTAGATATTGTTGGGATATCAGAGACATGGTGTCACACAGATATAAGCAGTGCAGAACTGGAATTTGGGGAGTACAATGTGTAGGAAGGGAGGAGGGGTTATGCTGTTAGTTAAGAAACATAAAATCTAAGGAAGTGCATCCAATTGATGTGGGTGGACAATGCAATGTTGACTGTTTGGTGTGACATAAGCACTGGGAAAGCAACAATGAGAGTAGGTGTGTGTTATAGGCCTAATGAGTATAATGAGCAATTGTGATAATGACTCAACAATTCACTACATCTAGATGCACTATCTTAGATTTTATGTATTTCTTAAATAAATAAATTTTCTGTTTATACTCCAGCACAACAACCAAGTCAGTAGAGTTTACAATAAATCGTCAATATTTAGTATATTTAGTAGTTACGGGCTTGAACCCCGGTCCACTCAAAGAATGCGTGCTATGCACTCTCGCTCCTGACCACTGGGCTATGTCAGGTCTTAATTAAGAGCATAACCTGCTCCCCCCATCTCTGTTCTTTCTGTATTCGTCGTACTCCCCATATTCAAATTCTGCATCGTTTATATCTGAATAACACCACATCTCTGATATTCTCACAATGCCTGCATTTGATGACTTGACCAGCACTTTGCATTCATCAAATTTATTTACTATGCTCTTAGCATTGGTGTACATGCACCTGTTCTTAACTCTTAGTTACCCTAACACAGCCCTTATTCCTTGAAAACTCACTGCAGGCCTTGAATTCCCTGTACCTTGCTTTCCTGGCTGCTGTATAGAAATAGTGCAAAAATCACTTTTATCTCTGCCTGCTGCTGCTGTAGTTAATCTATTAGTATATGTATTCTCCCCAAGCTATCAACTTTCCAACCTGCCTTACTGCTTCAATAGCACCATTAAATTTCTTGCACATTTTCTATTTAAGTGTATCCCATCCCTGTAAAAAACAGTCTGTCCTGTTAACAAGCACAGACCACACTGAGAAATATTAAACCGCATGTGTCTTTCCAGGGAATGATTGATAAGAATCTCATCACTGAAATGATTGATAAGAATCTCATCATGTACTCCCTCCTGTCATGTCTGGGCCAGAATTGTAGACACTTTCAAGTTTAATCCTAACTCAGTACTTGTTAAGGAAGTCTTCAGATCTACTCTTAATGTCATTAGTGCAAACATGTATCTACCACAAATAAACCTTTTATGCCCTTAAAAGATGGCAACTTTCCTAACAGTGAGGTAATTTTCCTTGGTGATTTTATAACTTCATTAACTTTTGCCCTTGGCAGGCATTCCCTGGTGCTATTCCACCTATCCTTTTTACACATTATATTTCTCATTTTCCTGACAATAGTCACTGACAGTAGTTGCCTCCTGCCTTGGAAGTTCTGCCATTGCCTGATGTGCAAGCTCTGGTGTTGAGGTGGGAAACTGAGAGCTTGATGAACCCACTATTTAATTCCTTTGAGGGCATCCACCCTTTTCTTCAAGCTGTCATAAATGCCAATTAGAATGATGACTTGACCCCTAATATTCTCACTGTCTTTCCATTGAATACACATAAAGACATCCTTCTCTTTATCATGTCCCATTCTAGATCAATCCACAGACATCAAACAAGTAGTACATTTCATAAGGCTGTTGGCCTTGGACCACATTAAATCTCACAAGTACCAAAGATGTATGGTTTTTACTGACTCTCTCTAAGTATATGGCAGGCTTTATCAGGAGCGAGGTATAACCCTCATCCATTCCTGACCCAGATCCAGCAGATGTTACACTCACTTTCTGAGTGCTCTTTTGGCCTTCGTTTCTGCTGAATCCTAGCCCACTTTGGGATTGGGGGTAATGAACTGGCAGATGCTGCGGCCAGATCACCAGAACCCCACAACACTCTTTGCCTGTTAGTCTCCTATACAAACTACAGGCAGCTAATACGTGATAAATTATTCTCCCAATGGCAAAAATCTTGGCATGAGCAGGTCACAAACAAGCTGTATCAGATAAAGCCTGTAGTCCAACATTGGCAGTCTAGTCTGTGCAGGAACCACAGAGAGGAAATTGTTTTAGCTCGCCTCCGCATAGGACACAGTCATCTTACGTATGCATTTCTGCTGAGGGCAGATGACTCTTCACTGTGTGAGAATTGACACCTTTTTAACTGTTCAGCATATTTCAACTGTGTTCAGTCTAAATCACGTTTTAGACTGAACGTGATTTATATTTTACCACTCTTTTAGTCAACTGGCTGTGCCTTATACATTCAGCCAGATATTGTCTGACAATGACCATGTGTCTGCTATTTTTAGCTATTTAAAATCAGTAAACATTTTTTACTCGCATTTAAAAATTTACCTTTTTATCATTACTTCTTTATTGATCTATGTCTTATACGTTTTATACCTGTTTTATTATTATTATAATATATTATATTATATTATATGGCACTAATGATATTAAGAGTAGGAGACCGGCGGAATTACTTAACAAGTACAGGTGACTGTTGAAAAAAAGCCGTGAATTAGGGTTGAATTTGAAAGTGTCTACAATTCTGCCCAGACACGATAGGAGGGAGTATATGATGAGAGCCCTGTCGATCAATTCGGCACTGGAAAGATTGTGCAAGGCTCAAGGGATAGAATTTTTTTTAGTCTGGTCTGTACGTGTTAACAGGAGAGACTGCTTCTACAGGGATGGGATACACTTAACTAGAAAGGGTGCAAGAATATTTGCTGATGCCATCGAGGCAGTGTTAGGTGGGTCGGAAAACTGCTAGCTTGGGGGGAGACAAAGACTAATAGATTAACAGTAGCCACTGGCAGAGGTGAAAGATATTCTTGCACTGCTTCTATTGGAATGAGCAGAAGCCTGAAAAACAAGATGCAGGATATTTCAGAGACTGCTGGAAGTCATTGTGGTACAAGTAAACACATGGGTTGTGTTAGGGTAGCTAAGAAAAAGAACAGGTGCATGCATACTTGCGCGTACACCAATGCTAGGAGTTTGGTAAATAAATTTGAATTTGAGGTATTGCTCAAAGCATCAAAGATGGATATTGTTGGGATATCAGAGACGCGGTGTCACACAGATATAAGTAATGCAGAACCGGAATTTGGGGAGTACAACGTCTACAGAAAGGATAGACAGGATAGGAAAGGAGGAGGGGTTATGCTATTAGTTAAGAAACACATAAAATACAAGGAAGTGAAGCCAGTCGACATCGCTGGACAGTGCAGTGTCGAGTCAGTTTGGTGTGACATAAGCATTGGGAGATCAAAATTGAGAGTAGGAGTGTGCTATAGGCCTAATGACTCTGATGAGTATAATAAGAAACTGTACAGGGAAATAGAATGGGCCAGTAAATCAGAGTCTTATAATGGGGGATTTTAATTTCCTAGATATTGACTGGAATTTGTGAGTTGGTCACTCACACACTAGCAAGGCTTTTCTGGATTTATTGGATGATTGTTTTCTAAATCAGCATGTTCAGGAGGCAACTAGAGGGAGCAATACTCTTGATTTGATTATCAGTAGTGATTCTTCATGCATTAAGAATCTACAGATACAGGAACCACTAGGTGGCAGTGATCACAGGGTGCTGAAATGGGATTTACTCAAGGAGGTAAATGCTATCATGGGTAAAGGGAAGGGTTATTGCTTTCGTAAAGGCGACTATGATGGTCTGAGACAGTATTTAAATCCTATACAGTGGGACCAACTGATGAAGTTACCAACAGCAAATTCACAATGGGAAGCATTCAAAGAATTAATCTTGGAAGCTACTAGGCTTTACATACCAACTAAGAAATATTGTTCAAGGTTCAGGCCTAAATGGATGTCAGATGAACTAATGAGACATAGGGCAGAGAAGAAAAATGCATGGGATACATATGAATTAACATGTGACACAGAAGCCTATGATAGATATAAGTTGATCTGTAACCAAGTTACAAAGGAGGTTAGGCAGGCGAAGGCGGATTATGAGAAATTTTTGGCAAGGGATTCAAAGAAAAACAGCATGGAGTTCTTTACTTATGTAAACTCTAGAAGGAAGGGGATGAATCAGATTGGTCCACTTGATATTGATGGTTCAACTGTTCATGATCTTGCTCAGGTAGCTAACAAACTAAATCAATATTTTGCATCTACATTCACACATGAGGAGTTATTCAGGAAGGGGAATGCCATAGATGAAATAAACACTGGCAGTGAGCTAGATTATGTTGTAATAATTGAGAGTAAAGTGGAGGAGAAATTGTTGAAGATAAACACAAGAAAGGCACCTGGGGTGGATGGGATCTATCCAGTTATATTAAAGGAGGCAGTAAAGGAAGTAAGCAAACCTTTAGCCATAATTATGAGAGCTTCCTTGGACTCAGGGGAGGTACCCACCGACTGGAGATGTGAAAATGTAACCCCAATTCACAAAGGAGGATCAAAGGCTGACACAAGTAATTATAGACCTGTGAGTTTAACTTCTGTTCCAGGAAAATTAATGGAAGCACTGGTTAAAGAAGCACTGCAGGATCATCTTGATAAGAATTCAGTTATAGCTCAGACACAGCATGGTTTTGTGAAGGGAAGGTCTTGCCTGACCAATTTCATTGGATACTGTGATGTAGTCACAAAAGAATTGGATGCAGGGAATAACTTTGATATTATATATTTGGATCTTAGAAAGGCTTTTGATAATGTTGCACATGGAAGACTGCTGCACAAATTGGAGCAATATGGCATTGGTGGCAAATTGTTGCTATGGATAAAGGGATAGTTGAGTTGCAGAAGACAGAGAGTGGTAATTAATGGACACTGCTCATCGTGGACTAATGTTATTAGTGGAGTCCCTCAGGGTTCAGTGTTGGGTCCATTGTTGTTTTCTGTATTTATAAATAATATTGATGATGGTATATCAAGCTTAATGTCCAAGTTTGCAGACGATACAAAGGTTGGCAGGGTTGTTAAGGACGCTACTGACGCTATGCTGCTGCAACAGGATCTGGAAGGGTTGAGCAGATGGGCTGAGAGGTGGCAAATGAATTTTAACATTGACAAATGTAAAGTACTACATATGGGAAACAGCAACCCCAGAGTACGTATCAACTCTGTTGTACTACACTGACAGTGGTAGAGAATGAGAAGGACCTGGGGGTAATTGTGCAGGCAGATATGAAGTTCTCTGAGCAGTGCAGACGGGCTGCAAGAGTAGCTCATGGTGTCTTATCAATGATATACATGAATTTTTCTAGCAGGGATAGGGAGGTGATTATTCCCTTGTATAAGGCAATGGTCCGGCCGCACCTTGAGTACTGTATACAGGTCTGGAGGCCTCATTTCAAGAAGGATGTTGAGCTGCTGGAACGAGTACAGAGAAGGGCAACAAGGGTAGTGAATGGAATGAAGGGTTGCTCTTACCAAGAAAGGCTTAAGTTTTGCAAATTACAGTGTCTGGAGACTAGGCACCGGCGAGGTGTACCAAGCCTTGAATGGTTTGAGCATGCTCAATGCTGATGGGATACTGCCTCTTGCTCAGAATAATCACCTGAGAGGACATAAATTCATATTGAGGAAAGACAGATGTAGGATAGATGTTCGGAAATTTGCCTTTAGCCAGTGGGTAGTTGGTTGGTGGAACAGACTTCCATCCCTTGTTGTCGAAGTTGATAGCCTAAATAAATTTAAGGCTCAGCTGGACAGGTATTTCGAACGAACAGAGGGGGTGAAGTGGAAGGGTTTTTTTTTTTTTTTTTTGGCTGTTGCTGCACAAGCTTGCTTTCTTGCATCATATGCCTCTACTAATGCTAATATCTTGATTTAGTTACCTAATCCATTAGGTCTCTGAACGTTTCACTTTTATGATCTGGTTTTGGCGCATTATAGCCTTAGTTGCTGATGTGCCAATAAAACCCAAACAAACATAAAGCCGTGATCCAGAGGACAACTGCCTCCCTTGGTTCTTTCCCAAGCTGCAGTACTCCTTCAATTTTGTACATTTTGCTCTTCTGCTCTGGACTAAGGCATGATTTCTGTCAGCTTCAATTTAATCGAGAATATTACGCTAAACCAGAGGTTCCCAAACTTTCTCAGTTCATTAGTGTCCAAATAATTTTTTTCACGGCACTCCTAGGCCAAAAGAAATACCTAACACAGTGGTTTTTGACATTTTAATAATCCGATTCCCTCTGTGTGTATATATAATATTTTTAAAAAAATGTTATATGATAGTTATTATAATAATTTTATTCTTTATGCTCCTCCGTAGCCAGGTGGGCAGGAGCAGTAGTGCATAGCAAACGCTTCTTGATTAGACCTGGGTTCGAGCCCGTACCTACCAAATACGGAGGATGCGGCAGGTCAGGGAATGACCACCGCATATTCCCACCCCGGATAAAGGGTGTGGGTTGGCGTCAGGAAGGGCATCCGGCCGTAAAAATTGTGTGCCAAAACAATAAAAACAATTACCCCATATAATAATGGGAAAAGGTGAGGACAAAAAAAAAAAAAAAAAAAAATTCTTTATGTAGTGGTACTAAATTTTTGCAGATGATACAAAGGTTGGCAGGGTCGTTAAGGACACTACTGACGCTATGCTGCTGCAACAGGATCTGGAAAGGTTGAACAGATGGGCTGAGAGGTGGCAAATGAAGTTTAACATTGACAAATGTAAAGTACTACATATGGGTAACAGTAACCCCAGAGCAATGTATCAACTCTGCGGTACTACACTGACAGTGGTGGAGAATGAAAAGGACCTGGGGGTAATTGTGCAGGCAGATATGAAGTTCTCTGAGCAGTGCAGACGAGCTGCAAGAGTAGCTCATGGTGTCTTGTCAATGATATACAGGAATTTTTCTAGCAGGGATAAGGAGGTGATTATTCCCTTGTATAAGGCAATAGTTAGGCCACATCTTGAGTACTGTATACAGGTCTGGAGGCCTCATTTCAAGAAGGATGTAGAGCTGCTGGAACGGGTACAGAGAAGGGCAACAAGATTAGTAAATGGAACAAAGGGTTGCTCTTACGAAGAAAGGCTTAAGTTTTGCAAATTACAGAGTCTGGAGACTAGGCACCGGCGAGGTGATCTGATAGAGGTGTATAAGGCTTTGAATGGTTTGAGCATGCTCAATGCCAATGGGATTCTTCATCTTTCTCAGAATAATCACCTCAGAGGGCATAAATTCAAATTGAGGAAGGACGGATGTCGGATAGATGTGCGGAAATTTGCCTTTGGCCAGCGGGTGGTTGGTTGGTGGAACCGACTTCCATCACTTGTTGTTGAAGTTGATAGCCTAAACAAATTTAAAGCTCAACTGGACAGGTATTTCGAACGAACGGAGGGGTGAAATGGGAGAGGGTTTTTTTTTTTTTTTTTGGCTGATGCTGAATAAGCTTGCTTTCTTGCATCATATGCCTCTACTAATGCTAAAAATGCTAAAAACTCCAGGATCCTTACTTGTCTTTATGCTTAAAAGCTTTTCTAATAAACAATCATTTGTAATTATGACATTACTAATTTCATATGGCTCAGTCTCATTCGCACAGCCTCTTCTCAGCATGAAAGTTCTTTTGTTTGTAAAGACAGATGCAAAGTACCTGTTTAATTCATCTGCAGCACCAGTTGAGACCTTCCCACACCCATTGCCCAAGAGTGATCTGATTTTCTTTTTTCTTCCTTGTATTTGCTTACATGAAAAATTCCTTGTCCCCATTTTTTGCTCTCTGAGCCAATGCTTTCTCATATGCAGCAGGCCTTGGCCTCCCTAATCTTATTTGTGGTACTATTACATATCATCTTGTACCTGCTGTAGGCTTCAGTACTAGGCGCCTCCGTAGCCAGGTGGGCAGGAGCAGCAGTGAGTAGCACACACTTCTTGATTAGACTGGGGTTCGAGCCCATGCCCACCAAATACAGATGATGCGGAAAGGTCAGGGAATGACCACTACATATCTCCCGAGCAATATGGCCTTAGTTGCTAATGCTCCTAAAAAAAATAACAAATAATAACAATAGCTTCAGTACTTTTTATGCTGTGTTTGACCAGCCAGTGCCGTAGCCATCCATTTCGGCTTCCTCTTCCTGCAATATTTTCTTAAAGGTATGTATGTATTCATGGCTTCTGTGATTTTTGCTTTTAAAGTATTCCATAATTCAAATGTGTTTGCTATCTCTCGGTAATCTGTCCAGTTCACAGGTGCATATAGTGCCGTAAAATATCAGAGGCTCCTCTACGGAAGTTAAAACCCGTGCTTTTACCTTTAACTACTGCAACATATTTCTTCATGTTCCAACCGAGGAAGTTAATTGTAATAGTTAATAAAATTATCTGTTAATGCCAACTTACATGATTCGAACTTTCAAAGATACCTATTTATCACAATTAAAATACTAGAATTCCCCTACCATGCACTACAGTACAAGTTACAAGATGTGATATTTGCTCCAAATCACCGATATAAAGGTTTTACCAATATTAAGTCATAACATAAAATCTCTAGCTAAATTGGAAATAAACTGTTTATAGAATATCATGTAATATGCTATTTAGGTAAATACAACATCAAAATTTTTTAAAAACATCCATTCCCATTCCATTCCTTCCAAACATCTATTTCTTTTGCCTCAAAGGTGGTACTCATGCATATGTCCATTCCTATATTCCCTGTTAGAGACTTGGTAATTTGGAATCTCCTCTCTTCGATCTTCTCTGGCTTAAAATCTCTCTACCTCATTGTGTCAAATTCATCTGTTTCTACCTTCTCACAAGTCCACTAATCACTTGGAGCTCTTTGACTTCCTCTCTTTGCAATTTGACTTTCTCCAGTCCAACTTTCCTAACAGTGAGGTAACTTTCCTTGGTGATTTTAATGTTCACAACTCCAGCTGGCTTTCGTTTTCTAGTCACACCGACCCAGCTGGTTGAGATGCTGAGGCTTTTGCAATTACTAATGACCTTGCACAGATTGTTCATTTACCTACAAGAATACCAGACAATCCTAATCATACAGGCAACATGCTTGATCTTTTTCTCACAAACAACCTAAGTACACTGTTGAAGTGAGTGGTCCTTAAGCACCTCAGATCACAACTTGGTGATTGTCTCTTCTCCAATGGAGATTTTATCTCATGGCTATTCCCAACCTCATGTTGTTTGGCATTACAAGAATGCAAAATGGGATGACCTGCGAGATTTCTTTTCGTTGGTTGGATTACTGTTTCAAAACTTCTGATATCAACATTTGCTCAGATCACGTGAGTGAAATTAGTCTTGTAGGAACGGAATCGTTTATCCCACACTCCACTCCAAAATCTTGTCCTTTATGTAAACCTTGGTTTTCCAATAAATGTGCTAAGGCTGTTCAAGGGAAGAACGCTGCATATCGTAATTGGCTTGTTTCCAATTCTTCAGTTTCATTTTCTGTCTACACCAAAGCTCGCAACAATTGTAAAGCAGTTATTAATCAGTCCCAACTAGATTTTGAACAGGCTAAGAGTAAAAAACTTGCTTCTTGCCCTAATGGTAGCTGAGCATTATGGTCTCTTGCCAAAGCTGTTGGCTGCAACTTTTGCCCACCTCTGTCAAAACCAGATGGTTCTGTTGTCACTTCAGCCAAGGATAATGCTGACCTGCTAGCATCCCATTTCTCTTCCAACTCTGGTATTAATGATCTTGGTAAACCCCCCCCCCACCACCATTCCTAGAACGCTCCATTCAATGCTGCCTGTGGTCTTCCGTCAAAAGGATGACAGAAGGATTTTAACAAATCTTGATGCTAAGAAAGCTCCAGGTCCTGATGGTATTTCTCCACTTGTTCTCATAACCTGTGTTCCTGAACTTACTCCCGTTCTTTGCCACTTTTTTTTTTCCCAAGAAGAAGGAAAAAGGTGTTTTTCCTTCTTGGAAATTTGTTCATATCCAGCAAGTTCCTAAAGAGGGTGACAAATCCCTCCCATACAATTATCGCCCCTTTGTAATTACCTCTATGCTTTCTAAAGTAATGGAGAAATCAATTAACCGCCAACTCTTAAACTACCTAGAAACCTTCCATCTCATCAACGATCGCCAGTATGGATTCCGTCAGTGTCGATCCACTGGTGATATTCTTGCTTATGTTACCCCTTTATGGACTAATTCAATGGAAAGGTTTGGTGAAACACAAGCAGTTGCTCTTGACATCTCAAAGGCTTTTGATCATGATTGGCATAAAGGTCTTCTAAACAAGCTTCCATCTTATGGTTTATCAACTGTTTTTTGTAATTAGTTATCAGTTTTCTCTCGGATCGCTCACCGAGGGTGATGGTAGATGGCTCTATCTTCTAAGTTCTCCACTAATGCTGGTGTCCCCAAAGGTTTAGTTCTTTCCCCCACTCTTTTCCTCTTGTATATTAATGACTTTCTTCCATTGACTGGAAATCCTATCCACAGTTTTGCTGATGATGGCACATTGCATTCCACTTTCCATTTTGAGAAACCTTGCCCTGCTCAATCAGCTTCAACTTCTAAAATATCTGCTACCAATTCCTTAAATGCCGATCTCCAGGTAATTCTTCAGTGGGGCAAAGACAACTTACTTGATTTCAATCCTTCTAAAACTCAATCTTGTCTTATGTCTTGCAAAAAGAATTCTTCTGCTCGTATGCTTATCTTTGGTGACACTCTGATTTCTAGGCAAAATGATATACAGTGGTACCTCGGGTCATGAACTTAATTTGTTCTTTGACTCCGTTCACGAACCGAAACAATTTTTCCCATTGAAATTAATGCAAATCCAATTAATCTGTTCGCCCGCCCCAGAAACATATTGTTTTTTGACTTTTTTATGGATTTATGTGTGGCAAAAATATATAATATAAAATATACAGTATAACTTTACCTTTGTTGTTGATAGTTGCTGGCATAGGTAGATGGTAGAGGAGGAGGACTACTCCTTTGAAGGAGAGTTCCATTCCATAATAATGTCGGGCATTTCTGGCATTTTTTCTCTTGTTTGTATCCTGGGAAGTGGTTCAATTGCTGGCTTGGTGGGTGGTGTTTTCACAAGATAATGATCCAGAGACATTTGTCTTTTTCTTTGTTGGATAATTTTCCGAAAATGGGACATCACATTGTCATTTAAAATGTCCACTGCTCTGCTGGTCACAGTTTTGTTAGGGTGATGCTTCTCAATGAAACCTGCACTTCACTCCACTTGCTACAAATTTCTTTGATCTCAGCACTTGAAACATGTACCACCTCTTCCTCCTCCTCTCCTGAGTGCTCCTCCTGCATAACTTTCATCTGTTCATGTTGCAACTGAACAAGGTCTTCTGTGTTGAGTTCTTGTCTGTGGTCCTCCACCAGCTCCACCACATCCTCCTCGTTGACCTCCAAGCCCAAACTCTTGCCAATGGTCACAATCTCATTTACTAGAGTTACATCTGTCTCCTCGAAGTCTCTATCAGGCACACAACCTGGCCAAAGTTTCCTCCAGGCAGATTGAAACTGCGGTTAGAGACATTATTCCATGCCTTGTCAATGAGGTTTATGCAGTGGAGGATATGGAAGTGATCCTTCCAAAAATCACGCAGGGTCAAATCCGTGTTGTTGGTCACCTGGAAAAAAAGAGCCTTTGTATATAACTTCTTGAAGTTGGGAATTACTTGCTGGTCCATGGGCTGGATGAGAGGAGTGGTGTTAGGAGGCAGAAATCTGACTTTTATGAAGTTGTATTCAACATTAAGGTCTTCTTCCATACTTGGAGGATGGGCAGGAGTGTTGTCCATAACCAGCAGACACTTAAGGGGCAAATTATTTTCCTCAAGGTATTTCTTGACAGTTGGCGTAAAAACTTCAGTCAACTACTCCATAAAAAGTAATCTTGTTACCCAAGCCTTGCTATTCGCTCTCCACAATGCCAGAAGTTTACCCTTTAGCACTTTATTGCGTTTAAAAGCGTGCGGATTTTCAGAGTGGTAAACTAAAAGAGGCTTAATCTTACAATCCCCACTTGCAATTGCGCACAATAAAAGTGTAAGCCTGTCCTTCATTGGTTTGTGGCCAGGCAGTGACTTTTCCTCTTGGGTTATGTAGGTCCTTCTTAGCATTCTTTTCCAAAAATTCCGTTTCATCGCAATTAAAAACTTGATGCGGTACGTAACCTTCAGAGTTGATAAAGTTTGCAAATTCCTCCACATAGGCATCTGCTGCTTTTTTGTCTGAACTAGCTGCCTCTCCAAGCCTGACAGCACTATGAATTCCAGTTCGTCGACGAAACTTCTCGAACCAGCCTCTACTTGCTTTAAATTCGTCAACGCTAGCATCACTTGTATTCGGCGTTTTCGCCACTAAATCACTGTGCAAAAGTAAAGCCTTCTCTCATATTAGGGCCTCGCTAACACTATCTCCAGCAAGCTGCTTTTCATTAATCCAAACTAACAATAATTTTTCTATTTCTTCTAACACTTGAGACCTTTGCTTCGTTAACATAGTCACTCCTTTAGCCACATCAGCCGTCTTTAGCGCATGTTTGTTCTTTAAGATAGTACAGATCGTGATTTAGCCATGTCATACTGTTTGGCGAGATCGGAAACACGAACACCATTCTCGTGTTTAGTTATTATTTCCTTCTTCGTTTCTTCTGTAATACGCTTAGGCTTCTTTACACCACTGTCATTAACACTTTTCACTTTCTTGGGAGCCATAATGAGGGTTAATTTAATGCAAAAGGCAAAAAAAAATTGTATCAAGAACAACGCAACGACAAACAATGTTCACAGCGCGCAAACCTGAGTACAACTGATGCTGTTCGTGAGCCGAAAACATGGCTTTGGCGCCATGTTTGTTCCTGCACCGTGTTTGTGTGTTCCTGTTCAGGCATTGTTCGCGGGTTGAGTCAAAATTTGTTGGGAAATTGTGTTCTTAGGCCGATTTGTTCATGACTAGAGGCATTCATGACCTGGCTATTACCCTGACTTCTAATCTCTCTTGGCAAAGCACATTACAAATATTGCTTCCTCTGCATCTAGAAACCTTGGTTTAACTTTCGCCCTTGGCGTTACTTTCCTTCCAAACAGCTGTTCACTCTGTACAAATCGCAAATCCACCCTACCATGAAATATTGTTCCCACGTCTGGGGCGGCGCCCCCAAAACCTCTCTGAGGCTTCTAGATTCCATTCTGGAGAGGGCAGTTAGGTTAATTAGTGACTCCTCTCTAACAGAGTCTCTCCACTCGCTGTCTCATAGATGTACTGTTTCTGCTGCATACCTTTTTTTACAGATACTTCCATGGACACTGTTCTTCCGAATTGGCTTCTATAATTCCTGCTTTCTTTTTCAAAACAGTCCAAACACATGCTGCCAGCAGCCAACATCATTTACTCTCCAACTTCAAACTCACAGAACCAACCTTTCATCTTCCTCGTTTATTCATTCAACTGCTGTTTTCTGGAACAACCTTCATACGTATTTCCTGAAAATTACAGTCTACAGAAGTTCAAGTCTAATATCAAAAAATTCCCAGGAGCTCAAAATTCTTCGAATTCACAGTTCATTCTCTAGACTCAAGATGTATTCAGGGGGACTGTATCAGAAGCAATGTGTGCCTTTACAAAGTATGGAAAAATAAAATATAATATGATGAATTATGGCAGAAAATTGAAGATGACTGAGAGACCACTGAAAAAAAATTGAAACCCAAACACACAAAACTACTGCCTGAAAAATAACTACTGAATTAATATCTGTCTCAGCAGTCCAGTTTCTGGAAAACAGTTTGGCAGGAACTTCATAAAGTGGAATGACAGAGTTGCTATTGCCAAACCACTTATTACTGATGGTAATGCTGGAAAGAGGATGCAGTGGTCTAAGGTTTACAAAAACTGAACACTTGATGATTGGAAACATGTCATATTTTCAGACAAATCGTCATTCACACTTTTTCCAACATCTGGGAGCATTTACATTTGGAAACTGTCAAAGTGCAGGTGTCTCTGTAGCCAGGTGGGCAGGAGCAACAGTGCATAGCACACACTTCTTGATTAGACCGGGGTTCGAGCCCGTGACCACCAAATACAGAGGATGCGGAAAGGTCAGGGAATGACCACTGCATATCCCCAGAGCAATATGGCCTTAGTTGCTAATGCTCCTAAAAAAAAACAAATAATAATAACTGTCAAAGTGCATCATCCTGTCTTGTGCCAACTGTCAAACATGGAGAGAATTAACAATGGTTTGGGTAGCAATATCTTGGTAGTCTTTAGGTCAAGTCATCACCCTGAACAGGCAAATTGCTGCCACTGATTACTTTGATATTTTGGGTGACCGGCTTCATCCTATGGTGTTAACGTTGTTTCCCACAAATGATGCCATGTTTCAAGATGATAATGCTCCGATACATACAGCTAGATATATCCAATCTTGGTTTGAGGATCATAAAGCCGAGGCAAACAATTCCCATGGCCTGCACAATCACCAGACTTAAATGTTATTGAGCCACTGTGGGCATATTTGGAGAGGAGAGTGAAAAGCAGATTTCCAACACCTTCACTCATGGAGCTTTAAACATTCCTCTGTGAAAAGTGGTCCAA
The DNA here is from genome assembly GCF_048544385.1 of Mastigoproctus giganteus. Lineage (NCBI taxonomy): Eukaryota > Metazoa > Arthropoda > Arachnida > Uropygi > Thelyphonidae > Mastigoproctus > Mastigoproctus giganteus. Next base: position 80,097,087 of record NC_143579.1, read on the forward strand.
TATTCCTCTTAAGACATTTCAAGATTTATTTGAATCTATTCCGTGTAAAATGCAATCTGTTTTAAAAGAAAAGGGTGAATCATCATCATATTAATGCATGCTAATAATGCTTATCACAGCTGTTTCCATTATTTTATCCACTGTGTATGTCTGAAGTCCCATGTAATAAGATATTCTAATTTAATTACCCACTCCATCTATTTACAGGTTTAGTTGATTATCTTATTTAGTGATTTTTGCACTGACACTAGTTTTGAAACACACTGTATATCCTTTGATGTTGGGGGGGGGACTGTTCAATTCCCCCCATAAGTTCTGAAATAAAAATATATCTGGTTATTTGCAGTAAATCTGTGTTTCATTACTGTTAAAGTAGTTTTGAATAATTCACACTATTTAAGATTTTGTGCATCCACATGCAGTAAACTCTTTAAAATCTGATAGACTTGGGGGTTGAGAGTTGCTGCATTTTAAAATTTTCTGTATACGAGAGATGTATATCCAGTGTTTGAGCAGTTGTAGAGGAGCACATTTCAATAAATAATGACAAACAACTGAACTTATTTACATCTGTGAACATTTATAATGACTAGCTTGTTATTTTATCCGCTTTTGCAACCAGCGTGATTTAAAACTGCGGTAATGCAATAGTCTTAATTCTCACATTGGAACAGATTTGCCTTATAGCAGGTTGGCCTGGTATTGCACCACTTTCAACAGCTTTAGCTGTATTACAGTATTGAACACTGATTTTGTATACTGCATGGAAGCTTTAACAACTTCTTTGCAACTGTTGTGTGTGCTGTCACTAGAGACCACCTGCTACCTAATGAGAGACCAGGTAATCCCAAAAAAGCAGTCTCATCTTCAAAATCTCTTAAAAATCTTCATCCTAAAATAGCCAGTCTCATCTTATAAACCGAGCCTGGCCAAGCCAAATTGTTCTGCAGGCCACCTTGAACTACAATTTTCCGTAGGCCACACAAAATAAAACAGTCATTTTAAAAATAAAAAATCAAATGCCATAAAAATTTCTTTCATTCATTCATTTTTATTTTATACCATGTACCGTACTTAGCAGCAATAAAGAAGTTTATTTATCTACATCAGTGAGATATTTGCTTTTCTTTGCGATCACTTAATTTTTTAAAATCTACTTTTATATTGGTAGTTGCACTTAATTGATTTTTCAGATTTTCATCTGTTATTGAAGCTTGATTTACTTTTAACAAATTTTATTTTTGAAAATAAAGTTTCACAAATATATGTGGATCCAAAGGTGCTCAATTTTTGTGCAAAAAAATCTTAATTTGGGATACTTTTCCACTGTCACATGTTATAAAAGTTGATTTTTGATGTTGTGACGTGAATATGTTTTAATTCGTAAATCAATTACTTCCATCTGCAGAGTTTCTGGTTCGAAGAAGGGGAGGAGCAGTGGGGATTTGGAGAAGTACAGCTGGTCTACTATTATATTTCTCATTATTTATTATGCCTAGTGCAGCTAGTGAATGATTTCCCACTGATGTAGTCAATAGTATAAAAATCATTTGGTGAGCTGCAAAAAATAATGTGGTGGGCCGCGGGTTGGCCAGCCCTGTTATAAACAAATGGCTTTTAGAGAGGTCATCTGCTGTTTGAAAGTACTGCAATACCAGGGCAACTCCTTGCAAAGGCAAGTTTATTCTGTGAGAATTAAGACCATTATATTATCTATGCAGTTTAAATTCTACTGGCTGCAAAAACAGAGGAAAGAGCCTGCAAGCATCTTAAAAGAAAGAAAATGTCACTATTTTACATAGATTCTTAATTAAAGACAAATGTGATTTTTGATGCGAATGCCTGATTGCTTTTTTTTTTTTTTTTAATATTTAGGGATGGTAAATTGCTGATTTTTATTATTATTATTTTTTTCCTTTAAAATGTACCAGATTTTGAGGAGTTTACTGTAATTGTATATCCTGCCTGTATTATAACTTGTTTGGTAATCTTATTTTATTTATATGCTTAATTTTATAGGTACATCATCTTAACGATATATGTTGGGATAAATGTGTAGACAAACCTGGATCAAAGCTAGACAGTCGGACTCAGACATGTATTACTAACTGTGTGGAAAGATTTATAGATGCTTCTTTAGCCATTACCAATAGATTTGCTCAGCTGTTACAACACTCAGCAAATAGAATGTAGCTTCTTTGAAACTATTAATAAATTATGTTTGCTTTCATGAAATCCTGTTTGCAAAGCAGGCTAAGTACAAGGGAATACTTATCCCAAGCACTTGTCTGTTGTATTTTTGTTGTTAGTCACAAGTTTTGTTTTTCGTGCATGTTGAAAGTTACTACACTGTATTATAATTATTGAATAGTTTAATTATAAAATTCTTGTAGAGTTTTATAAACTAGTAGATGAAAAATTCCAGTGATATACATGGTTTAATTTCACTCTGAACTCTTGTATTTTTATATAATCTTAGTTACCTAAGATTTTAAGTAACTTAGTTAGATAAAATTTTATATAATCTGGTTAAAATAACTCCCTTATTGTTCTTCAACATTTTCAATGTATTTCATCACTGTTTAATTCTTTCCATAAAAATATCAGATATCATTGCATTAAAAAGAAATTAATTTACTAGGCATTCAGTACTGTGACCTTTTAGACCTGTTACACTGAGGTTAGTAATACTGCCACTGTTAAAAGCATTTCTGAAGCTACTGGTTTGATCTCCTTTAAAATAGACTGCAATTTGTTTATGTATCTTTAGAATATGAACTCTCCACCTCTTCAATACAAATTGTAGGTTTGAAATCAAAAGAAAATGATCTGAAGAATACAGCGAGCAAGGACCACAACCATGTTCCCCTTGGCCAGAAATTGTTTCGTGTTGAGGCTGTTGTTGAAATAGTCAGGTTGAATGTCAGGTGCAAGTTGATCATGTTTTTAGATATCAGTGGGATTGTGTGTAAAGCATATGTTCTACTGAGCCAAACTGCAAATTAGCACTGTTACATTGACTAACGTTCTGGGGAACTTTTTGCAAAAAACGTCTTAAAAGCTGATCTCGTTACAAAAATGCCTGAATGTGTTACTGTAGCCTAGAGTACTTCGATGTGTGATCCCTTGCATTCACTAGATCTAGCTCAGTGTAAATTTTTCTCATTTCCGAAACTAAACTTCTGTTCTCGAAGGATGGCAATTTCATTGTACTGTATTTCAGGAACTTTTGAAAAATCATCAGTCAGATTTTAGTGGTATGCCTAAATTTGCATGAAAATCACTATCAAGTCTGATTTAGAATCATTTTCTAAATCAGACTTGAAACACCAATTTTTGATTGGTGTTTGATACTTACAAACAGTGACTTCTGCTCTGGATTTAATATAGCTTCAAAGAATATTCCACGTGAAATCACCTAGGTTAGGTTGGGTTGGGTTGGGTTGCTTAACCATTTTATTTATTATTTTTTTTTTATATATTGTCACCATAGTTAATACTACTGTTAAGTAGACCAAACCAATTTATTTTTTTCTGCCTCAGCAAGCAAAAATAAGTGTTTGTAAGGGTCCTTGGAAAAGGTTGTTATTACTTAAGTATTTAAGATAACTTATTCCCACTTTTATTTCCTGAAAGTGAATATTTTGGACAAATGGGTTTAAATTCAGCTAATGTGTAGGGAGCAAAGTTGCTATTTTCAGACAGCCATAAAGCAGAATGGGTTTAAAACAAACTGGATTTTTTTTTTTTATTTTTTTATTATTAACTATGCATAAGTAAGTTTTAGCCTGTGAAGAAGAAACTTAATTTTTTTCAAGCCCTCCCTGCTTTTTTTTTTTTTTTTTTTTTTTTAACCCTGAAGTTATGAAATTAAAAAAAAAAAAAAAAAAAAAGCATATTTTAAGGTCAGATATCTTAAAAAGGGTAATGGCTGAAAATTCCAAATTCTGTGTATGAGATTACCTAGTGGTGCTCTACAAATAAGTTTCATTTTGTGGTTCAGTCTGGTTCCAGAATTATGAGGATTGCATTTAATTTAAAATTAGCATTCTGCAATAAAATAAATAAATTTTCTGTTTATACTCCAGAACGACCAAACGGTCAGAGGAGTTCACAAGATAGATAGAATACAAGAAACAGCACTGTATTCAGCAGTCACGGGCTTGAACACTGGTCACTCAAGGCACGTGTACTTATGCACCCGCGCGCCTGACCACTAGGCTATGGCGGCCTGTAATACTTATAAAACAATGCTTTTATTTCTAAAAAATAATAATTATAGTGAAAAATGAATCTAAAATATAATATTTATGCTTCCGTTATGGTTTGGTCAACTTTAAAAATTAATACTTAATTTAAAAAAATTAAGTGAAAACCATTACACTAAAATTAAACAGGAAGGAAGGAAAATCGTTTTGAATATTTTCGTTTGATTCTTTTAATTGCGTTAATTTGATTTTTAATTGTTTTATATTGATTTGAATTGTGTTAAATTGTTTATTTAATTATTTATATTTTACTCTAATGTACCGGTAAGTTGTCGATTTTTTTCGTTTTTTCCATTTTAATTTCTGGAGGTTATCATACGGAAGTGTTCTACGCACTATATTGAGGTAAACTCCCCTTATTATTTTACTAAAATTAAACAATATAGATTACATAAAAACACAAATTTATTTCAATAAACTAGTTTTTCATTTCAATTTATTTTGAAAAACATTTACAAAGTACTTTGCTTACTAACAACAGCAATTTTAATTCTGCTTAACCCTCCTTTAGCCAAATGACATGACAGGCTAAAAGTGCAACATTTTCTACATGATTTTTTATTTTTTAAGTGGCTCAATAACTTTAAAGAATTCAGTATTTTTCCATGTGAGATGCAAGTCCTTCCTGTAATAGTTTTAAACTCAAGTGATGTTAGAGTGTCTAAGATATTTCTCATTGGAACCCAAAATTTATCACTTTTATCTAAACTGGAAGTTGTGGCAGGGCCAATTGGATGATAAAACATAACCCTGACATCATCACCTTCTTTTGAAATTTCCATGACACTTCCATTTTTCACCATAAACACACAATATTATCCTTTTCATTGATATTCTTCACACCCAACACACAAGAATCAAAGATCTTAAATTCAAAGTGTTTGTCACTAGCAGAACCTGAAGTTCTGCTGATTTGCAAATTGGAGTCATCTCTGGGAAGTAAACATTGATTTTTTCCTTGTGTTCGGTACATGTTTAGTTTCCAAGAACCTTTCTATAAAATTTGCCTCTTCCTTTTCAATATCTTCTTGGTACTCTGTGTAAAAACATATTCCTGTTAAGTTTTTACACAATTCTCATATATCTTAACTGTAAGAATATGGTCTTTAATTGTCTTTTGCATACTTGCCATTGCAACAAGCCTTTTGGCAGTACCCCTGATTTCATCGCAGGAACCTTTCCCATTTTTTGTGGCAAAGAAGTGCCACTCTGCATCCACTCTCAAACCTGCCTTGTGTTTGCACAATTTAGAAAATTTTTTTATATTTTTTGTATTGGGCTTCTGTCCCATCCGAAAAGTTTTTTCTGAATTTTTTTTAAGCTTTCCTTTTGAGATAGTATAAAAGGGATCTGCTTTTCTTTCTTTTTTTTTTTTTTTTTTTGGGAACTGTATACAGCAGTTGTGTTGCATGTTAAACAATCACTTAAAAAGCACAAGCTTTTATTGCACAGCAGTTCTACTCTCTCTTTTTTTGTTATAAATACAAAATGGATGTATTCTTGCTTGCAAATTCATCCAGTGGTAACTATATTTTGTCCTGGATGATGAAAGTAAAATTTCCAGAGAAATCTCCAATCACGATACATTCATCACTTTTAAATATTCCTTTCTCATTTTTAAAAACTTTGATTGGCTTTTTGAAATGAAGTGGTGGCTTTCCAATTCCTGAAGTTAACAAAAAAAGTTCTCTTTAAAGTCTGAGTAAGGTCAATAAGTGTTACAAGGTTGTGCAAGTTTGTTGCCACCCTTTGCTGATATGTTATCATCTCTTCATCATGATCAGGATTGAATTACTTCAATTCCTGGGCACTTTGAACAATTTCCAAACATGCAGTCTTCATTATCAATGTCACATTCTGTTTTTGAAATAGGGTTTTTGCAATCATCTACCTTTGCTGCATTGGCCACCATCAATTTTGTGTTCCGGTGAATTGAGCAGACCCACAGTGGGTGCCACTGGCTCCAGCAAGTATACACCATTTAGGGCAAAACTTGGAAAATCCTATTTTGAGCCCTGGATGTTCTTATTAAAATATTTTGTAGAGTTCCTTTAAGTTACAAAGTATCAATTGTTTCTGTTTCATTTCTTTTTATCCATCTTCAAGATGAACTGATTTGGTATCTTTCTTTCCAGGACACATTCTGTGCTTATTTCATCACTTTGATAAAAATTTATAACTAAGTTCTGTAATTTCTTTTATTAGTTTTTTTTCCCAGGTTTCCCAAAATTTATTTCTGGTATAATTCCAGATTTCTCCACTAATGCTTGTGATTTTTTGACTAGATACTTACATCAAACTCTTCTGTTGTTTTCTTTCTTGACCAGCTATATGGAGCTATACTAATACTTTATTTTTTTCAACATTTGTGAATTGGAGGATTCACAAATGTTGAAAGAATCTGATAGTTTTTTCTTAACAGCACTAGATTTTTTTTTACTATTCTCTTTACTCCTGTTTCTTTTTATCACTCAGTTTCAATATTTTCATTGGTGATGTGCCTAAAGGACAACCAGCATCATTAAGAGATCCTAAAACAATTTTAGGTGCAGTGAAAGGCACTTCATCTTCTTCAGTATTTTAATCTTCAACTGACACACAAAGTTTTATTTATTTATTTATTTTTTTTTTTGTGTGTGTGGCAAGTACAACAAACAGATTTGCCTGATATAAGTGACAGTGAGGGCCACTTTTCATTTAATTCTATTGTTACTTCTCTCAACTATTTTTTAATTACTTTTTTGTGATATGAAAAAAGACCACAATATGCAGTCCCAAATAAATATCTATATTTATCAACATATTTTTTGAAATGATATGTACAGAGTAATTATTTCATCACACTTAACTCTTTTTTTTTTTTTATGAAGACAATATCAAATTCTTGGAATTCTTCTACTTGTTGGATTTTTGAAATTTCATAAATTATTTTCATAGTATTCTTTAAAAAAGTACCCACAGAACATGTTCCTGCATTTTTCTGTGCAGTCATTTACTTATAGGTGTAATACTCACTCTGAAAAAAAAAAAGAAAACACTTAAATTACAAAACAAACATAAAATAGTAATTTTATGCCTTACTATTATGTAGAATAACACTTATTTAAATAATGTCACTCATAGGCAGTTCAATGAACTCATGTGAACACTGTGGTGCTTGATTATAGACTAATAGATGTTTGCCTTTGTTGTTTGACAGACAGGTAGAGACTTGTTGAAACATGTCTATGCAAGAAACAGCCTGTCCTCTTACATTCATGTGGCAACTGTAAGTCACCTAGTTTGCTCTTCTAGGTACTTGCAGTTCCCACAATGTAAACAAACATATATCCGGGGCCTATCATTGGATTGTTTGGGTCCTAAGCAAAATATTTTCCAAGGGGTCTTTACACCCTACTTTAATAATTAAAAAAAATTAACACTATAATCCGAAAATCCGACATTACAGTCAGTAAAGCAAATAAATTTGCATATATTTCTAAGGAAATGTTGCAAATCTGAACTTATTACCGGCACACGCCTTTTGACCAGAAGCCACAACATTGCAATTTGAAAGTGTATTTGATTTGCAAATTTTTTAAGGAACTGAATGTGCATGCTCATCATTATGCTACTGGATATCATTGATTTTGGTTGTGTCCATTGCCATTTATAGGCCCCTGTGCACATGCTGAGTTTGCATGTGCATAACCCCCCCCCATGCCGCACGTATACCATACACTGGGATTAACCAAATAAATAACTCTTAGTTAATTTTTTTATTTGTTACGTACATGACTTATGAAAGGAAATTTCAAGTACAAAAAAAAGACTAGAAAACAAATTACAAAATGAAATTTAATGGCAGAAAAAATACAGCAAAAGAGTAAAATTTTATTTATGATTTTGGTTTTTTCCAAATTTTTTGTATTTTTGCTACAAGGCTATTAATTTTTAAAGTGGACTGAACCATAAAAGAAGCATAAATATTACATTTTTGTTTAATTTTTCACTATACAGTAGAGCATCGATAATCCGAACTAATTGGGATGGGGGTAGTTTGGATTTTCGAACTTATCAAAAATACCATTCTGGAGGGGGGGAAAAGATTTAGTGAGTTTAGAAATAAAAACAATAAGTACTTATGTATTTTTATTCATAGGTAACAAAACAAATAGGAACTCTTAGCCACAATGACACATGTATAGGCCTTTAATGAAAATAATTACTTGTTTTTTGCTGCACCATTTTTGAACTTTTTCTTTGCTGCCAAATCTATCTTTTCAGCAAGAGTAGTTGAGAGTTGGGTAGCATTCGATTTGTTGATTGTTTGTCGATTTAATTTGTTTGTCAATTTTCACGTATCATTTTCATATCTTCATTTTTATAGCCTGTGGATAATATTCCTCTGATTTTTACTTATTCGAATTGCCATTTAATAGAATCAAAATTCAATTCGCAAACGTGGTCACAATAACCAGTGCTTACAGTAATTATTTTATGGCACCAGCATAAAAAATAAATAAATGCTGCTTGTTCGGATTATCAGCTTTTCAAATTTTTGACATTCGGATTTTCGACGCTCTGCTGTAATTACTATTTTTTAGAAATAAAGGCATTGTTTTATAAGTATCGCAAAATGCTAATTTTCCATTGAATACAATTCTCATAATTCTGAAACCAGATTTGAACCACAAAATTAAACTTATATCATTTGTAGAGTATCACTGGATAATCTCCTATGCAAAATTTGGAATTTTTGGAAGTTACCCCTTTTGAGATATTTGATGTTAAAACATGCTGTTTTTCAAATTACACAACTTCAGGGTTAAAAAACAAAAGTATAAAGGGCTTGAAAACATGAAGTTTTTGATTCACAGACTAAAATCTACATATGTATAGTTAATAATAAAAAAAATTCCAGTTTTGTGGTTTTAAGCCCTTCCTGCTTTGCAGCTGTCTGAAAATAGCAATTTTGCTTATTGCATTAGCTGAATTTAAGTCCATTTGCATCTTTGTTGACCAAAGAGCTATATATGACTCAAGTTTTCTAAAAATAAAATATGAAAATATAATTTATTATTTAATAAGTTATATTAAATAATTAAGTAATAACATCCTTTTCCGAGAACCCTTGCAAACACAAATTTTTTCCTGCTGAAGCAGATAACAATAAGTCCAGATTCAAAATGGCAGCAGGTAAAAAAATAACAATAAATAATAATAATAAATAAATTGCTTTGGTCTACTTACTAATGGTACTAACTGTGGTGAGAATATAAAAAAGTAATAAAATTATCAAGCAACTATTTATTTTCAAACTGGGTGATATTTCAAAAAATCTTTGAAAAATCATTTATCAGGTTTTAGTGGTATTCCTAACTTTGCATGGAAATCAAACTATCAAATCTGTATTTAGAAACATTTTATCTTTGGTTGGTGTTTGATACTTACAAACAGTGACTTTTACTTGGGATTTAATATAGTTTAAAAGAATATGCACTTCTGAAGAAAAGTTATTCAATATTTTGTGTATATAATTTACAATTGCTAAAGATTCAAATTTGTGCATAGTCATGTATGAAATTTACAAGCATAAAATAGAGGAATGTGTGAATTTCCCTGGAGAGAGAGAGAGAGAGAGAGAGAGAGAGAGAGAGAGAGAGAGAGAGAGAGAGAGAGAGAGAGAGTGAGTGATTCAGCTGTTCTTTTTGATTTGGTGCTTTGTAATATCTTTACACAAATACAGCAATACCCCGCTTTGCACTGATAATTGATACCGAAACTGTTCCGTGTTATGTGAAACCGTGCTGATTGAGGTATAATTGTAATCGGTTTTAATTGAATGCATACCAGAGAAACAGTCTATAAACAAATTATAATAAATTTATAAACAATTTGAGCTTGATAGCCAATTAAAAGGATTTGAAATAAAAAATATTGCAAAAATGTTATTAATGAAATGGTAACATCATGAAAGATGAGGAAAAAAAGCTTTATTGTTTATTTTGGTATTTCAGTAATTAATGAAGTCTGAAGTCATCTCTTCTTTTTCCTGGTGTACAAGTGTTTGTAGCATCGAACCCCATCTTGTAAAATTTGACTTATTTTGATGCTACATTCAACATTCGGATCTCCATTCATAATCACCTCGCAGGCATGTCAACACCCCCCTGAAAAACTTTCTACAAAATTCTTTTGGTGCCACATCAGAATTGTTTTCCTCTTCTTCATATGCAGTTTTCTCGTCAATTTCAAGGAGAGTTGCGTTATCTAAGTCATTTCCATGTGATTCAGTGCAGCCACATACATTAGCAGTGTCCAAAGTTTTCAATCCCAAGTCTTTTCCGATCTTCACAATGTCATCGAGATTTGCCTGAACTTGCGATTTAAAACCAGTGAAATCATTTGCCAGATGGGATGAAACATGCTGCCAAACAGAACGCATGTTGTTGGCAGTGATTTCTAGCCAAAATGCAGATTTATTTTCGATCTTATTTAAAGGGATAAAAAATAAATTGTGAAATGAACTGTTTGAAAAGCTATCACGGCAGGATGGAATTCAGAATACTGAACAGTGTTGTTGCATGTTGCCACCGACTGCCTGAGGGGAGCTTTTGGCACATGTGCATATGAGACATATGTGTCTAGGCTGTTGAATGAGTTTTAATATGTACAGTAAATTTTCGGCTTAAACTTAATTGAAAACCGTGTTATAGTGAAACCCGTGCTAAGTGAGGTATTGCTTTATCTGCAAGAATCTAATTGCTAATGGAGAATTTCTTACAAGAACTCTGATGGCATATAACATTTAGAAAGCCACTGCATAATATATTGTGCAGCCCAGCATGAATGATATCAGAAAATGCTGTAATTGTTCATAATTTTAGCTCTTCAGAAGCAATTATTAGTGCAGATGAGGCAATTTCGAAGGATGAAACCGGAGTTTGTTGCAGATATACTTCCAGTGATGACACCTAAGGCTGCTACTTTGATCTAAACACTGATGTTCAGGTTCCACTTGTGAGTTAAGTGGACGGAAATTTGTGTAAGTCCAATCATTCTGACAGAATCCTCTACTGGCATCTTCATGATGGTGAAACTTAGTAACTCTAGGTGTATCTTCACATACAAAGTCTAAAAATGTTCCAGCTTGTATAATGGAAATGACCATCCATTTGTGAAATTGGCAGCTTTAAAATGTTTTACACAGGGCATCCACTTAGTAGTCCACTAGACCAAACCAGTGGACTATCTAGGAAGCACCTGGATTAGCTAGTGTATTGTAGATATGCATGTTCCGTCAAGTCATGTTTCAAGCAACAATACAGAACAACAAAGTAAAGAAAAAAATCAAAGTATATTGGGAAATAGAGGAACATTCACAAGTTCCAGTAACATATTTGAACAATTGATCCATATCCAAAAATTGTGTAAATAACTTAAATATTGAGCAGTGTGTCTTGCATTTTCATGTGGAAATCAGCAGTGAATTGAGTGGCCTTACTTTGGGAAACTAATATGTTCCTCTCCTTTTTGATGTATATCAAAAGGAAGCTCCGTAGCCGAGTGGTCAAGAGCGGGAGTGCAGTAGCACACGCTCTTTGAGTAGACCGGGGTTCAAGCCCCCTGACTGCTGAATATGGTCGATCTGCCAACCTGCACCGGACCAGCGTGGCAGATTATGGTCCATTTTCCCTCAGCATGAATTGTTGAGGAGGCTTCCATCCTGCAGTGGGTTGATAATGGCTGTACTTTACCTTTTTACTTTGAGAAACTAATATGTTCCCCTCCTTTTTGATGTATATCAACATAACTATCCTAGTCGTAGTAAAACATGCAACTATCTTTAGCATTATGGTTATGTTGTTCCATTTAATGGACAGTGCTACTGTGTGTGACAAGTACTTCAACTATATGGAAAATAGACATACAAATTAAGGCTACTTACTTTTTGTGTCTTACTTGTAAAAAAAAAAAAAAGAAGGAAAACTCATAACTGTGAAGACAAATTAAATTTACTTTTCCCAAGCAGTTATACTAGTATTAACAATTTTTACTTTCACTGCTTCTTTATATTTCTAAACAATTGACTTTCTCTTCTCTTACTCTAGCACCACGTGACATTCAGTTTCAAGTCTGTGGAAAATAATGTACAAAGCAGTGTGTGCCAGACACGTTACAATAATGTGTTACCAGCTATTGGAGTTTGGAAAGTTATTTGAAGTAAAATTAGTCATACAACTAAATACATATGAAAGCTAATATAATGCAAGCACAATAATCTGTCTTCATGTCAAACAGATAATTTATAGTTTATAAATTATTTGTTTATAAACTTATAGTTTAAAAACTTTCTTCGGGCTCTACAAAAATATAATTGGCAAAACTAGGTAAATAGATTAATCATTCTATAGTATACTCTTGCTGCCTCTACGCTAACTGATGACTGGAGAGAGTTCAAGCATGTATTCTGGTGGGGAATACTGGAATCATGTTATATCAAAGAGCTGGGTATATTCTTACTATTTCATGCCATATCCTAAAATTTCACCAATTCATTAATTGAAAACACTTGAATACATTATTCCAAGTGTTGTCTAACAATAGCCTTATATAATGGGATTATGACATACTTATCTCTACTATAAAACGTTCGATAAATCATCGATAGGATGCCATGGGCCTTCCTTTCAACCTGTATACTATGCTCAGAGAACTTCATGTCTGACTATATTGTAACTCTCAAGTCCCTTTTTTCCATAGGCAGATTCAGGATAGGAGCACCGGAGAATGCCCCCCCCCCACCCCACCCCCATGCGCATCCTTTTTTGGAGCATATGCACCAATCAATTAAATTACCTTTTAGCTTACAAAAAAAATTTTTTTTTTTTTTTTTTTTATTGTTAACATAGGATTTTATCAATTTTTGCATTGTGGCTCAGCTATTTTCAAATGACTACAGTTGACAACACTGATGCTGATGTGATTGCCATTCTAGTTCGAGGCATCACGCAGTTTGGTCGTGCGTAATGTTTACTTCGAAGTAATTCAGACTTTAGCTGTGTGCCTGTGTCTGCCAGTCAAATTGTTTGAGTGTCATATTTGTTTTGTTCTGTGCATTATTTTGTGCATTGTGCACAAAATGGTGCCTCTCCTGTCATTTTTTTCTGGATCTGCCACTGCTTTCTTCCACTACTGACTTTAGTTCAACTCCACGAAGTGTACAAGTTATTTTGGAGTTGCTATTCCCCAGGTGTAAGACCTTGCATTTTGCTGAATTAAAGCATAGCTGCCACGTCTCTGACCATCCCTGAAGTCTATATAGGTCACTCTGAAGAAGTGGCCTAGATAGACCACTTGATGGTGGTGATCATTAATTACTCTACTGATCTTTACATCATCTGCAAATTTAGACATCACGTCCTCTATCCCTTCATCATTGACATTTAAGAAAATCAAAAACAATTGTGGTCCCATTACTGATCCTTGAGGAACCCCACTTGTTATATTAACCCAATCTGAGGAATAACCATTTATCACAACCCTCTGCCTCCTGCCCTGAAGCCATCCTGCTATCCAGCTAAGGATTTTCCATATGATTCCAACCTGTTCCAGCTTATAAATTAACTGCTCATGTGGGACTGAGTCAAATGCTTTGCTGAAATCTAAATAAATAATAAATAATTTATATAAATTATTTATAATTTATAATATAAATAATAAATAAACAATCTAAATAAATAATGTTGAAATTATCCCTAAATCCAGCTAATGATTGACCCTGTCAAAGTAAGCCAACCAGATCTGTTAAACATGATTTTCCCTTTACAAAACCATGCTGTGTGTCCTTCAGAATTCCATTTCTACCTAAATTATCCTCAATTCTACCCTTGATCATTGCATCCATGATTTTTCCTACTACTGAAGTTGGACTGGCCGGTTGGTAATTTCCCACTACACTCTTAGAGCTGCCTTTATGTATTGGCAATGCATAGGCACTTTTCCAATCCAATGGAATCTCTCCCGAGTCCAGTGATGCTCATAATTAGCCTTAAGGGTTCAATGCACTTGTAAAATTATAGGGTGTATGTCATCAAGCACAGGAGCCTTACTTTCATGTAGGCTCGAAAGTTTTTTTTCATTAAATAAGCATGTGACATTTCAGTATCATTAATTACATATTCTCATTGACATAAAGGGTTTTTCTATTGTAAATATCACTGCAAAGTAACTGTTGAGTTCATCAGCTGGGGGTATCTAATACTATCTCATGTCCATTACATAAAAGTCTGATCTTTATCCTCACACTTGCTCTCTTTACCCACAATTTCTCATAATCTGCCTTTGCGAACCTAATATTTTCTGTGGCACTATTACAGGTCAATTTGTAGCTGTTATAGGCTTTGGTACTTTTTATTGCCCTGTAACTTTTCCATGCTGTCTTTTTCTGCCCAAGTAATCTGGCAACTTTGTTATTCATCCAACTTCGAATCTTCCTCGTGGAGTATTTTATTTAATGGTATATACGCACTGAAGGCTTCTGTGATTAATGTTTTAAAGGTATACCATAATTCAATTGTATTTGCTCTCTGTGCGATATCTACCCAGTTAATAAAGGCCGTGTAGCACCTTAAGCCGTCATAATTTCCTTTCCTGAAATTATAAACCATTCCTTTGCCTTTAACTACTGTTACCTCTCTCATCATCATCCACCGTAGAACTCTTTGATCACTTCCTGCTGCTGGTTCCTGTACTGTTAGCCTTATTATGTCATCTGGTTCATGGATGATGATCAGGTCTAGAATATTCTTTTCCGTAGTACTTTTTCTGACATGTTGATACAAATAGAAATCGTATAGTTGATTTAAAACTTTTGCCCTCCATATAGTTTCCTTCCCATTTGCTTCAATTAGTTAAAGGCAGTTAAAATCATCCATAATAAGACATTCCTGCTTACTTGCCCATTCCATTTGCATGTAGAGGCTCTCATCATAGTCTTCACAATCACCTGGCCTGTAGATTACTCCCACTCTCATTATACCTTTGCTTCCAACTATCTCACACCATACAGATTCTATACTAGCATGCAAAACATCTAAATCCGGGAAAGCCTTCATCTCATTCAGGCTGCTTTTGATAAGAAGCATGACCCAATCACCCCTTCTATCTGCCCTCTCCTTCCTAAATACATTGTATACACCATACCGAAACTCGTTATCTCCTGTTTCCGGGTGGCACCAAATTTCCGTATGTCCTATTATGTCACCGTTACTTGTCCCATCCAGAAATTCAAATTCGTTCAGTTTTTTGACGATACTTCTGACATTATTGTATAAACAATTAAGACTTGGTGTTCTTGTATAGTTAACTACCATGACACATCCCTTGAAGTTAAGCTGCCCTCAGAACATCTTGCTAATATGATCTGTTTTGGTAACAAACAAGGACTCTTGAGTTATATCAAGTGTGTT
Organism: Mastigoproctus giganteus; assembly: GCF_048544385.1. Lineage (NCBI taxonomy): Eukaryota > Metazoa > Arthropoda > Arachnida > Uropygi > Thelyphonidae > Mastigoproctus > Mastigoproctus giganteus. The sequence continues at coordinate 80,112,808 of NC_143579.1, forward strand.
CTTGTATAGTTAACTACTATGACACATCCCTTGAAGTTAAGCTGCCCTCAGAACATCTTGCTATTATGATCTGTTTTGGTAACAGACAAGGACTCTTGAGGTATATCAAGTGTTACTTTGACCAATATCATCAGATAAATGTGTATCTATTACCCTTGTCCCCTCAGACTAGCAGTTCCCTTGTACCCTTAAAGTACCCTCAGTAATACTGGCAAAAACCCTTACACCACCTTTGTTTAAATGTATCCCATCTCTACAAACATTCTTTATACTTACAAGTAAGGGCTAAGCTGATAATTTCTCCCCAAAAGCCGTGCAGAGTCCTTCACATTTTGAGTTAATCCACAAGGCTTTCAGTATATAATCCCTCCTATCGTTCCTGGGCAGAATTGCAGATACAGACATTCTGACCTATCTCATGATATTTCTTCAGCATGGTCCTATATTTGTCTTACAAATTTTCAGATCATGTGTACTTAATGTCATTAGTTCCCACAAGAATAATATTCTCTTTACTCCCTTAAACTCTGGCAATCTGTTGGTGACATCATTAATTGTTGCTCCTGGCAGACATACCCCTGTTGTAGGGTATGCCACCCAGTAGTGTTTTCGGGCCGGAATGCACCAGAACAATGTTCCGGTACTTTTTCTAAATGTCATAATAGAAAATCATTAAATTTATACACCTAATATTATGAAACAATGGCATAATCAAAGGGGAGGGAGAAATATCTATTTTACCCATTGCTACTAAAAATAAATATTAATAGATGCCTTTAAAAATTTATTTAAAAACAAAAATATAAATTTCATAATGAAACTTGAACGTTTCTTACTAAAGTACAATGTGTTAGATAAAGAAATCCAACAAATGAGATATACTGTGATGCATGCGAAGCTACATTTTGATTCATCGTGAGCTGAATGCTAGAACTAGTTGTTCTATGAACCATGAATCTGAAGTCTGATTCAGTTACTGTACAGTCAATGTGACGTTATCATATAGTCTTCTGGAGAACGAGCGTTCCTGTACTATTTTTTTTTAGCAATACACCTCTGATGCCACCTATCCTTATTACAAACTACAGTCTGACCTCTATATAATGAAATCGATCGTTAACGATATAACAAAAAAATTCGTTATAAAGAAGTATGGCCTTTTCAACAATTAAAAATACTGTAAATTCAGAAATATAATAAAAGATGGGAAAGAAGTGGGAATGAATAAATTTTCTAATATTTTAAAACAATTTATTAATACACTTTTAAGAATTATTTCTAAAATATTTGGTTATTTTTTTGTTGTACACTGGATTCTACTGTACACCGTTCATAAAAATGTTTGCATTGGTTTAAACTTTAAACACTCAGATATATTTTCTGTTACATTTTCTTCCCACTAAAGGACTCGATGCAAAGTTTCAAATGCTGCCAACATTTGTTGGAAAGGTTTAATATGGCCCTCATTTTCATCCAACTCATTGTCGATATTGTCACTCATTCTTTAAATACGCTCCAAAATGTTGGACTCACTCGGATATTCAGCTATTATGACATCATTATCAACTCCTAAAAATTCGTCAAGAACAATTTCTCGACTGATCAGAACTTCGCTTGTAACTCTTCCCAAGATTGCTCAATGGCTTCTAGTTCATCCCTCTCATTTCTGTTAATTAGCATTTTAGCAAAACCTGCTTTTGCGAAACAATTCTTAATCATTGTTTCCATCGCATCTTGACTCCACACTCTCGCCAAGTCTGATATGCACATCCACAAATCTATAACAGAATCCACAATTTTTTTCAGTATGCACCTTCGGTAGTGCATTTTCAAATTCTTGATAATGCCTTGGTCCATTGGCTGCAGTTAAGACGAATTATTCAGAAGGAAGAAAACAAACTTCACACTTGTAAGTTTCGAAATTACCGAGTGATAGTGGGCAGTTGGTTGTCGACCTTCAACTTGATTTTTCTGTTTTCTTTCATCTTTATATTGAAATTTAAAATCCACTGCTCAAAAATTTCGCTTGTCATTCAAGGTTTTTTGTTGTAGTTGTAATCCGACTCTAATGACTTTACTCCTTTGAAACATCAGGGTTGTTTATTTTTGACTATTACCAAAAGCTGCAGTTTTTCATTACAAGCCATATATGCAACCAAGAGTGTAATTCTCTCATTATTTTTACCACCTAAACATTTATCTCTTGTTAGGCAAACATTTAAAAAATAGACATGTTTCGTCAATGTTGAATCAATGTTTCATAAGTGTCTTTGGACTCGTAGTCCTCCATAATTTTTTTCAAAACTTTCTTTCCAATGGGTATAGTCTTCTTTGATTGCAGCTCCACTTTCATCCATCAGAAATAACTTTTTCAAGTGAGCCATGATGCTCTTTAAATTTGTCCAGCCAAACAGAACTGGCTTGGAATGTTTTGTGCCCCAGAAAATATATGCGTACTCCATAGCCTTTTCTTTTATTAACACCCCTGATATCAGCATGTTTTAGTCTCGAATCAACTTCATCCACTTAAAAACTACTTCATTTACATCTTCTCAAAGGCATAAATTCACACGCTTCCGACTGGGTCCCGTTTCCTCAAACAGCTTGAGAATCGAAACAGGATTTTTCAGAATGGTTGACACACAAATTTTAAAGCGATTTCTTTTTTTTTTTTTTTTAACGCCGCTATTTACACTATTAAGCACTTCCACTTTTTCACACTACACTCAGGGATTTCCTCTTAAGACACAGTAAAGTTACTTTCACTGCAGTTAAAACTAAGCTGAAATTATGTACCACTTGTAGCTACCACGTAAACAGAGACAGGTGAAATTTAGTGAAAGTGTGGATGATTCATTTCTTCAAAACGACAGATGAATTTCCAAGATAAAGAAAAAATCATTCTCTCCTAATTCTCTAATAGGATGCTTACGGTAGAAAATAGGTTGACTAGAGCCAATGCCCGCGTCGGGAATATGCCTTAATATTTTCTAGGCTGTGGACAGGAGACCAGCGGGACTTCTCGGCATGTTACTCTATAAGTGGTATAGGTTTTACGTCTTTTCAGCCATTGCTGACCCACTGCTGGGCAAAGGCTTCTCCCAAACTTCCATCTTTTTCTATCCCATGCCATGGTTGGCCAGTTTCCTCTTGCAAGGTTTTACAGGCACCATTAAATTATAAAATGTTTTAGCTCTTAATTCGTGCTTTCTAAAGCTTCAGCTCTTATGCCTAAAGGTCAGAGGTGCAAACAATGCATACTCAGGTCTCTCAAAATGAGTTCGTTATATGGAAATTTTCCTTGTTGTAGGGAAACTATTTTCAATGTAATGACCAAGGTGAAATAAAAAAAGTTTGCTACATAGAAAATTTTGCTATATGGAAGTTCGTTAAAGAGAGGTCCGACTGTATTTCCTGTTTCCCAACGGAGTTCTCTTAATAGAACTAATCCCTTTTCAACCAGAGCAGTTTTTGTACTTGATTATTCTATACTAGGGCCCCAATCAGGAGTGCATCACTTGATAGATTACTAGTCTTGAGTCCCTGACTAGCTCCAAGTCACATTTTTTTCGAGGGCAAGTGACTCAAATTCTTCTAGCAGTACTCCAAATTTTAACTTTAAATCAGTGCACTCCATACAATGGTGACAGTGTTTATCATGATATGATAGCCTCTGACCTTTTGGTGATTGTGTGGGAACAAAAGATAAATGCTGATATCCACCCTAACATTTATTTAAATTCTGTGCTCCCTATAATGTTTCTGTTCTTTGCTCCAAAAGGATAGTGTTCCATACCACTGGTGCTGTTCAAGAATTGTTCATAGATATGAATGTACACGTGTTGGACCTTTTTTTTTTTTTTTTTTTTTATGAAAACCCCAAACACGAGAGGTATTAGAACCTATAGTACTTAGTACCATGCTTGGGTTGGAGGTTGAGAAGACGAAAGAAGATATCTGTTGACATTAGACTTGAACTTCTGTAGACTGTAATTTTCAGGAAATACTTATGAAGGAAGGTTGTTCCAGAAAACGGCAGTTGAATGAATAAACGAGGATGATGAAAAGTTGGTTCTGTGAGTTTGAAGTTGAACAGTAAATGGATGTTGGCTGCTGACAGCACGTGTTCGGACTGTTTTGAAAGAGAGAGAACGAGAATTATAGAAGCCAATTCAGAAGAACAGTGCCCATGGAAGTATCTGTAGAAAAGGCATGCAGCAGAAACAGTATGTCTATGAGACAGCTAGTGAAGAGACTCTGTTAGAGAGGAGTCATTAATTAACCTAACTGCCCTCTTCTGAATGGAATCTAGAAGCCTGAGAGAGGTTTTGAGGGTATCACCCCAGATGTGGGAACAATATTCCATGGTAGGGCGGATTTGCGATCTGTACAGAGTGAACAGCTGTTTGGAAGAAAAGTAACGCCAAGAGCGAAAGAGAAAACCAAGTTTTTTAGAGGCAGAGGAAGTAATATTTGTAATCTGCTTGTGCCAAGAGAGAGAGATTAGAAGTCAGGGTAATCCCCAAAAGATATATATCAACTTGCCTAGAAATCAGAGTGTCACCAAAGATAAGCATAGGAACAGAAGAATCCTTTTTGCGAGATATAAGACAAGATTGAGTTTTAGAAGGATTGAAATCAACTAAATTTTCTTTGTCCCACTGGAGAATTACCTGGGGATCGGCATTTAAGGAATTGGTAGCGGATATTCGAGAAGTTGAAGCAGATTGAGCGGGGCAAGGTTTCTCAAAATGGAAAGTGGAATGCAATGTGCTATCATCGGCAAAACTATGGATAGGATTTCCAGTCAATGGAAGAAGGTTTTTTTTTTTTTGGTTTTTTTTTTTTTTTTTTTAGGAGCATTAGCAACTAAGGCCATATTGCTCCGGGATATGCGGTGGTCATTCCCTGACCTTTCCGCATCCTCCGTATTTGGTGGTGACGGGCTCGAACCCCGGTTTAATCAAGAAGCGTGTGCTACACATTGCTGCTCCTTCCCACCTGGCTACGGAGGCGCCCGGAAGAAGGTCATTAATATACAAGAGGAAAAGAGTGGGGGAAAGAACTGAACCTTGGATGACACTAGCATTAGTGGAGAAGTTAGAAGACAGAGAGACATCTACCCTCACCCTCAGTGGGCGATCAGAGAGAAAACTGGATAACCAATTACAAAAAACAGTTGGCAAAACATAAGATGGAAGCTTGTTTAGAAGACCTTTATGCCAAACACGATCAAAAGCCTTTCAGATGTCAAGAGCAACTGCTTGTGTTTCACTGAACTTTTCCATTGAATTTGTCCAAAAATGGGTAACATAAGCCAGAATATCACCAGTGGATAGACGCTGACGGAATCCATACTGACGATCATTGATCAGATGGAAGGTTTCTAGGTAGTTTAAGAGTTGGCGCATATATTTGTGAAATGAACTAGGAAGTGTTTGGGAGGTTCAGATCTTTTCGCAGATAAGTTTACTCTATTATTTTGACAATTCATTGTGTATTCAATAGTGAGAAAGTGTATGGGACATGCTGGTCATTCCCTGACCTTTCCGCATCCTCCGTATTTGGTGGTGACGGGCTCGAACCCCGGTTTAATCAAGAAGCGTGTGCTACACATTGCTGCTCCTTCCCACCTGGCTACGGAGGCGCCCGGAAGAAGGTCATTAATATACAAGAGGAAAAGAGTGGGGGAAAGAACTGAACCTTGGATGACACTAGCATTAGTGGAGAAGTTAGAAGACAGAGAGACATCTACCCTCACCCTCAGTGGGCGATCAGAGAGAAAACTGGATAACCAATTACAAAAAACAGTTGGCAAAACATAAGATGGAAGCTTGTTTAGAAGACCTTTATGCCAAACACGATCAAAAGCCTTTCAGATGTCAAGAGCAACTGCTTGTGTTTCACTGAACTTTTCCATTGAATTTGTCCAAAAATGGGTAACATAAGCCAGAATATCACCAGTGGATAGACGCTGACGGAATCCATACTGACGATCATTGATCAGATGGAAGGTTTCTAGGTAGTTTAAGAGTTGGCGCATATATTTGTGAAATGAACTAGGAAGTGTTTGGGAGGTTCAGATCTTTTCGCAGATAAGTTTACTCTATTATTTTGACAATTCATTGTGTATTCAATAGTGAGAAAGTGTATGGGACATGCTGTATTAAGTAATGAAATTTTTGGATATGATGTACACGATAAGAATATACCCAGAATCTTGAAATAACATCACCTTAACAATGCCACCCGCATACACACTACTCGGACTCCCTCCAGTCACACTCAGGCAGAGTAGAGGTAGCGAGATTATACGCTAGCTGATCCGGAAGCCTCTTAAAGAATTAAAAGAATTACCAATAGGTTCGGTCCAGTGTACTAACTAGTTGCCAGCTTGCGAACACCGTTTTAGAGCTGTACCCTCGAAATGTAAGGAAGATTGGATCTCGCCACGATGTTCATCACAACCTCAAAAGTCATTGGTTATACTACATGATGGGGACGGGTTGACTGGAACTTGGCCCTGGAGACTAAACATGGGTTCCACCACTTCAAGCCTCCAGTAAACAAAGTGGTGGTATTGCACCGGTTGATAAGAGTCATCTACCACCTAGTACTGCCTGGTAAAACAATTGGCGGCATTCCTCCATATGGTGTGGCCATCACACCTTGACCCCTGCTTACGTTGGTTCACACCTGGGTGCTCGCTCACCCACTGTGTGCTTATACATGGAGGTTATACCCAGGATTACTAACAGAATTTAAAATCAACTTCTCATTCAAGACAGTCCGGACTTTGCCGAAATTGGATCCACTTGACTTTAATGTCACCTGAATATCAGTTCCATCAGCGTTTTAGACTCCATGGCTGATATCTGGTGGACTGGCTGATGTCTGGATTGTTGGGTGTGTCGGGTGAAGGTCAGGCCAACACATCCCACATTACTGGATCAACTGGTTTTTAGGAAGAATGAAGGACTGTGCGGGCTGTAGTCTATTGTTTGTTAGTAAAAAAATATACTGAGAAGAATAGAGTCTGCTGTAGCAGCAAAAGGGGGGGGCCTGAAGTGCTACGCAGTGAGTAGCACAGACATCAGTGTGACTGGATGGGGTAGTCTTTGGACAAAGTCAATTGAAAAGTCTGCTGAAACTTGAGCATAAGACTATATTGTTAATGGAATCCGAACCATATAGGCACCTCCGTAGCCAGGTGGGAAGGAGCAGCAGTGCGTAGCACACACTTCTTGATTAGACTGGGGTTCGAGCCCGTCACCACCAAATACGGAGGATGTGGAAAGGTCAGAGAATGACCACCGCATATCCCGGAGCAATATGGCCTTAGTTGCTAATGCTCCTAAAAACCAAATAACAAACAAACCGAACCATATACTTTTATATCATATTTGGTTTAAAGTTCTTCTAAATAGGCTCGTATTTTTGGTTTGACTTCTGTTTTGTCGCAGTTAGATAGCCAGCTCTCTCTCTCTCTCTCTCTCTCTCTCTGACTAAGTACTGTCTTTTGACCTCTTAGCTAATGCTGATATTCCAAAGGTTCGTAGGAGAAAGAACTAAAGAAATTCAGAGATCCACAGCCTGAGTTGAGCTCTGAATTAAGTTCCTTTATTCTAGTCAAAAGAGGACAGTCAGGTTAATTTGCATCTCTTGCAGGCCCTCTCTGCTGTCTGGTATATACATTGGTGTTCAAAGAAAGTGCATCACTTAGGAATTCCACATTTCTAACCCTCTTTCGCGATGGTATGTTACATTAATGACTAGCATCAGAAATATAAATATAAACAAAAGATATTTATTAATAATTAAGGCAAAGCTAAGTGATATTTGACAGGTGCTCTCAAAATATTCCAAAATCAGCATTTGCAACCTTTATACAACAGGTTTGGTAAACACGACAATTATGGCTGAAATGTTATTAGAAGCCCTCAGTTTGCTTCAGTTTATCATTTTAAATGGAAAACAAAATGAAAAGTTCACCAGGTGCAAACGAATATAATATTTAGTTGAACCGCCTCTGGCCCTGATGGCAGCAGCACACTGTCGAGGCGCCTCTGTAGCCATGTGGGAAGGAGCAGCAGTGCGTAGCACACGCTTCTTGATTAGACAGGGGTTTGAGCCCGTCACCACCAAATATGGAGGATGCGGAAAGGTCAGGGAATGACCACCGCATATCCCAGAGCAATATGGTCTTAGTTGCTAATGCTCCTAAAAACCAAACAACAACACCGTCGAGGCATTGGCAAGATCAATTTCTGAAGATAATCAACGGATAGTTTGTGGTTCCAAACATGAATTATGGCTTCCTGAAGTTTACGAAAGGTCATGTTTTTTTCTGGCAACTGCAGATCCCACACTATGCCAAAAGTTCTCTATAGAATTCAGGTCCTTGCTGTTTCCTGGCCAGCTAAGAGTTGTAATGGACCGTTCTTCCAACCATTTTTTCACCTGTAACAAATGTGTTTACGTTTGTTACACCTGTTGAACACATTTGTTACATCTGTTGAACCTGTAATGCAGAAATGAAGCTAAAGTAACTACAGAAGTGCCTACTTACACTTTTTGCCTGATGACAGGGAGCAGAGTCATCCTGAAAGATGCAGTTACTTGGCGGGTTGAAATGGTCTCTAATGGTTGGCAACAATTTGCCTTCCAATATAGCCAGGTTTCCATTAGCATTTACAGAACCTTTTATAAACGGCAGATGACCTACTCTGCAATACGAAATGCACCCATATATCATTTGGCTGGTAGGGAATTTCACTGTAGACACCATACCTTGGTCCTTGGGGTTGTCACAGACATTCTCTCAGATATGCCAGACTAGCTGTTCTTGCTACCTGGGAGTCTAAAACGCTGATGGAACTGATATTCGGGTGACACTTAAGTCAAGTGGACCCAATTTCGGCGAAGTCCGGACGGTCTATGACAGCCAAATCCTCTGCTTGCACCTTCACGATGGTGGGACTGTTAGTAATCCTGGGTATAACCTCCATGTACAAGTACATGGTGGGTGACCACCCAGGTGTGAACCAACGTAAGCAGGGGTCGAGGTGAGGCGCCCACACCACATGGAGAACGCAGCCCCTCTATGTTACCAGGCAGTACAGTACTAGGTGGTAGATTACTCTCATCAACCGGTGAAATACCACCACTTTGCTTATTGGAGGCTTGAAGTGGTGCAACCCATGTTTAGTCTCTAGAGCTAAGTTCAGGCCAACCCTTCCCTATCTCTTCCATCATGCAGAATGAGTGATGATTTTTGAGGTTATGATGAATGTCGTGGCGAGATCCAATATTCCTTACATTTCGAGGGTACAGCTCTAAAACGGTGTTCGCAGGCCGTCCGGTAGATAGTACACCAGACCAAACCTACTGGTAACTCTCTAGGAGGCTTCCGGATCAGCTAGTGTATAATCTTGCTACCTCTACTCTGCCAGATAGTGACTGGAGGGAGTCCGAGTAGTGTGTATGCGGGGAGCATTGTCGAGGCCACGTTATGTCAAGGATCTCGGTATATTCTTACCACATGTACGCCATATCCAAAAATTACATTACTTCATACAGCATGTCCCACCCACTTTTTCTTACTATTGAATACACCATGAATTGTCAAAATAATAGAGCAAGCTTATCTGCGAAAAGATCTACACCTCCCAAGGACTTCCTAATTCATTTCACAAATATACGTGGTCTCAATTCCAATCTCAACGATGTCCATTTCCACTTGCAGTCTTCCAAACCCCATGTACTTTTTCTGACTGAATCTCAGTTATCAGTTGATTCAACTACTGCTCATCTCAGATGTCCAAATTATTTGCTGTATGATTCCTTTCACCTCAAAGGTGGTACTTGTGCATATGTCTGTTCTGATATTCCCTGTCAGAGACTTGGCAATTTGGAATCTCCTCTCTTTGATCTTCTCTGGCTTAAAATCTCTCTACCTCATTGTGTCAAATTCATCTGTTGTCTTTACTGTTCTCCCAACTGCACTAATCACTTGGAGCTCTTTGACTTCCTCTCTTTGCAACTTGATTTTCTCCAGTCCAACTTTCCTAACAGTGAGGTAATTTTCTTGGTGATTTTAATGTTCACAACTCCAGCTGGCTTCCGTTTTCTAGTTACACCGACCCAGCAGGTCGAGATGCTGAGGCATTTTGCAATTACTAATGACCTAGCACAGACTGTTCATTTACCTACAAGAATACCAGACAATCCTAATCATACAGCCAATATGCTTGATCTTTTTCTCACAAACAACCCTTCTAAGTACAAGGTCGAAGTGAGAGGTCCTTTAGGCACTTCAGATCACAACTTGGTGATTGTCTCTTCTCCAATGGAACCTTTAGCTCATGGCTATTCCCAACCTCGTATTGTTTGGCATTACAAGAATGCAAAATGGGATGACCTGCGAAACTTCTTTTCTTCTTTTCCTTGGTCTGATTACTGTTTCAAAACTTCTGATGTCAACGTTTGCTCAGATCGTGTCAGTGAAATTATTCTTGCAGGAATGGAATCCTTTATCCCACACTCCACTTTAAAATCTCGTCCCTTATCTAAACCTTGGTTCTCCAACAAATGTACTAAGGCTGTCCAAGAAAAGAATGTTGCATATCGTAATTGGCTTGTTTCTAATTCTTCAGTTTCATTTTCTGCCTACACCAAAGCTCGCAACAATTGTAAAGCAGTTATTAATCAGTCCAAACTAGAGTTTGAACGGGCTAAGAGTAGAAAACTTGCTCCTTGCCCTAATGGTAGCCGAGCATTCTGGTCTCTTGCCAAAGCTATTGGCCGCAACTTTTGCCCATCTCTGCTCCCACCTCTGTCCAAGCCAGATGGTTCTGTTGTCACTTCAGCCAAGGATAAAGCTGACCTGCTAGCATCCCATTTTTCTTCCAGCTCATGTATTAATGATCTTGGTAAAACACCTCCCACCATTCCTAACACGCTCCATTCAATGCCTTCTGTGGTCTTCCGTCAAAAGGATATCAGAAGGATTTTGATGAATCTTGATGCTAAGAAAGCTCCAGGTCCTGATGGTATTTCTCCACTTGTTCTCAAAACCTGTGCTCCTGAACTTACTCCCATTCTTTGTCGCCTTTTTTCACTTTCTTATTCCAAAGGTGTTTTTCCTTCTGCTTGGAAATTTGCTCATATCCAGCCAGTTCCTAAAAAGGGTTACAAATCCCTCCCATCCAATTATCATCCCATTGCAATAACTTTTACTCTTTCTAAAGTAATGGAGAAATCAAGTAACCGGCAACTCTTAAACTACCTAGAAACCTTCCGTCTGATCAACGATCGCCAGTATGGATTCCGTCAGTGTCAATCCACTGGTGATATTCTGGCTTATGTTACCCATTTATGGACTAATGCAATGGAAAAGTTCGGTGAAACACAGGTAGTTGCTCTTGACATCTCAAAGGCTTTTGATCGTGTTTGGCATAAAGGTCTTCTAAACAAGCTTCCATCTTATGGTTTGCCAACTGTTTTTAGTAATTGGTTATCCAGTTTTCTCTCTGATGGTAGATGGCTCTCTGTCTTCTAACTTCTCCACTAATGCCGGTGTCCCCCAAGGTTCAGTTCTTTCCCCCACTCTTTTCCTCTTGTATATCAATGACCTTCTTCCATTGACTGGAAATCCTATCCATAGTTTTGTCGATGATAGCACATTGCATTCAACTTTCCATTTTGAGAAACCTTGTCCTGCTCAATCAGCTTCAAGTTCTCGAAAATCTGCTGCCAATTCCTTAAATGCCAATCTTCAGGTAATTCTCCAGTGGGGCAAAGACAACTTAGTTGATTTCAACCCTTCTAAAACTCAGTTTTGTCTTATATCTCGCAAAAAGGATTCTTCTGCTCCTATGCTTATCTTTAGTGACACTCCGATTTCTAGGCAAAATGATATATCTCTTTTGGGGATTACCCTGACTTCTAATCTCTCTTGGCACAAGCACATTACAAATATTGCTTCCTCTGCATCTAGAAAACTTGGTTTTCTCTTTCGCTCTCGGCGTTACTTTTCTTCCAAACATCTGCTCACTCTGTATAAATCGCAAATCCGCCCTACCATGGAATATTGTTCCCACATCTGGGGTGGTGCCCCCAAATCCTGTCTCAGGCTTCTTGATTCCTTTCAGAAGAGGGCAATTAGGTTAATTAATGATTCATCTCTAACAGAGTCTCTCCACTCGCTTTCTCATAGACGTACTGTTTCTGCTGCATGCCTCTTCTACAGATACTTCCATGGGCACTGTTCTTCTGAATTGGCTTCTATAATTCTCGCTCTCTCTTTCAAAACAGTTCGAACACGTGCCGCCACCAGCCAACATCCATTTACTGTCCAACTTCAAACCCACAGAACCAACTTTTCATCTTCCTCATTTATTCATTCAACTGCCGTTTTCTGGAACAACCTTCCTTCATACATATTTCCTGAAAATTACAATCTACAGAAGTTCAAGTCCAATGTCAACAAATATCTTCTTTTGTCTTCTCAACCTCCAACCTAAGCACGGTACTAAGTACTATATAGGTTCTAATACCTCTCGTGTTTGGGGTTCTTATTAAAAAAAAAATAAATAAAAAAAATACAGTCTGGATGGTATTCTTCACCACGTCTACAGTGAATTGTTTGTCTCCCGTCAGAGCCATGCAAGTTGAATTTCTTCTCATCCTAGAAAATAACTGACTTCCATTGCTTGGGGTCCATTTGATATGCTCATTACACTGGATTTATCGGGCCTTTTTAATTTTTTGTGTGAAGAGGGGGCTTCTTCTTAGGATGACGTGCTGTGAATCCATCTTTGAAGAGGTGCCTTCCGACTGTTACTGCACTTGCTTCCACTCCTGTATGTTCTTTCCATTTTCTTTTCAGCTCAGACGAAGAAACTTTATGGTTTTTAAGGCCTAAGCGGTTCAAAAAGCGGTCCTGTTTTGGCATAGAGACTTGTTTGCATCTGGTTCCTTTTTTCCTATCAGCAGGACCAGTATTCTTGAGTTTGGAAAGAAATCTGCTCACTGTCGACTGATTACAAGACACTCTATAAGCAATATGATGGGATGAACATCCTTCCTCACGTAAAGCAACAATAGCACTCTTTCTTTGTGGATTGACACAAGCAAGGAATGACTGCAACTCTTGTAGAGTACTTACCTACGCATGTCAATCTTATCTGATGCAGTCTGTAAGAAATATTGCGATATGCTTGCGTTATTCGGACAACAATTACAATTTTATGGGGTGATGCACTTTCTTGAACACCAGTGTAATTGTGAACATGTCTTGCATGCAAGACATGAACAATTATTTACATGCCTTTCCTATTCATATTTCCATAGGGTTTATTCTTCTGAATTGGCATCTGTATTCCCACCTTGCTTTATCCCTTTTAATTTTCTTCTTTAAACAACTTTCTTTCATTTATTTCCTGAAAATTATAGTCTACAGAAATTCAAGTGTTCACTCTTAAATCAATATAGGTACTAAATTAATATAGGTTCTAATACCTTTTGTGGTTGAGGTTGCCATACTCAAATACAAACACACACGCGCACGCACACACACACACACACGCACGCACACACACACATGAAAGTTAAAAAATGGATTTCACAAGTTTTTGGAGAATTGCAACGATATTGAGATTGATGCATTATATCACTTTGGGACTATAGTATAGTATACCTGTCTGATAATATCACTTTGGTACTATTTTCATAAGTACCCTCAAAATTTGAATATATATTTGAATAAACAAATGATTAAAAAAAAATTATGACCATTTTTTTTTAATAGCAATTAAAAAAAAATATATATATATATATAGTTAACCAGATACTCTTTTTCCAGGGTGAGATACACTGCAATAGAAAGAGTGCAAGAATATCTGTTGATGCTATCAAAGCAGTGTTAAGTTGGTCAGAAAACTGCTAGCTTGGGGAGGGGATAACAGACTAAATTTATTTATGCCACCTTAATCAGAAATTAAAGTTATTCTTGCAGTACTTTTGTTGACACATGCAGCAGCCTGAAAGAAAGATGTCTGAGATTACAAAGGCCTGCTGAGGGTTTTCATGGGACAAACAAATACGTGGGCTGTGTTAGATTACTAAAAGCAAAAAGCAGGTTCATGTATATTTGCATCATACACTAATGATAGGATACTGGAAACAATGCCATTCAGATGTAATTTGGAATATGAATATGGTGAGTACAACGTATACAGAAAGAATAATCAGGACATCAGGAAGGGAGGGAGGAAGGAAGGTAAGAAAGAAAGAAAGAATAATGCTCTTGGTTAAGAAGCACATGGAATCCAAGGCAGCACACCCAGATATGGATGGTCAGTGCCATGTTGAGTCAGTTTGGTGTGACATCAACACTAAGAAAGCTAAAACAAGAGTAGGAATCTGCTATAGGCCAAATGATTGTGATGAGTATAATGAACAGCTACACAGACAGGTAGAGTGGACCGGTAGATCAGAATGTGTTATAATTTGGGACCTTAAATTTCCAGATATTGACTGAAACTTGTGTTGGTTACTTGCACAGTAGCAGAAATTTTCTGAATTTATTGGATGACTGTTTACTTCAGTGGTTTTCGACCCTTTTTTTAATAACGGCACCCCTAAGTAATTTATTTTATTTTGCAGCACCCCTGTTCAATTTTCAGCCTCTTAGGTCCAATTCTCTCTCTCTGTATACTGTACTAATATTACTATGTCTAATATTTTTAAAAAATGTTATATGGTAGTTATTACAATAATATAACTATAAACAAAATTACAATTCATAATATAAATTATATATATATAATAATTTTCTTCTTTATATAGAGGTACTAAGTAAACATCAATTATAGATCACCACAAAATTAAAAAGATACTATACACCTTTTCATAATGAAATAAATATATAAATTTAAAACTAATAAGTTTAAGTAACTTAAACCCAAATTACATGGCACCCCTGGAATGTTATTGCAGCACCCTAAGGTGCCACGACACCCCGTTTGAAAACCACTGGTTTACTACATCAGCATGTTAGAGAGGCAACAAGAGAAAGCAGTACTCTTGATCTGATTATCAGCATTAACTCTTCATGCATTATGAATGTCTAGATAAAGGAACAACTAGGTGACAACGATTATAATATATTAATGTGGGATCTACTTAGATTTAACTACTGTAAGGGTAAAGAGCAGAAATTTTTTCTTGTAAAGGCAACTACTGTGGCCTTAGATATTTTTTAAATTCTTTTCAGTGTGACTAACTGATGATGTTACTGTAAATTCAAAATGGGAGACATTTAGGCAAGTAATCATGGAAGCTACTTAACTTTTTATACCAACTGAATGATATTGTTCAAGGTTTATTTTAACTGGCAAGGATTGTTTTTCTACATAGCTTAGAATTCTGACAGCTTCTGGCAACCGGTAAGGAAGCTTGTTATGACCTAAATGGATATCAGATGAGCTGATAAGACTAGAGGCAGAGAAGAAAAATATGTGGTATGATTATAAATTTGCTGGGCACATGGAATCCTCAGAAAGTGCAAGCTAGTCTGCAAGCAGGCTACTGGGTTGGGGGGGTAAGCAAGCTAAGGCAGATTATAAGTAAGTAGTCCTAAGCTAAAAATGCAAAAAAAAAGTAGAAAATAATTCTTTGCTTATGTTAAAACTAGAAAGAAAGATGACTAAAGTTGGCCCACTAAATATAAACAATATAACTATTGATGATGTTTGGATTGCTGACAAATGGAATAAATATTTTACATTTACATTCATGTCTGGAAAAAGTTTTAGTGACAAGCATACCAGAAGCATACGAACTGCTAATTGGGAGGTAAATGATTTAGTGATAACTGAGAGGAAAGCGAAAGAGAAATTGTTGAGGCTAAAAGTAAATTAGGCAGCTGTGGCCTATCCAATCATATTATATGAAGTGCCAAAAGAGGTAACAAACATTTAGCCATAATTAATTATAGCATACTTGGATTCAGGGGAGGTTCCTATAAATTGGAAGTATGCAAATGGCTCTCCTATTCACAAAGGTGAATGAAAGGGTAGGGTGAGCAATTATAGATCTGTAAACTTGATTTCTGTTCCAGGGAGAATAAAGAAGTACTGCAGAATCATATGAACAGGAATGGAATTATAGGGAAATCGCAGCATGAATTTGTTAGTTTAGCTACTGTGATGCAGTAACAAAGGAATTGGATGCAAAAAATAATTTTGACACCCTATATCAGTATTTAGGTTTCAGTAAAGCTTTTGACACTTTCACATGAAAAATTGCTGTACAAATTGTAGCAGGTGCATTAAGGGCAAGTTACCATTACAGTTAAAGGGATGGTTGAGTGCCAGAAGGCAGAGGGTGGTTTTAAATATGCACTACTCTTCTTGGAATGTTATTAGTGGATTCCCTCAGGATTCAGTGCTGGATTCCTTACTGTTTATATTGTTTATTATAAACAACACTGATGAAGGTATATCAAAATTGGTAAGTTTGCAGATGATACTAAAGTTGGCAGGATAGGGAATCAAGGCATACTACTGCAGGAAGACCTAAAAAAAATTAGCAGATGTGCTGAGAAGTGGCAGTTGAGGTTTAGCATTGGTAAACAAAGGGTACTGCATATGGCCAGTGGTAATCCCAGAACCTCACTCAGGTTGGTAGAGAATGAAACCTAGGAGTAATTGGACAGTTTGATATGAAGTTCTCTGAGCAGTGCAGAGAACTTCATGTCAGTTTTAACAGCTCTGTCAGTGATATATCAGAACATTGCAGCAGGGACAAGGAGGTAATTATCCTACTGTATAAAAGCAATGAATAGCACCTTGAGTACTATATACAGTTCTGGAGGCCTCTTTTTAAGAAAGATATGAATCCCTTGAAATGGATGCAGAGAACAGCCAGCTTAGTCAAGAACACAAAGGGGTACTCTTCTCACAAAAGATTTTGGTTCTGCAAATTGCAATGCTGAGAAACTGGGCATTTGTGAGGAGACATGATTTAGGTGTTTTTAGTCTTTAAATGGATTGAGTAAACTTAATGATGATTGGTATTCCTACTCTTTCTCAAGCAACAGACACAAGGGGACAAACTGAAATTTTAAACAGATGGCTGCAGGACAGAAACAATATGAAATATTGAAAAAATAATGAAAAAATTTACTTTCAGCCAGAGAGTGATTGTTGGAACACGCTACCATCTGGTGTGAAAATGGGTAGCTTGAATGAATTTTAGGAAGAATTAGAGGTGACGGAGAGATAAAGTGGGTAGAGATTGTTTCCCCATCATCTGGTTATGCTGTATAAGTTTGCTTCCTTGCATCAGTTGCCACTACTACTACTAACACACACACACTGTATATATATAATTGAAACACGTTGAACCCTAGAAAACAGGCCTTGAGCGTCGGGCTGCATCACTATTTAATTTCTATTAACGACCGACAAATGCAATAATGTGTTGAACAAATAGTTCAAGAAATAAAGCAAAGCCATATAAATGAAAAAAATCTTCATTATACTTGTGGGAGTTTGTCTGAGTTGTAACTTGTCTGCCAGGATTTTTCATATTTCGTTATTCGATTATTGATGTATATTTCTTTTTATGCTGGGCAGTGTCTTTTTTGGTACCGTTTGCTGCTGCTTTTTTTTTTTTTTTGTGCGTGTGCATATGGCTATTACTTTATGAAATGGCCTTAATTTATTTAATGCTATTTTTAAGATTTTGATTTGTTTGTTCCTTGCTTTCATATCATTACAAGTAATTAAAAATAATTTTTTTTTTTCTTTGAGCAGACATACATCCAAAAATTTTATATGACTGAGTGATGCAGTGGTTACCATTACAAAAAATAACATTTTAATTGTTAATGCAGTTTTCACTTTTAGCAAGTTATAAGAATCATGCAAGCACACTCTTCCAAGCACATAAGCTATTTGACAGCACTTGGCTTCAAATATTCTATACAAAGACTTTATCAAGTTGTTCCATTACTAACAACTTTTGCAAGTTGTTAGTAATGGAACAGTATATGTTTTATGTGGCAGAAAAATAAATTATAATAAAGTTATAAACTAAAAAAGAGGACACCTTTTCAGATAACTTGTGCAATTTTTATTCTATCCTAATAAAAGCTGAATCCTTTATAAAGCTGTAATTTTTAATCATTCATGTAACATGCTGTAATAGAATGCCCTGGTTGTTTAAAGTATCACAAAAGATGAGACATCAGATGAGGCACCAATTTCAAAATATTTCATATGTGAATACAGAAAAACTTTGTGCAATATTGCAGAAAATAAAAATAGTTCTCGCATGTCATTCAGTTTTCATTGTGGCACTGTAAATTGTCCTTTGTTAATCATCTAGCAACCATATTGGTGTCTTCCAGTAACCATGAATCCTGGAATGTTTCCTTTATGGGTAGTTGAGGCTGACAGCTTGGGGAAATTCAATGATGAGCTGGAAAATCACCTGTTCTGGGGAGTACATGAGTAGGTTATATGTGCAGTAAATCTCCAGGTTCAGATGTTGAAACCCCGAAACTTCATGTGATGATTTAAAGTGCAAAAACAAACTTTCACCCATCTGCTGTTTCTTTTTTTTAACTGTTTATTTGGTCAACTTGTCCTTAAACTTTGAAGATGAGGTCTTAGAAATGCACCTCCACCCCATCATCACTACCAATAAAACTCTTTGCAGCATGGAGAACAATCGGCCTATTTCTGTTACCAAATAGGAATTATCCGGGAAACTGATCAAGGGGTTAGATTAAATGGTTAGCCTACTTGTGTAATGTTTTGGCATGCATGCAAATATGCAAACCTCATATTGTTAATTATATATAAAACCGTACTCTCTGGTGAATTTTCATGGAATTTTATTTATATTTGAATCTTTTGGGAATTTCTCCACAATTTTGTTAAAATTGCATCAGGAAATCTTGGGATATGTATATTTATTTATTTTATTGTTGTGTTTTTTTTTTTTTTTTTTTAATTTCAAGTTTTCTTCACAACTTGATAAAATGTAATTGCCATACATAACATGATTTCATTTATTTGTATGGGCAGGACGTTTTGATTAAAATGCATCGAGATCTTCTCACCCGTTTTTAGATTTAGGCTATTTGTCATCTGGGCCTTCTTTTGTTGTATTTAGGTTGGAAGTTTTGAATTTCATGTTTAAACTGGGCTAAGTGTTTTTCATTTAGATTTTAGGATTTCTAAATTAAAATTCTGCCCAATCATCCACTTTTTCCTCTGTTTAGTTTTAAAACTTCATTGATGTATTTCTGTAATGAACATAAACTGATTTTATGTGAAGAAAAAGAAATTAACACAATGGTTGTATGTGATGGTTGGTTTTTGTAAGGTTATCTTTGTATTTTTGTAAGGTTGGTTTTTGTAGTAGCCACTCTATATTTTAGAGAGGAAGGACTAAAATGGCAAGAGATTTGACATATGGCCTTAAGCCAAAGCGTGTGAAGAACCCCAAAATATTTAATTGCATACAGATTTTAGTTCTCACAGATGGAACTGTAATCACCCCCCCCCCCCCAATAGCAATGCCCAAGCCATTGCTCATTTGTTTTATGCATCTGTCTCGCACTGATGCCAGTTCTGAAAAATGCAGTAATTCAAATATAATAAAGAATTGATATTTTGAATTGATAAGAAAATTGAACTCAGATAACAGAATTTTTTGAAATTCATAAGTCTAAATATTCATATTGTAAATCATATAATGACTTTTACATTGAAAAAATAATAGTGCTGATTCAGTTTTTGCCCTTGTAAAAACCTTTGTCAACAGATTACTGCCTTTTTGGTTTATATAATGAAGGAAACAAAAGAGGATTTCATCTAGAGCAACCTTATTATCTATTACTTTCATGTAATTGCATGGTTAAATCATACTTGGTTACCTCAGCCACCTACTACTACAACTATATGATACGTTGCACAATCAGATGCACTTATTATCTCATAGATGTTGGAATGAACAAACTGAACTGGTAGGTAGTTTTCAAGCCATCAAACTGCAAAGGGCGAGGCCTGACTGTTTGGTCTCGTGTTAAATCCCAGTAGGCAGTGCCAAATTTGGGTAGTCTGAGATTCTGGTACACATTTTTAAAATATCCTAAAGTAAGTTGGGGGACCCTAAATAACAGAGATTATTGCACGTTCCAGGGACACATGGTTTCTCCAGGATCATCAATTTGTGATCCTGGAGCAAACATGCCACTGCATCCCATAAAGTCAGCCTTGTTAGTGGGTAACACTGTGGTTACTGTCATTTATGTTGTACAAATGGCTTCAATTATAATCCCTTCAAGCTGAGAGGAATTATTATAAGATTTTTCCCACCACATAGTCAAGTTTATTATTATTATTAGCCATATAGTGCAAGGAAGCCTGAGGCTTATGCTGCACCAGCCAAAAAAAATTTCTGAGTTACCCTGTGTGTGTGTGTGAGAGAGAGAGAGAGAGAGAGAGAGAGTAGAAGGAAATCACCAAGAAAGAGAAGAATGATAATATCCAGCTCAGGACCCAGGGTGTGCCAAGCCCGTACTCACCAGTGAGACCCTGGGGTTACGTTAGTTGGTCTCAGGCCAAGGCTGCATGATTTCATACCCTAGGAATGCAAAGTAAATGTGCAGATCATCCAAGCAATATAGTAAATCTTTCACAGAATACATGAAGTTTACAGACATATACTCTATGAGCTGATCTCCTTGGTTGCTTTGGTGCAAAAAAAAAAAGTTATAGTGCATTTTCTGTTGCCATCCTAGTCACACATAAAAATATTCTCCTTGATAAATTATCAAATGCCTGGATGAGAGGGGTTGCTGATTGAAGATAAACATACATATGCATTCTGTTTTTTGTCTACTTGCATATTCTTTGGGTTCAATGAATGCCCACAGATTAATTCATTTAAGATGCAATGAAACTAGTGCTTGTTGGTATATTTGAAATAAATGTTTAATTCAAAGAGAAATGTGTGCCACCAAGATCATTAGACAGTTTATTAATGAAACCTTGAGCAACCTTAAGCTAGAATTTTATTAGAGATGCCTTAATTAGGAAGTGCATTACATTACCAGCTGAAATTTATGTTGTTGATTATGTGAAAATATCTACGTTGTATGGGATTTACTTCTGAGTATAGGTGCAAAGTGTTTGACCAGAAATGTTTGGGGGGGGGGGGGATATAAGCAATCCGAACAGTTTTGCATAAAATATACATTTTTAGATTAATTTCTAACCAAAAATAATTAATTTGCTAAATAAAAAATGTTATTTTTTAGGAAAAATTGTTAAAAGGCCTTTTGTGATAACTGTTTACTGTAGATTTCTAATTTCCAGTTTAGGAACTTAATACAATATTTTAAAACAATGGTTGGCAAATGGTGAATTGCATTTCCTAGAGATAAAAATATAGAATTTTCAGGAGAACATCAATGCCATCTCATTAATTACTTACCCATTAGTGTTAAGTTCACTTCAAATTTTTGTGTGGCTGTATACCTAATGTTTTATATATATATATATAATAATAAAAAAACACTTGTGACATCAATCTTGTGACCTTGTTTATTTTCAAAGTAGCCAGTATGGTTGGAAAGGCTGCTGCCCCCCTCAGTTAAAGCAGTGTGGTATATGACTCAAGACTTAAATAGTGTCCTAAGTATATATTCTAAAAAAATAATAACACAATAATATCACTTTCACCTTAAAATGCAATGAAAATTTTAATTTTTCTCTATCACAGAAATTACAAGAAAATCCAGAGTTGGTAACTCCACTTCTGGGCAACCAAAATGCCCACCTTGTCGATCTGGCATAAAAAGAAGGAAAAAAAATAGTGATTACTTAATTTTCAGCATGATAAATAAACATCAGTTTATGCTTCTGATATATACACTGAGTGAGCACTGAATTATGACCACCCCTATGAAAACTGAATGCGACCCGTTGACCACGTGAGGTAGAGTATGCAGTTAGTCAACCTACATAGCATAGATAAGGTGTCAGTGGTTCAGTAGTTAGTAAAATTCTGAGTGTGCTGGGTAAAAGGAAGGATTTATCGAACTTTGATAAAGGAGAGATTGTGAGTACTCAACGAGCTGGTGCCTTGATTTTCCAAACGGCTGAACTGGTGGGGTGTTTGAGAGCCTCCATAGATAAAGTGTACCAGGACTGGCATCAAAACAGTCAACAATGACCCGACAACAAATCTTCTAGAGTCAGCGAAAGGTTAATGTTAGAGGTGAGCGCTCGGTACGACAACTTGTACAGGCAAAAAGGCACAGCACTGTTGAAGAGTTGACTACCCAATACAACATGGGCCAACCCGGAACATTATCTGGCATGACCATGTGTCACACGTATGGGCTATACCAACAGAACCCCTAAAGCATCCTCTCCTAACCAAAGTTCATCAGCATAAAAGACTCGCTTGGTGCAAAGAGCATGCAAGTTAAAAGACTGGAAGAAGGTGTGTGTGCTAGTCGGATGAGTCATTATTCACTCCACACCATGGATGGTGTACAGATTTGGCGACAACAACGTGAGGCTCTTCATCCCTCCTGCACGGTATCAAAAGCAGAGGCAGTTGTATGGTGTGGGGCATGTTTCACTGGCAGGAACTTGGAACCCCCGGTGCATGTGGAACAATGTATCAGTGGTCGCCTCTATTGTCAACTGCTTGCTGACACTGTACACCCCGCTATGTTACACTTTTTCTCAAATGGCAATGGTCTAAGGTGACAATGTGTCAAGCTGTCAGCCACTTGATGCGCAGGAATGGTTTGAGAAACAGTTCTGACTTCCAGCATATCGATTGGCCTCTAAACTCTACCAATATCAATCCCATAGAGCACTTGTGGGACAATATGGAAAGGTATATCAGTCATCTGGATACACCAATCACCTCCATACCTGCACTGCTGACCGCATTACACACAGTTTGGTTGGCCATACCTCCCAAACGCTTCCGACATCTTGTTGAATCAATACCACATTGGATAGCTGCTGTACTGAGCGCAAAAGGAGAACTTACTAAGTAATCAGTAGGTGGTCATAATTCAGTGATCACTTAGTGTATATATACCAAAGTCAATTGGAGCATTCCATCACATTTACTAATATGTAATCTGTATAGCAAGCTTATATATAAAAGGTCAGCGAGAATTAGGTCATCCTATGATGCAGCTGCACCAAGGCTTGGGGGGGGGGGATGTTCAAAAGGAATAAGAGAAAGATGCACAAAATAAATTGGTCAACTACTGAGTGCCAAATGGTAGTTAGTGTTTCTCAAATAGAGCTTAAAAAAGTTTCTAGTACTCCGGCTTGGCCTAAAACTGAGGAACTAACGAAAATGTCTATTTGAGTCTTTCCAGTTGTGAATGACAAGAGTAGGGGAAGAACTATTTAGCAACCTTTTTGTTACTAAAAGGAGAGTTACTTAGTACAAAGAAGCACACTATTGAAGTTCAATATATTTTTTTTTTTTAACACAAAAAGTAAATGATAGGTTTCAATCAGAATAGTTTTCCCTCGATAAGCATCGAATAATGCATAGAGAGTACACAGTGTCGGGAGAAAGGCGCCTCTGGTAGTTTCCCACATCTGTGCCATGTAAATTCTGTGGCGACAGTATCACTGTGAAAGCCAGAAAGTGATATGTTGTAAATGAAGTATTGTGCTTGGTTCTGTTGGGTGTCCTGGCTTTTGGCCACAGGGCCCCTGGTGAGACACCATGTATTACCTGCACACACCATTAAGAGGTAGCCAGGCTGCCCATAATTTTCAAGTGACCTGAATGTCAAGTCCAGTGGGTAGAAGTGGTTACAATCTAGGTGAAGATGTTCACAGTCAGGTTAAGACAGTCAAATATGAGGTGGTGATGTTCAGTATATGAGAAAAGGGTATCTATCAATGACGTGTATTAGTTCCAGGGTGCTGTACCAGTGATCGGGTGAAGAGATCACTAGCGAAGGCAGAGAAAGCGTGGTTCTGGTCTTCCTCACTGATAAGAAAATGTTCATTTCTTCGAGGCAAGGCATATATATTTTTGTTATGAGCAACGTTCACGTAGAGTGGGAAAACATAGAATAGGTGATCCCGGTCTTCGTTTTCACCACAAAAACAGCGAGGGTCATCCACGATGTTCATAGAGGCAAGTTTGTGATTTATGGATCCATGGCCTGTAATCAGGAAAGTGGTGTATAAGCCAGGGCTGTACTATACTGGAGCTTTAAGGTTAGATCTGGGCTATTTGAGGTAAGAATTTTTTAGTGATGTAGCCTTTGGGGGTGGTATTCCCTCTTTTGCCAAGTGTTAAGAAGGTAGACTGCAAGTCTACCTTCTTAACACTTGGCAAAAGAGGGAATCACATTATAAGAAGGTAGACTGCAAGTCTACCTTCTTATAATGTGATTTTTAAATTTTTAGCTCCATTAGCAACGGGAATAGGGGTGGTGGGAGACAATTACATTTTCCTGTCTGGCGCCGCCATTTTTAATTTAAAAAATATTTTAAAATTATAGTTTAAGCCTACTCGTTGAGCTCTTTCCAATGGTGTATAACAAGCTATAGGCTGTCGACGATGTTTTTGTCCCCCCCCCCATTTCTCACAACTTTTTGTTAACAATGATCATTATGGTGTTATGTTGGCCCACATGATGTATAAACTCATGCAAAACTTCAAGTCAATAGGTTGAGTGGTTCCAGAGATACAATGCTGTGACAGACAGTGGAGTGATATAAAGGTCCTTCGTTAGACCACTGTGCATAGAGGTGTAATCTATCCATCTTTATTTCTTGCATTCTTGTTGAGAATAATTACAGATGGATAATGTGTGCATGTGAGCATATAATTTGTAATTTCTTCTCTTGGTTTTTTTTTTTTTTTTTTTTTGCCAGTGCAGCAAAAGCCTGTGGCTTTCCTTCACTATATGGTGAATACTATTAATAGTAGTGGCAAATGATACGAGAGCATCGCCAAAAAAAAGAAAACTACACATTCGCCCATCCTTACCCTCCAAGAATGTGTCTAGTTTTTCCTTGAATTTATTCAAACAACAACAAAAGGTGGAAGTTTATTCCAACCAACAACCATCTGCTGGCTGAAGGCAAACTTTCGAATATCTGTCCTGCGACCATTCTCAATTTGAACATATGCCTCCTCATAAGTAGGATTTTCAGAACTGAAGCCTTCCATGGTAAGTGTTCTTTTGTTACCTTCACCCAGGGGTATGTTCAGGGATATATGCCCACCCTTAACCAAAAATTTGAAATTAAAGAAACAGCGCAGTTGTTCTAAAAAAAACCCTCAAAAGTCTGGTCGCCATTTCCCCCTTACGATGCTACCTGGATACACCACTGCCTTCAATCTAGTTGCACTTCTCTGCACCCATTGCAGCTGATCTACATCCTAAAGTGATGCCTCAAGACCTGTATACAGTACTTGAGATGCAGCCTAACCATGGCCTTGTACAAAGGATAATCACCTCGTTATCTCTGATAGCAAAGTTGCTGTATATCATTGACAAAATCTAATGGCCTCTCCTAGCAGCCTCTGCACTTCCCAGAGAACGTTTCTGACTGCACAGTTAGTACCCAGCACTTTCATTTTCCACTATCCTGAGGGTAGTAGCACAGTATTTTAATTTGGAATTACTGCTACCCATATTAATTTGGAATTACTGCTACCCATCAACTGTCATTTCTAAGCTCATCGACATTTTTCTTAATGTTGCACTCACACACCCTGATTATGATTATTGTCATTCACTGCCAATCTGTATTGTCTGTAAATATAGACATTAAGCCTGGTATATCTTCATCGATATCATTTTGAAAATAATGGCCCAGCGTGAAAACCATGGGGATTCCGCTAATAACAGTCCATGAAGGGCAATGCCCATTGATATCCAATCTGTCTTCTACCACTCAACCAGTAATACCACATTGCTCCAGGTTGAACAGCAGTCATTTAGGTGCAGTAGTATCAAAAGCCTTCCTGAAATCCAAGTACATCACATCAAAATTATTTTTTGTATCTAGTTCCTTGGTCACTGCCTAATAGTATTCAACCAGATTGGTCAAGCAAGACCATTAACAAGTCCATGCTGTGACTGCAGTGAAAGTGCATTCCTGCATAGGTCCTGCATTTTTAACTCATGACTTGATTATATTCGTTGTTAGAGAAGTTAACAGATAACTAATGACTCGTTTCACTTTTTGAACCCTGCCCTCTGAATTGGAGATGCATTTGCACATCTCCATTCCATATAGACCTTCCTTGAATCCAATTATGCTCTCATAATTATGGCTAATGGTTAGCGTTAGCTTACTCTGTTTTCTGACTCCCTTAATATATAATTGAATGAATTCCTCCTGGCACCCTTTTATAATTAGATCCAACAACTACTCTTCCCCTTTTCTCTCATCGAAATCATGTAGCTTCCCATTAGATTTTGTTATACCCCTTGCATCACATTCCCTTGATTGATTGATTCCTACATTGGCTGACATGCCTATTGCAGCTCTTCATAGCAAAAACAAAAGTAAAGATAAGCGGGGACTAGAGCAAGATTAATGAAGTAGAGCAGTTTCAAAGGCCATTTAGAATATTGTAAAGTTTGTTTTCATAAGTTTTTTTTCTGTAATAGTTTGATTTTTTTTAATATAATATAATTTTTTGAAAGTTTCTTTTATTAATTAGTAATTTATAATGGTTATTACCAGATCCGCCTTGAACACTTTGTCAGAGGGTACCAAGACTCGTACGGAAATAGCCGACGGCGATTCCCGGATGAGTCATGATTTTATCCTTTGCAGAACCTGTGGCATTTATTCCAAGATCGACCTAGTGTATAATCCTACCTCACGTAGAGATACTTTTCTTTGTCACCGTTGTAAGGAGTGCACCGATCTTAAGTTAAAATTTGGTGAATTGCTAGAACAATTTGAGTCACTGAAAAAAACAGGTGCTTTCACTCGAGAATAATATATCTGGAAGCTCATAAAGGAATCGAGACTCTTGTGACCCACAAGTGATGCACTGTCGATTCGCACTCCAGAACCAAGTGCAAACCAATCTGGTTCAAAAGGACTTAGTTTTATTAGGAGACTCCATTGTCGGGGAAATGGAAAATATTTTTTGTAATAAATATAGGTGGATTACAACCAGAGTAAGTCTGCCGGGAGAAACTATTAATGATGTCACCAACAGACTGTCAGATTTTAAAGGGCGGTAAAGAGAATATTTAGTATTCATGTGGGTACTAATGACATTAAGCAAACACGAGCTGACAATTTGTTAGACAAATATAGGACATAGTTACCAGACAATACTAGTTGGTAGATGACTCTCATCAACCGGTGCAATACTTTGCTTATTGGAGGCTTGAAGTGGTGGAACCCATGTTTAGCCTCCAGATCTAAGTTCCGGTCAACCCTTCCCCATTTCTTCCATCATGCAGTATGACTGATGACTTTTGAGGTTATGAACAACATCATGGTGAGATCCAATCTTCCTTACATTTCGAGGGTACAGCTCTAAAACGGTATTCGCAGGACGGCCGCCAGTTAGTACACCGGACCGAACTTATTGGTAAGTCTTTAGGAGGCTTCCAGATCAGCTAGTGCATAATCTTGCTACCTCTACTCTGCCAGATAGTGACTGAAGGGAGTACGAGTAGAGTGTATGCGGGGAGCATTGTCGAGGCAACGTTATGTCATGGATCTGGGTATATTCTTACCACGTGTACGCCATATCCAAAAATTTCATTACTTCATACAGCATGTCCCATCCACTTTTTCTTACTATTGAATACATCATGAATTATCAAACTAATAGAGTAAGCTTATCTGCAAAAAGATCTAAACCTCCCAAACACTTCCTAGTTCATTTCACAAATATACGTGGTCCCAATTCTGATCTCAACGATGTCCATTTCCGCTTGCAGTCTGCCAAACCCCATGTACGTTTTCTGACTGAATCTCAGTTATCGGTTGATTCAACCACTGCTCATCTCAGTTGCCCAAATTATTCACAGTACGATTCCTTTCGCTTCAGAGGTGGTTCTTGTGCATATGTCTGTTCCGATAATCCCTGTCAGAGACTTGGTAATTTGGAATCTCATCTTTTCGATCTTCTCTGGCTTACCTCATTCTGTCAAATTCATCTGTTTTCTCTACCGTTCTTCCAACTCCACTAATCACGTGGAACTCTTTGACTTCCTCTGTTTGCAACTTGACTTTCTCCAGTCCAACTTTCCTAACAGTGAGGGGATTTTAATGTTCACAATTCCAAATCTCTTCTGTTTTCTAGTCACACCGACCCTGCTGGTTGAGATGCTGAGGCTTTTGCAATTACTAATGACCTTCCAAAGAATGTCCATTTACCTACCAGAATACCGGACAAACCTAACCATGCAGCCAACACACTTGATCTTTTTCTCACAAACAACCATTCTAAGTACATGGTCGATGTGAGTGGTCCTTTAGGCACTTCAGTTTACAACTTGGTAATTGTCTCTTCTCCAATGGAGCCTTTATCTCATGGCTATCCCCTACCCCCTACTGTTTGGCATTACAAGAATGCAAAATTGGATGACCTGATTTCTTTTCTTCTTTTCCTTGATCGGATTGCTGTTTCAAAACATCTGATGCCAACGTTTGCTCAGATCATGTCAGTGAAATTATTCTTTGTAGGAATGGAATCCTTTATTCCACACTCCACTTTAAAATCTCGTCCTTTATCTAAACCTTGGTTTTTCAAAAAAATTGCTAAGGCTGTTCAAGAGAAGAACGTTCCATATCGTAATTGGCTTCTTTCCAAATCTTCAGTTTTATTTTCTGCCTACACCAAAGCTCGCAACCATTGTGAAGCAGTTATTAATCAGCCGAAACTAGATTTTGAACAGGCTAAGAGTAGAAAACTTGCTTCTTACCCTAATGGTAGCCAAGCATTCTGGTCTCTTGCCAAAGCTGTGGCGTCTCCGTAGCCAGGTGGGAAGGAGCAGCAGTGCTTAGCACATGATTAGGCCGGGGTTCGAACCCGTCACCACCAAATACAGTATGCGGAAAGGTTACGAGAATGACCACCGCATATTGCCGGAGCAATATGGCCTTAGTTGCTAATGCTCCTAAAAGCCAAATAAACAAGCCAAAAGTGTAGGCCGCAACTTTTGCTCATCTCTGCTCCCACCTCTGTCAAAACCAATTGGTTCTGTTGTCACTTCAGCCAAGGATAAAGCTGACCTGCTAGCAACCCATTTTTTCTTTCAACTCCTATATTAATGATCTTGGTAAAACACCTCCCACCAATCCCAACACGCTCCATTCAATGCCTCCTGTGGTCTTCCGTCAGAAGGATTTTTACGAATCTTGGTGCTCAGAAAACTCCAGTTTCTTATTGTATTTCTCTACCTCTGCTCTTGAACTTGCTCCTGTTTTTTGCCGCCTTTTTCACTCCCTTATTCCAGAGGTGTTTTTTTTTTCTGCTCATATCCAGCCAGTTCCTATAAAGGGTGACAAATCCCTCCCATACAATTATCGTCCCATTGAAATTACTTCTACACTTTCTAAAGTAATGGAGAAATCAATTAACCGCCAACTCTTAAATTACGTAGAAACATTCCATCTGATCAATGTTCGCCAGTATGGTTCTGTCAGTGATATTCTGGCTTATGTAACCCATTTATGGACAAATTCAATGAAAACGTTCGGCGAAACATTAGCAGTTGCTCTTGACATCTCAAAGGGTTTCGATCGTGTTTGGTATAAAGGTCTCCTAAACAAGCTTCCATCTTATGGTTTGCGAACTGTTTTTTGTAATTGGTTATTCAGTTTTCTCTCTATCCTCTTACTTTTACACTAATGCTGGTGTTCCCCCAAGGTTCAGTTCTTTCCACCACTCTTTTCCTCTTGTATATTAATGACTTTCTTTCTTTGACTGGAAATCCTATTCATAGTTTTGCCGATGATAGCACATTGCATTCCACTTTCCATTTTGAGAATCCTTGCCCTGCTCAATCAGCTTCAACTTCTCGAATATCACTACCAATTCCTTAAATGCCGATCTCCAGGTAATTCTCCAGTGGGGCAAAGACAACTTAGTTGATTTCAATCATTCTAAAAATCAGTCTTGTCTTATATATCAAAAAATGCTTCTTCTGCTTCTAGACAAAATGATATACATGTATCTCTTTTGTCGATTACCCTGACTTCTGATCTCTCTTAGCACAAGCACATTACAAATATTGTTTCCTCTGCCTCTAAAAAACTTGGTTTTCTCTTTCGCTCTCGGCGTTACTTTTCTTCCAAACAGCTGTTCACTCTGTACAAATCGCAAATCCGCTCTACCATGGAATATTGTTCCCACATCTAGGGGTGGTGCCCCCAAAACCTCTCTCAGGCTTCTAGTTCCATGAATTTAGGTTAATTAATGACTCCTCTCTAACAGAGTCTCTTCACTCGCTGTCTCAAGGACATACTGTTTCTGCTGCATGCCTTTTCCACAGATACTTCCATGGGCACTGTTCTTCTGAATTGGCTTCTTTAATTCCTGCTCTCTCTTTGAAAACAGCCTGAACACATGCCATCAGCCAACATCCATTTCCTGTCCAACTTCAAACTCACAGAACCAACTGATCATCTTCCTTGTTTATTCATTCAGCTGCTGTTTTCTGGAACAACCTTCCTTCGTACGTATTTCCTGAAAATTAGTCTGCAGAAGTTCGAGTCAAATGTCAACTAATATCTTCTTTCGTCTTCTCAGCCTGCATCCCAAGCACGGTACTAAGTACTATAGGTTCTAATACCTCTCGTGTTTGGGGTTTTCATAAAAAAAAAAAAAAAAAAAAAAACAGTAGCAGGAAGTGATTACGGATTTCTACGGTGGACGATGCAGGGATAGGTAGCAGTTGTTAAAGAAAAATACGATGGCTTAAGATGCGGCATGGTCTCTTTTAACTGGGTTACAGTAATATCACAGAAAGCGAATACAATTGAATTATGGTATATTTAAAACATTAATCACAGAAGTCTTGAATGCTTATATACCATTAAAAAAAGAAAATACTGCATGAGAAGGATTCCAAGTTGAATGAATAATGAAGTTGCCAGATTATTTGAGCACAAAACGACGGCATGGAAAAGTTAGAGCAATAAAAAAAGCTGAAGCCTATAACAACTACAAATTGATTTCTAATTGTGCCACAGAAAGAGTTAGGCTGGCAAAGGACAAGCCAGATCGGACCCTTTATGTAATGGCGTGGATTACTATTATATACCCCAGCTGAACTTGCAGATGAACTCAACAGTTATTACTTTGCATCGATAATTACAGAAGAAAAACCCTTTACGTCAATGAGAAATTATGGAATTGAAGTTGAAATAAATGTAATTAATGATGTTAAAATTCCCATGTTTATTTAATGAAAAAACTTATTCTGATTATAGGGTATATGCCATCACCCCAGGAGCCTTACCGGCCACAGGCCGGTAAGGCTCCTGGGGTGATGGCATATACCCTATAATCTTAATGGAGGTAGCAAGGGAGAGCATTGAACCATTGAGGCTAATTATGAGAGCCTCCGTAGCCGAGTGGGCAGGAGCGGGAGTGCAATAGCACACGCTCTTTGAGTAGACCGGGGTTCAAGCCCCGGACTGCTGAATACGGTCGATCTGCCAACCCGCTCTGAACCAGCGTGAGAGATTATGGTCCATTTCCCTCAGCATGAATTGTTCAGGAGGCTTCCATCCTGCAGTGGGTTGATAATGGCTGCACTTTACTTTTACTTTATGAGAGCATCAATGGACTCGGGTGTGAATCCCTTTGGTTGGAAACGTGCCAATGTATTTCTAATACATAAGGGCGGTTTTAAGAGTGAAGTGGGAAATTACCGGCCGGTTAGACTAACTTTAGTAGGGAAAATTATGGAGACAATGATCAAGGGTGGAATTCAGGATCATTTAGATAGAAACGTAATTCTGAAGGATACTCAGCATGGATTTTTAAAGGGAAAATCATGTTTAACTAATCTGATTAGCTATTTTGACAGGGTCACTCAAGAGCTTGAATTTGGGAATAATTTCGATATTGTTTATTCAGATTTCAGCAAAGTATTTGACTCATTCCCACATGAGCGGTTACGTTTTATAAGTTGGAACAGGTTGGAATCGCAGGGAAATCCTTTGGAGCCTGGATGGCTTCGGGGCAGATGGCAAATGGTTGTGATAAACGGTTATTCCTCAGATTGGGTTGACGTTAGCAAGTTCCTCCAGATCAGTATTAGGACCATTGTTGTTTTTGATTTTCATAAATGACATCGATGAAGGGATAGAGGGCGTGATATCTAAATTTGCAGCTGGTGTAAAGATCGGTAGAGTAATTAATGATCACCGCCAAGCAGAGTTTGTTCAGAGTGAACTAGATAGACTTCAGGAATGGTCAGAAAAAATGGCAGCTATGCTTTAATCCAGCAAAGTGTAAGGTATTGCACCTGGGGAACAGTAACCCCATAATAACATACACTTGGCAGAGTTGAACTAAAGTCGGTAATGGAGGAAAGGGACTTGGATATTACGATACGTCAGACATGAAATTCTCCAAGCAGTGTAGACTGGTTGTAAGGAAGGCCCGTGGTGTCCTTTCAATGATTTGTCGAACAATTGCGAGTAGTGATAAGGACGTCATAATCCCATTATATAAGGCGTTTGTTAGACCACACTTGGAATACTGTGTTCAAGTATGGAGACCGCATCTAAAGAAGACATTGTGCTTCTTGAAAGGGTTATAAGACGGGTAACTCGAGTAGTTAGATCGGCAAAAGGGCGTCCATATGAGGAAAGACTTCGAAAAAGTGTCTGCAATTCTGCCCAGTCACAATAGGAGGGAGTATATGATGAAAGCCTTGTCAATCAATTCGTCCCTGGAGAAATTGTGCAAGGTTCACGAGTTAGAATTTTTTTTCAGCATGGTCTGTGCTTGCTAACAGGAGAGACTGCTTCTACAGGGATGGGATACACTTAAATAGAAAATATGCAAGAATATTTGCTGATGCTATCGGAGCAGTGTTAGGTGGGTCGGAAAACTGCTAGTTTGAGAGGGATTCACAGACAAAAAGAGAAACAGTAGCTGCAGAATGAGGCGAAAGTAATTCTTGCATTGCTGCTATTGTAATGAGCAGCAGCCTAGAGAGCAAGTTGCTGAGGATTTCAAGAGCTGCTGGGAGTCATCACGGAACAAGAAAATGCGTGGGCTGTGTTAGGGTAACTAAGAATAAGAATGGGTGGATGTATACTTACATGTACATCACTGCTAGAAGTATATAGTAAATAAATTTGATGAATTTGAATGCTGATCAAGGCATCAAAGGCAGATATTGTTGGGATATCAGAGACATGGTGTCACACAGATATAAGCAGTGCAGAATTGAAATTTTAGGAATACAATATGTACAGAAAGGATAGACAGTAGAGTAAGGTAGAGGGGTGGGGTTATGCTGTTAGTTGAGAAACATAAAATCTGAGGAAATGCATCCAGCTGACATGGGTGGATAGTGCTATAGGTTCTAATACCTCTCGTGTTTGGTGTTCACATAAAAAAAAAAAAAATATTGAGTCAGTTTGGTATGACATAAGCACTGGGAGAGTGAGATTGGGAGTAGGAGTGTGTTGTAGGTCAAATGACTGATGATTACAACGAACAGTTGTGCAGAATAATAGTGGGCCAGTAAATCAGAATGACTTGTAATGGGGGATTTTAACTTTCCAGATATTGACTGGAACTTGTGGGTTGGTCACTTGCACGCTAGCAAGCCTTTTGTGGATTTATTGGAGGATTGTTTTCTACAGCAACATGTGAGAGGGGCAACTAGGGGGGTGGTAATACTCTTGATCTGATTATCAGCAGTGATTATTCATGCATTAAGAATTTGCAGATAAAGGAACCACTAGGTGACAGTAACCGCAGTGTACAGATGTGAGATTTACTTAAAGATGTAACTACCATCCAGGGTAAAGGGAAGGGTTTTTGCTTTCATAAAGTTGACTACAGTGGTCTCAGACAATTTTTAAATTCTATACAGTGGGACCAACAGTGAATTCTAAAAGCCCATTTAGTAATTTTATTCCTAATAAATAACATTGAACAAATTATTTTTTTAGTTAGAAAGCTATCTGAAAAACGGGTCTTTTATAGGACAAGCTCTTAGGATTGCTTTCATTACCTAGTTGCGGACTGTCTCAGGCGATCGGGTAACTATAAAAAAAATCTGTAATAGTAGAACCACCCGAGAATTACCTCATTTATCTGTGTATATTATGTTTGTAAATTACGTGTGTTGTCTAATCTGTTTGCTTGTTTTGTTGGAACGCAACGCAAACAGGATTTTGTAGAGGGGGTGAAAAACCTTCCTATCCTCACCTGAGGAGTGAAAAAGAGGAGCGACAAAAGCCCACAAAGGTTTCTTGCATCATTGACGGGATTGAATGCCGGGCCTTTTTTACCTGGTGTGAAGAAGACGGTGATTATAACCATTGTGTTACTCTCGAAGCCTTACTGGGTGGCGATACTAATACCAGATTCGGGCTCTCAACTAATAGCCATGATATTAGTGATTCAGAATTTGTGGATAACAGTGTTGCCGGTTCTATTACATTCACATATCACACTTTCAGAGAAGTCGAGTTGCTATCTCACTCAGTCTATGTGCATATCAAAGCTCTCTCTCTCTCTCTCTGGTTATAAATAATCTGGTCATTAATGAGACTTAGCTAATAAAACCTTTCTCCAGTCAACTTAAAAATCCTGTGAAAGTATACACAAAATATAAAGAACGTAAAAAATCATGACATTTCACAGAGAGTTACCGACTTGCGTAAGGTTCCAGACCTCGATCCTGTACTTCGAGGTTCATGTAAAAAATATAAATAGACATTGAGCGGTTTCAGAAATTTTAATTAAAAACAGATGCTAATAAACTAATTTCAAAGCTGTTCATTTAAGACTGAAATTAGAAAGATTTTCATGGATATCTCTAGTTGTTTATACTTCACTCCTCCCCACCAATACGATTGCTGATATCTGCTGAGAATTTTTTTACTTGGAATTTAAGATATGAAATAAAATCTGATTATTTTTTTCTTGCGCTTATAAGATGCCTGATTCTACTTCGAAAGTTTAAAATTCTTTCGTTTTTCATCAATTTGACTCGGTGGCTTTAAACTCATTATTTTTCTCCTATAATGCCAACATCCTAAAACCAAATTCACAAATAAATATTTCCCTTTTTATTCATAGGTGACCACGTATAAGCTCAGAGTAGTTCAAAGATAGATAGATGTTAGTAGGCGGCCGATTAAATCTATTGAATTATATTACATAAATTATAAATATGGAAGAAATAAAATATTGGTATAAATCATAAAATAAAATTTTGCAATTGAATTTAGTTTTAATACTGATATAATCAGATACAGCAGTGCTAACGTTAGTTGTGGCTGTGACATTGATTATTTCCATTGCAGAGAAGAGCAACAAAATTGGTAAGGGGAGCAAAAAAGAGTTTTCTTACCAAGAAAGGCTTCGGTTTTGCAAGTTGCAGCATCTGGAGACTAGGCACCTGTGAGTGGATCTGATTGAAGTGTTTAAGGCCTTGAATGAATTGCTTAAGCTCAGTGCTGATGGAATCATTCCTCTTATTCAGACAATACACATGAAGGAGTATACATTCAAATTGAGGAAAGATGATTGGAGGATAGATGTGTGGAAGTTTTCCGTCAACCAGTGGGTGGTTGATTGTTAGAACAAACTTCTGTATGGTGTTGCGAGAGTGGGTTGTTCCAATAAATTCAAGGAAGAACTAGAAAACTATTGGAGAGGATGGAAACGTGATTAATAAATTCTCAGAAATGCACAGAAATAAATTACACGTAATAATTCCTCCTTATCCTCTCATCAGAATTAAAATAATAACATAATTAATTATTGTATTTCTATTTTTTTTTAAATCTATTTTCATTTGAAATATTTTTAAAGCTTGATTTTTTTTTTCCCTTCCAATTTGCCACCCTGACGACCGCCAAAATTTGCCTATGTGCAATTCCGGAGTTAGATAATGTGGCAACCTGGTGCACACAGATCTAGAGGCCTTAAAAATGAAGTCGCAGAAGACCCTGAGCCAATAGTAATTGCATTTTTTCCTGTGATCCGGAACAACTGCGCCACTGCACCTCGGTAATTCTGATCAATAAATAGTGAATAGCCTAGCTTATATGTACATGCTCCCTCAAAATTGTCGCCTATGGACGAGTCGCCCCTGCATAGAAAGCGCTAGCAGTATGAATCGGATCACTTAGCACTTATAAGCAATTTAAAGCTATTTTCTTATTTTTGTAAAATGATCCATTTATCCTCCAGGTCGGGATAAATGAATCATCGGAATTTTATTTAGAGCAATCACATTAAATTGGTAAATTACGAATCCCTAGACAAATAAGACCGTTGTCTAGGACTCATAATTGAAAACGTCCAGCCCATGTTCTGTTGAATTAGATTTTCGTCTGAAATTAGGCGAGCCATTGCTTTAGCCCACACGAAAAATGACATGTAGCAAAGCCACATGATATAATAGGCCTGGCTAGATACTCCTCCACTCGCGTAATGACAACGAGATCGAACTCAACATAGCAGCTCCATTTTATATGTATCTTAGAATCAATCAAACTACACGCACTGGTAAAAAAATAAATAAATAAATACGAATCTTTATTCGGTATCGAATCGGATCCCCCCTTTGTTTCGAATAACAGCGTGCGTTATTGGTGTTTTATTGCGTTTTTGTCTAATTGTAACCATTCTTCCAGCAAAATATTGCGCAGTTGCGACAAAGTTGAAGGACTTCGTTGTCGAATAGATCTCACCAGCATATGCCACACATTCATGATGTAAAGGTCAGGTACACTCTGAATGACGTTCGACCTTCCACCGATATCAACGGACCCAGTCCGTGCCAACAAAACATTCCCTATTCCATGAGACTACCTCAGATGTTTGGGTTGTTTTAACAAGGCAAGCAGGTTCCATCGCTTCGTGAGGTTCTCGCCACACTCTTTGCTTACCATGAGCGAAAAACCAAGTGCATCGTGATTAGTCTGACCACATGACTTTCTTCCATTGTTCCACTGTCCAATCACGACGTTCTCGGCACCACTGCAAGCGTATTTTTCTGTTTTTCTCTGAAACAACTGGCTTCCAAACAAGCAGGCGACTGTAAATACATAGTTTCTTCAATTCCATGCGCATGGTACTAGTTTAAATAGCGCACTTCTGGTCTTGGTTGAATTTTTTGCACACTGCATGGCCTATTTTTTTGTACAGTCCTCCTTTGAGTACGAAGGATTCGGGCTTGAAATATTGCTTTGCTGCCACAATTACGCCATTGAAATGTGGAAGAACCGCTTGCTTTCCAGTCATTAAAACCTTTGAGATGAGCGCTTTGGAGAAACCAGTTATGTCTTCATTTAAATTCCACCTTTATTTATTTAAATGCAGTAGATACGAAAGGGATGCAAAATAAATACGAAGAGACCGGGCCTCAGATATAGAGGGAGAGGGTAAAGTGTTTGTTTAGTAATAACGATGCAGGAGCCCCAAAACCAACTATGCAGCAGAACCCAAAATATGATTGCATGTAATGAGTGGGCAAGACGGAACATAGTGATATAAAAATAGATCTAAATCCTTGCGGAAAGTTCTACGATACCCAAGAGTAAAGTCGAACCAGGCATCATCCAGTGGCATAGTGGAAGGTCTCTTATCTGGAGGAGGTGGGTGACAGTAGTTTTATAAATACTATAGAAATAAAATATTTAAAACTTTTCATGTAATTTTATTGAAATGTGAAATGCAGTAAGTTCTGCTTAAAGCTAAGAATATTTTAACACATAAGTTGAACATGGTTCTAGCTGATGTGCAAATTATTAGTTGTAAAATTCTTCTGGCTATTTTATTAAATAAGCATGGCAGGGTGCTCCCTTGGCTTTTTTTTTTTTTTTTTTTTTTTTTTTTTCAGCAGGTAACGTAGTTGGTTAAGCCCCGCAACGCCAACATGTTTTATACAAAAAACTTGAAAGTTTTATAAGCCATAAAGCAATATACATGTTCACATAGCTACTAATGTCTCAAAGAGGTATCACCAGGCCCCGAGCGAAAAAAGCACTTCTGCCTGGGCCATATAATTGTTAATAGACACAGACCCTATGAGTGGGAGGATTAGAGATATACAGTACCTGGATCCGAATTCAAGGAGCTTGGCCGAGACCTCTTTTCGCGATTGCATCACTACTACATAATAACATCCATTATTACAGGGACTCACATCTGTTGAGTATGGGCTTGGCACACCCAGGGTTGTCAGCTGGATATCATCATTCTTCTCTTTCTTGATGATTCCCTTCTACTTCTGACTTTTGTTTTCTCTCTCTCTCTCTCTCTCTCTCTCTCTCTCTCTCTCTCTCTCTCTCTCTCTCTCTCTCTCTCTCTCAGGGTAATTCAGATTTTTTTTTTTTTTTTTTTTTTTTTCGGCTGGTGGTGCAGCATAAGCCTCAGACTTCCTTGCACCATATAGCTAATAATAATAATAATTACTGTCCTTTAAGTTAAAACCGAAGTTTGTACATTAGGCATCATTATTATAATATCTTATATTGTGAACTCCTTCAAAACGAGTTGCCTTTCTCTTATACTTAGAAAAAGTAACGCTTTCCGATTAGAAAAGTCTACTTGTACTTATTTTAGTTCAGTTTTGATTTTTAAACAAAAATAACTCCCAAAGCATAGAAGGATTCAGATAGACAGCAGACGAAAATACAAAGTTCATAGAAAGGAAAGATAGACAGACAGATACGAGACATGAAAAAGCCGTCCGAAACAGAAAAAGCCACACAATTCGCACTCGTGCAATTAGCAAGCATAGCTCACACACTGGGTCTTAATGCCCAGTCTGATATCAACGCCTATCACTCCGTGGAAAGCTCGGCTCGAGAACTGCACAGAATCAGCAGCCTGTTGTAGGCCTGCCCTGTCCCAATTCACGAACCCTACACCTCTTTCACTCTTTAAACCTTTCATAGAGTTAGGTTAATGCGGAACATCGCAAGGCAGCAGTACCAGCACCAAGCGAAGAGGAACAAAGAGCACGCTACGCTAGTAGGAGACTCTTACGGAAGCCACTGATCTCGGACATCAATCGGAAAATGTAGGTACATTAGTACCAAGAATGCAAAGGAAGGACGCAGGAACATTTAAGTCATATAATGTGGTCCAATGAGTCCCGATTTATGCTTTACTGATAATACCCACTGGAGGATACTATGAACGTTGAGCTTTACACCCTGCAAAATTGCACATTTATCTCTAGAGACAATTATACTTTCAAGATGACAATACAACCATCCACCATGCCAAATGTGTGGAAGAGATTTAAGGACCACTGGGAAGACTTCGAGCATCTGCTCTGGCTTGCCCAATCAATGGATCTCAATCCGCTTGAGTATCAGTATGATAAGCTATAAAGGTCTGTTCGTCAGCACAGTTCTCTGCCCACATTACTCCTGGAATTGAGGATAGTTTTTTTTACATAGTTAATTCACAGAAGCTCTTTTACAGCATTTTGTTTACTCCATGCCACATGGTGTCAGAGCAGTGAATCGGGCTAAAGGTAGCACGCTGTTCATTCTTTTTCTTAATAAAGTGTTCACAACAATAGTATATATACATTATTTGTCGTTGCGTGCGACAACATGTGTTTTAACCTTACAAAGTCAACTGTAGCTGATGTAGTGAAAAGATGTAAGAACCAGGGCGCCGCAGGTGTGTGTGTGTGTGTGTGTGTGTGTGTGTGTGTGTGTGTGTGTGTGTGTGTGTGTGTGTGTGTGTGTGTGTGTGTGTGTGTGTGTGTGTGTGTGCGCGCGCGCGCGCGCAGATGTAACGTTAGCCAAAAATCTGTCAGATAGCAATCATTAACCCCAAAGGAAACTTTAAAAGCGAACGAAGTGAACAGTGGCCGTATGCTATAGTCTAATCCACTTCGGAAGGAAGGCAAGGGTAGTGACCCAAATGCAACAAGCACTGGGAAATTTCTTAATTTAATAAGAAGTTTTTAAAAGGTGGTGTGGAGAAGCGAGGGTGGCACCCTGTGAGCTATTGTACGGACCTGCTCAGCATTGGTTTCTTATGTCAGATCTACTGCTCCTAAGTTCCACGTCACACCAAGCAAACGTTAAGTATCGTTTGCTTGGTGTGTAGCTTACTGGTCTTGGAACACGGAACCGGGAAACGGCGCTATGGAGAGAAGAAATCGATTACACAATTTTCAAATCAGGTGTTCGAGGGGTATCATCTACCGAAGTTTATTGTGCTCAAAAAAATAAAAAAAAAAATTTAAGGAGTCAGAATCATGATGCGGGACTGCTTCTCGTGGTTCGCACTCAGACCGCTAGTAGAAAAACTGTCAAGGCCGAGTCACACTAGCATCTTGAACAGTTTATGGTGCCCATATTCTGACAGTTCTGTGGAATGGGCCCCCATGTTCCAGAGTGGCAATGCTCTTTTGCTTACAGTGAACACCGTAAAAATCTGGTTTGAGGAAAAGTAAGTCCATTAACTTGCCTGGTAGGTCCAGAATCCAGGCCTGAATCGAATTTAACACCTTTGGGATGATCTGGAACGGGTGATCAGGTCTCGTCAGTTCTCTTACTGCTGGACTGGCGATGGCACTCAAGGAGAAACAAGTTAGGTTAGGTGTGTGTTAAGTGCCAAAGCAGCTAAGGCTATAAGTCGTCTGTAATTCTTTGTTTGGTTTGCTTTGACAAAAAACCTTTCCGTTTTTTTCCGCGATTAAAAACTGTATAACCCTCGCCTAAGACAGACTCACTCAGCCACATTATGAACGTGCATAAAAATTCTTCGCGTCATTGATGGCATTCGAATTCTTTTCGAGAGTCTGCGCGGGTAGCATAATGATATCGTCACCGTCCTCCCCATACCGGGTGGAAAAAGCCCAGGTTCGGATCCCGTCGATGACGCGAGGAACTTTAATGGGTTTTTTTTCACTCAGTGGCTGAGTTAGTCGGCCTCAGGTGAGGACAGCAAGGCTCCCCCCCCTTCCCTTCCCAGAAACTGGTTTTTTTTTTTTTTTTTTTTGTCTAGTAAACAGGCAAACCGACCGGAGAACAGCCGCCATTGATGGACATAACGCTCATTTGCAAAATGGGATTATCCTCGGGTGGCCCTAACATGGCAGTTTTATCCTTTTCATGTTTGTCCTAGCGGTTAGTACAGTGGTTATAATCACTCTTCTCTCCAACCAAGTGGAAAGGGCCTGGGTTTGAATCCCATCAATGATGCGAGGAACCTTTTTGGATTTTTTTGCTCCATGGCTGAGTTAGTTGGTACCCAGTAGCGAGTAGAAAGGGTTTTTTCTATTGGAAATTAGACCAACTGTGTGGTCCAGGAAAACTGGTAAATCGACCAGAGAGCAGACGCAGTTTATGACATAATGCACATGGATGGACGAGGTCCTTCTTGGGTAATCTTAATATGACAATTTTTACCCTTTTCATGAAATGGAGAGTTCCTTCAGTAACAGCATCAGGTGTTCGTATTATCCAATTAAAGCATTTCAGGATATATTGAGGATGCTGTGTGGGTGTACACAATTCTGTGTAACAATGAGCAAGACGAATTATTTAAATGACTTTGAACGCCGCATGGTAGTCAGTACCAGACGCGCAGATATCAGTATCTGGGAAACTGCAACTCTGGTGGGATTATTGTGTACGGCTGTTTCGAGATTGCTACATAACGAATCTAGCCAACAGCAATTGTGTTTTGGAAAACAACTGTTGATGCGAAAGGACAACTGGGTAATTGTGTTTTGGAAAGCAGCTGTTGATGCCAGAGGACAACTGGGTAATTGTATTTTCGAAAGCAGCTGTCGATGCCAGAGGACAACAGAGGCTGACAGCAATTGTGTAGGGTAACAGGGAACGGCTATTAGTACTAGTATTAATAGTGGCAAATGATTCAAGAAACAAAGCTTATACAGCATAAGCCAAAAAAAAAAAAAAAAAATCCCATTTCACCTATTCATCCCCTCCAAAGTTTGTCCAGTTCTTTCTTTAATTTACTCAATCACCTCTTGTATGAAAACAAACTTCTGCACATCTGTTCTGCAACCCTCCTTCCTTTGAATTTATGTCATGTACATAGTTTAGGCAAGAGGAAGGATCCCGTCAGCATTAAGTTTGCTCAAGCCATTCAAAGCCTTAAACACCTCATTCACATCATCTCGCAGGTGTCTAGTCTCCAGACGCTGTAATTTTTAGAACTGAATCCTTTCTTGGTAAGAGCACCTCTTTGTTCTTCTGACCAATCTCGTTACCTTCTCTGTGCCAGTTCCAGCAATCATATATATTCTTCCTAAAGCGAGGCCTATAGACACCTGACCATTGCCTTTTGCAATGGGACAATCACCTTCTTATCTCTGCTAGAAAAATTCCTTTATATATCATTGCCAAAACTGCTGAACATCCTGGCAGTCTGTCTGCATTGCTCAGAGAACTTCATACCAGATTGCACAATTTCCCCGAGTTTTTTTCATTTTCTACTACCCTGAGTGTAGAACCACACAGTACATACGTTACTCTGCGATCTGTTACCCATATGCAGCAACTTGCATTTGTCAATGTTAAACTTCAATTGCCATTTCTCCGCCCATCCGCTTAATTTTTCTAGATCTTGTTACAGTAGCATACTTTGATCAAGATGGTATATCAAGCCTGATATACCATCATCAGTATTATTAACTCAATGTCTGTGAAAATAAATCTAAAAATCCACCAATTTAGTCGGGTGGAATTTTGCACTTTACGGACATTACAGGCCTCTTCTACAAGAAGAATAACAGTTATAACCACTGTGATAGCCAGAAAGGCCTGTCTTGAAAGAGGAATATATGTAAAGCTCTGGTGACTGATATAATTTACATTAAGCCCTGATAAAACAGCTTTCTGGTTTAACCATACGTTTGTACTGTATCAAGAAATGCTTGCTGAAGTGGCAACTTCTTAGAAAAGAGATTGATCATAATTGTAATTAAAATATTAAGATTTAATTTAATGTTAATGTTTTAGATTATAATTCTAAAATTAATTAACTAATAATCATAAGCCATTATATAATGGATATAGAAAACGTTTAAACTATTAGAACATTTCCAATTAAAGCTACTAATATTATTTCTAAATCTAAACTGGGGTTTTCGTGTATTAACTGAAACTGAAGATTGAATACGGCCTATCCCT
Source organism: Mastigoproctus giganteus (assembly GCF_048544385.1). Lineage (NCBI taxonomy): Eukaryota > Metazoa > Arthropoda > Arachnida > Uropygi > Thelyphonidae > Mastigoproctus > Mastigoproctus giganteus. Next base: position 80,156,226 of record NC_143579.1, read on the forward strand.
TTTATAATTAAAAAAAAAGAGTTCAAGATGAATCGATTTTCACCGAATAAATTTTATTATATTATCTAGAAATTATAATATTTCTAAATAATTTAAGAAAATTATTTAAAAATTAAAATCATTATACTGAACTTCAGTTTATAAACACAATTAGAAAAGTATTCTTCTCTTTCTTGGTGATTCCTCTCTCTCTCTCTCAGGGTAATTCAGAAATTTTTTTTGGCTGGTGCAGCATAAGCCTCAGACTTCCTTGCACCATATGGCTAATAATAAGTACAATAAAGGATTTTCACCTTTAAAGGAAAGGAAAGGAAACTAATTCACTCGATTAGTTGAATAAATATATTTTATTTATTTTATTATTATTTTTTTTAATGTGGGATTGTTTTATTCCTAATAATTGTGGTGCAAGCAAGATATGCCAAGGGTAAGGATATAAATATAACTGTGTGTATCGTATAAAGTAATCATATAATGAAATTCATTATCTACACAATACAGTCAACGGGAATAAATTAAAAAGGCTTTGTAAATAATAAATTACTAAGGGGGAAAAAAATTGTTTGCATATTATTTGCTGATAATAGGACTTTAGCTATTTATATTATCTGTTTCGAGGGTTTGTATTTTTAAAATATAAATTGATTTGAAGAATATTAAAAATCAGCGAAGTAATTAAAAATCAAATAAAATTATTTCAATAAACTCGACTTGACAAAGGACGGAACGAAACAACTTACGTTAGGTATTTATTTTAACAAGTGTAGATCGAAGTTGTATCTTCTAATCATTTTCTCATCCAAAGTACGTTTCATTTATAATTTATTGAAATTAAATATCGATTTAATGACATCATTTGAAGTAAAATACTTAGAATATTCCCAAATTATTATGTCGAAGCGGATGCAATTTTTAAAGAAATTACAATTTTATTTATAATTTACACTGTTTTTATATTTCATATTTCTCACATTCATATTTAGTGTCATATTACTCACACTTAGCATTTACATTAAATGTGAGTAATATGACATTCATTAAAACTGTAGCTAGCATCAGATAAGGGTGGGTAAATTTGGCTATAAATCAAAAAGGGGAAAGTAAATATACAAATAAATCTGATATCAGCAAAATAAAAGTTGATACATGATCAGGTATTTCATATATCAAAGGTCTTTAGATCTTCGCTTTATGCGACTTTATAACTAGAATGCACATTAATAACTAACTACCTATAAACATCTCAATGCATACCTTCAACTATATATTAACATCCAGGTACATATATCTTTTAACTATCTACAAACATCCTCATGTATATATTTATATACATACACACCTTTTAACTACCTATATACATCCACATGTAATCAGTAGTGCGTAAATGCATTAAGTATAACAGTGTACAGATTAATAAGCAGTTTAGAAATACAAATGGTGCCTTTTGTTTCTCACAGGGGAAGGTCGAACCTCTCTTGAAGGCATGCAGTTTCACCGATAATTTGAGTTTTTCACTTATTTAGAATCCCGATTTTGGTTTCGTCTGCTTAAAAGTTTTCTTCATAGATTTTTGATCTATTTTTATGACTACGTTATTTATTTTAGTATGCTTTTTTCTTTCTTTCTTTTCTTTTTTTTTTTTTTTTTTTTTGCCATAGAGGCTTTGTCAACTGTAACGTAATCAGTAATATAAAGTTCTTAATTTAATTTATCTTGTTATTTGTTTTAGAAATATTATAACCGTATGTTTACGATTCCCATTATATGCGACCCAGACTATCGTATGTTGTAAGCAGATAAATGAAATAAATAGATGTTTAAATATCTATAAATGTAGCAGAATTTCCTTTTCGTTTTCTCCCCTCTTCATTCATTCATTACTGCAGAATTAATACACAGATTGTCAATGTGCTTTTTAAAGCCATTAGTTTTCGTAGAATCATTAAATTATATTTTATATTAAGCATTCAATGCAAATAGACAACCACGTATCATCGAATTCATGCTGATAATGAACACATTTTTTTAATAATGTAAAACAACAACTGCTTTTATTAATTAATTAATAAAAGCAGTACTTACTAGTACTACTGTTAAAGAACTGTACAAGTATCGAATTAGTTGCTACGAAGCATTACGAAAGACTAACTACAGACAACTTACCTTTATTGCTCTATATTGTTTCCGATGCTACCTGTATCGACCGGCCTGTTGGAGTGGTATGAATGAGTGCTAGAGTTCAAGGCATTTACTGCTGCCTCCCGCAACTTGTCGAAGAGATGGCGGGGAGCACAACAAGAGGTTCGTTCAGGTTTCAACGACAACGAACATCCTACATATTAAAGTGTTCGCACGTCGTAAAACCTGGACGATACCTCCTTAATCCTGCATCATATATCCAGTCTGAATAGCTCGTAAATACATTAATACTGTCTTGATACTGTACCATATGTTATCCATTGTCTATTTCTCTAGCATCTTACCTTATTCTTTCACTGCAGTTCACAGAGACTCTTCTTTTTTTCACTCGAGAAACTTAGCCTTAAGAAGGAGCTATATGATTTATAATTATCGATATTTTCTAATTTCAAAGAGCGTAAGTACAAATTCTTCGTATAATCCCCTGAAAATCCGTTTTCATTATCCAGCAGTATTGTTATGAGGGACTGCTCGCCTATGGTTGTTATGAGGTCGCCATATCTTGCCGGTCGAAACCCCCTACATCCCTTCTCTGTGATGTCAGAAGAAGCATAGAATCAGACGCAGCCTCACGCACGCGCTTGTGATACGCCACCGCGTAACGTCGGGGAAGGCGTGGGGGTGACAGAGAGCAAGAGAGACAGAAAGAGATGACCGAATATCCTAAATAAGCAAGAGATGGATACTGGAAGAGGAATATGCTGAAGATCATCAGGTTTACAACCAGCTGGTCTCTTATTGAGGATCACCTCTAGTGACGCTAAAGCGCGAAACTATCCTACCGTTCTGAACGAGAGTAGCAACCTGTGGCGCGGTGGCACGTGCATTGTGACGTCATTCGGTTAAAGTAATTTAGTCAGTGACAGCTTCCTTATGATGAGATCTATTACTGAAGGTTCCTTTCCATACCTGTCTATCTTAGCTTAGCTGTCATTGCTGAGAAGTGAATAACAGCAAAGACACCAAGGATAGAAATCATTCTATTTCACCTGATTTTTTTCAATTATTATTACAGTACAACAGAAATGTACGTAAATGAAATTTAAGAATTTGAAGCTTTTATCAACAAGCTTATCATTAAACAAAATTATCACGCTGTTACACTAAATTAATCCCTTCTCCCAAAAATTTACAGGAAAAATATGATCACAATAAGTGATCTCACACTAATACTGGAACTCCTATGTTCCTGTATTAGTGTGTAAATATCTTCTCATATAAGTTAATATGAGAGTAAGTAAAGGAATTTCTTATTGAAAAGTTAACAAGAGATGGTAAATTATTAATTATGTAATTAATAATTAATAATTGCAACTTCTGTTGCAATTCTTGTATATACAACATTGAAACAAATTACAGGTTCTTTAGATTATGATCCATACTGTTGTTTTCTCCTACGGGACTCTTTATTATATATCAAGGGTTTTATTAACTATATTAAATCTTAACTGTGTGCTTTTTAGATTTTCAACAAGTTGTTTAAAGATCACCGTTCTTATTTGGTTTCTTTAGCCCATGAAAGATAGTTTTTATAGGATAGTAGAATCTTCTATTCTTCTCGAAAACCTAATTTGAAGTAGATAGTAGAAATAAAGCTAAGGTGAAGACCCAGTTCACCTTAGATATCTTTTTGCTATCGGCTTCTAGTTTTTCACCTCCTGAACTATTCGGTTTATGAACGGAAATTTATGCTTTCTTGTATGACATAGTGCATACTAAATCCTCTGGTGCTGCTGGACTCTCTACCCGATGAACCTCCATAGGAATTCTTTACTATGAAATTACTCTTTTAGCATAAAAATCACTTCTAGCCTATCAAATTATGATATCTACATTCAGCATTCAGTGACAGCTGCAGATGTACGAACTGGTGTGGCATTTACTCATACATATATATATATATATATATATATATATATATATATATATTTTTTTTTTTTTTTTTTTTTTTTAATAAATATAAGTATAATGATGGAAGTTTAAGTTACACAGGATGCTAAAAGGAAAAGGATAAAGATAAGTAATTAAAATGTGACCTGTAATATAAAAAATAAAGGCAACGGTAGCTAGCATCAGATAAGGGTGGGTAAATTTGGCTATAAATCAAAAAGGGGAAAGTAAATATACAAATAAATCTGATATCAGCAAAATAAAAGTTGATACATGATCAGGTATTTCATATATCAAAGGTCTTTAGATCTTCGCTTTATGCGACTTTCTCAGCTTTTACTTCCGAGTTTTCATTATTTTGTTACAATTTTTTTTAACGTAGATCTTTACCTTGTTCTATTTTAATTTTAATTTAGCTTGATTTTCATTATAATCACTTATTTTTTTAAATTTTCTCTCCAATAGTTATGGACAAGTATAGAAACGCAGTCCTTTCATGCATGATCAGATGTAGTTCCCTAATGAAATACCTGATCATGTATCAACTCTTATTTTGCTGATATCAGATTTATTTGCATCCCCCCCCTTTTGATTTATAGCCAAATTTACCCACCCTTATCTGATGCTAGTTACCATTACCTTTATTTTTTATATTACATGTCACTTTTTAATTACTTATCTCTATCCTTTTCCTTTTAGCATTCTGTGTAACTTACACTTTCATCATTATATTTATATTTATTTAAAAATAAAAAATATATATATATGTACATTTACATTCTTTACTGATGCTTTGCGCACTTTTGTCATATCCAGTTTATTTATTTTTATTTCCTCAGCTTTCCTGGTTTTAACTCATTATTGTATTAATACATCGTATTGATTAACACATTGTATGGACTGCGTGATAGGCATTTTGTATATTATGTTCTTATTTATACCCCGGCACGATCACCAGATCCTTCCTTTTGCAATAAATATTGAGTTTGCAATAAATCAATCAATACAAACGTTAATTGCATTTAGCAGTCGCGGGCTTGATCCCCGGTCCACTCAAGAGCGTGTTCTGCTACATTTGCGCTCCTGACCACTCGGTTATGTCAGGCCTAGTTTCTTATGTACATTTTAACATTAAGGATTTTCATAAGTTGTATGGCTAACCAGGTATTCTCTACTCTTCACTGGTGCTAATATATATACTCTAACATATTACACTATAGGTTTCTTCATGGTGTTAGTGTAATTCGTGATTTTTAATATATAAACACACACACACACATATAAATTTTTAAGAGATGTAAATTTAAAGAAAACTACGTAAATGTATGCTATCATGCGTTCGCAACGACTGTCATGTTCACGGATACACCGTGCAAACTTTGTTATCTCTATAAACTCAAACTAGAGTCAAGCTAAGATTATTTTGTGAATCTCTCCAAACCAGTTAAGTTTAGCAGTTAATTTTGAAGTTTATTCTGTAACACTTCTTATCCTTAAAACCGAATAGTAAGAATTCTTTGCTAATGTTAACACAAGAAGGAAAGTGAGATGAAAATTACCAAAGCTGTGACTTTAGTAATTTTTTTTTAAATGGTAGTAGCAAGTTCAAGTTGAAAATAATACGGAGGGCCTAAGAAATCAACCTTTGATGTTCCGACACATATCCTGCACTTTTGAACTTTTGCTGTTTGCCGCCTTTTGAATTTCTTCAAACTTCAAAAGGCAGCAGTCTGCATTCCATACACTCTTGCGTTGTTAAGAAACATATCGGTTTTCAAAATTAGAGAAAAACAAAGATCGTATTTTGACGTTACAATTTTGAAAGTTTTTTTCAGTTTAAACACAACAACAAGCATTAAACCAAATTCAAAAAGATGAAAACGTTTGCACAGATATTGGCAATCCCCAACTCCTTCTCGACTATAGAGCAGTGGTTCCCAAACTACTGAGATCTACGGACCCTTTCAAAAATCAAAAAATGGTTTGCGGACCCCTATATACAACATGCATATGTTATATGCACATATATAGGTGTATATATATATATGGTCAACCACCGTTTCGCGGATCCCCTGGAACTGGTATACGTACTGTGGGGGGTGGAAAACAAGGATGATGATTTATATATTTAGTTATTGTTTTATTGTTCTTATTTTTATTTCGTTTTTTGTTTTGTTCCCTATTATGTGTTTGTCCACTTTATTCTTATTTCCCCCACTTACGCATCTGACTTTGCTTTACTAGAAGAATTCCAGATTCGTGGGAACTTTTCAATTATGTATAATTCCCTTCGGAAAGGCTGAGTGTTCAGGAATAACAAACTCACAAATTAATAAACAACAAAGTTTATTTACATATATATATATACAACATAATATACAATTGAATAAAAAACATGTAATATGCATACAAGGTTAAGTCAAGGATACCTTGCATATATTATTCTTATATTAACAATCAATATGCTATTTTCATCATTATACTCTGTGTTCTCGCCATTCTGTTACAATACACTGAAGACCAATCTTAAATTTCCTAAAGTCTCTGTTTGTTATTAGTCTTTCAGTTGGACCAACAATTCTTCATTAATACAAACACTATGTTCAATTACCTATCCTTAAAACATAATCAAAACTTCTCATAGGATTCAATTATCTGTCCTTAAAACATTCAAAGTTTTTTTATATAGTTCAATTATCTTTCTAACATATTATAATCATCTGAACAACAATTTAATCTATTACTTATCTTTCGTTTCTCTTGCATTTTACAATAACCCTTTTGAATTAATTAAACTCTGTTAGTATATATATAATTTACTTAAGAGATAATTTATCTATCAAGTTACTTCTAGTGCTATCTCTGTTTTTCATTAATTAATCACTATACTGTTTCACTAACAGTCCTTGTTAACTTATAGTACTTAATAATATCTCGCCTACTTCTATCTTTTTTCTTTCCTTTCCGGGGAGATTCCAAGCTTTCCTGGCTCTCGGGATACCTTCTGGGGATCTCTTTCATCAGCTACACCTGAATTTGCTACAGATAATTTTTTTAGGAACTCTTTGCTGCACTGGGACTAGCGTTCTTTCTCCACCTTATTCGGGCTACCATCCATTCGCTGCTTCCTTCCTACTCATAGAGCTACTAATTTCGCATTTTCGCTCCTTTCTCTCGAGCTACTGATTCTGCGGATTTCGCTCCCTTTCTCTCCACCTTCTTAAAACCTATCACAAGGAAAACTCATAGGGCATCTCACACTAACCCCTTCTCCACTCCACTTTATTAAAACTTATCACAAGGAAAAACTCATAGGGTGCTACCCTCGTTTTTCCGCTCCACCTATTAAAATTTTTTTTTTAAGAAGAA